>NC_092101.1:17215457-17580457 GCF_045679555.1 Salvelinus alpinus | reverse complement strand
TACATACATACATACATACATACAGAGAGAGAGACAGAGAGACAGAGAGACAGAGAGACAGAGAGACAGAGAGACAGAGAGAGGAAAAGCAGAAAGCCTGTCCAGCCCAGCTGGTGACCGGGTCCCACTTCTGCAGCAGCTTTACCTAGAAACCCCTGTCTGTTTTGGGTTAGGATGCATTAGGATGGCGGGCAACTTGGCCGCCTGTCAAACAACACAATCTTCAAAAGGACAGCCTAAACCGCAGAGAAGGGTTGAGGAGGCCAAAAAAAGATCACTGGGCATGCTCAGCTCCTGGATGTTCAGCCTGAGCTCCCTTAGCCTCCCTAACACCAGACCAGTCAGGCCCTGAGACAACCAGGCGTCTTGTGCTGTCAAGATTGATGGCCCATAAAGGCCCATTGATTTTGCCATTGTGGTGGTGTGTGTTCGATTTAACAATGACACTCAGCTGTCTTCTCACTTGGCTGTGAGTGGCTGGCTTTAGGGCTCCCAGGACTCCCCTCCCACCCCCTGGTGCGTCTCAGTCCCCCTTATTGGCCGTCCTAGTGGGGTCCTGCTGGGGATGGAATGGGTGTTGGAGCATGCCTGGAGTTGCACATCATCTTAAATGAACAGCTCAGAGTGCCACCACAGGAGCAATCTAGCACCAATGTGACTTTAATGGGTTGGGGAATGGAGGTGGATCTGTGGAGAGGTCTGTGGTCTGCTACAGCCACTTATTGGGTCCAACTAGGAGCCTGATTTAGCTGCCCCAGCTTCTGGCTGTGTATGTAGCGACTAGTTGAGTTTGCTCCCTCTTTCTCATTTGTCCTTTATGGACCGACCACTCCTCCTCCCTCCTCCCTCCCTCCAGTGGGAGTGAGCCCAGGGTGAGATCTTAATTAGACATCCTGTAATGGGGAGATGATGACACCAGGGATGGACCGTGCACCAGGCCACGGGGGGACCGGGCTCTCCATCCTGTCCTCGCACTCCTAATTACTCACTTAATCTCATTACGGGGAGGACAGTTCACAGCACCTGGGCCAGACTGGCCATTTGGGACGGACCCTGCCCACCATACACCTGCAGGACCCTTTCCCGCAAGGACCAGAGCTCACTGGTTATTAAGACTAGACAAGTAACAGTCTTCAAACAGGCCTTCATTTCCCCCCTCCAATTAACTTGTGTACCAATGGTGAGAATGTCAAACAGTCCTCGACTTTGGTAGCTCACCCATTTTGAGCCACGTTGATAGTGTCTGTTTTGGGGCATCTGCTTACCAACAAAGCCAGCAGCAACCTGCAGCAACCTGAAGATATATATTTACAGGGAATCAACACAAGAGTAACATCAAGCCAACAACCTGACAACCCCTAGCGGTGCCAAACAAAGACACGCTGTGAAATGAATATTAATGCTCAATCACGTCCCTAATCTAGGAGAACAGCAGAGCGGCCGTCACATTGTTACAACACATTCAGTCCTTTGGAGCCTCTGCCTCTGTGATGGGATGTGCAGTAGCATTGAAGAGAGCTGTGGGGACCTGCTCTCCGCTCAGCCCCTGCACTCCCTGGCGCCTTAGATATGAAATAGATTGATTTTACTTCACATGCAGGCCTGATGACTGGCACTGACTGGATATAAAGGCTGCTAATATTTCTTTTTGAAGGGCTGTTCAATGCTCCTCAGAGGACTCGGAGCCCTTACACAGGATAAATCAGTTTTAACCACTTTGATTTCCTCCTAACCCCCTCCCCGGTAGACTCTCAGTGCCCCTCAACACTCATCCCCACTACCCCCTTCCCTGTGTTTCCCTAGTTTTTTGGTTCATACTCAGAATAGAGTTCCATCTCGCTGGCAGATTTTGCTGTCGCACCTGTAATTTTCTCATCTCAACCCAGTGTTAATGTACAGCCTATTATACCCAGTGATGTCTGTCAGCACAATTTACAGAGCGCCAGGGCCAGCGAGCTAGCATGCTACTTGTCAGCTGGGGCTGTGTGTGTGTGTGTGTGTGTGTGTGTGTGTGTGTGTGTGTGTGTGTGTGTGTGTGTGTGTGTGTGTGTGTGTGTGTGTGTGTGTGTGTGTGTGTGTGTGTGTGTGTGTGTGTGTGTGTGTGTGTGGTGTCCCTGGCATCTTTACAGCATACAACAGACCTGGATTAGGTACATGCTCTGCCATAATGAAACTAAACCTACATCCCACACAATGTGGAATTGGTCCATTTTGGGTGGAGTTAGAGAAGAGGACTATACGAGGTAGAAGAGCATGTAATCCTCCGCCTGCGATGACACATTTATTGGGTGGAAAACACAACAGACAGACTGAGGCATGTATTAAACATCAGTGGTGTGATCCTTACTAAAGAGCAATGCTCGCCCCTGTCAGAACAGGCCAGTAATGAGGCAGCTCTCTGAGATCCACTGATCCCCCATGTTACACGCTCTACCAGACTGCTCTAGCTGAGGTGGGGGTGGGGGGGGTATTGAGCATGGGGGGAGAGAACGAGAAATGAGACTGAGAAATAGGGAGAGCGAGAGAGATACGAGAGAAAGAGACGAGAGAAAGATAGAGAACCAGGGACTGTACAGTCCATCCGCTCCCTTTGGAGAAAAGAAAAAGCAAAGATTACTGCCACAATGTGCTTGGCTGGGCACAAATGGGAGAGAAGTTGAAATAGTAGGCAGCACATCCAGGGGTGGGGGATAACAGCGTGTTAATCCGCCCGGTCAGGCCAGCTTTAGGTGACACATTCAAAAATCGGGCTGTGAGCCCAAATCCTGTCGTCTTGTCCTCCACTGACATCGATAATATGTATACACTGGACAGTTTAGGAGTTCAAACCTTAACTCCATACCTGTGTACAGCCAAGAATGTCCAGGCTCCTGCTCACTGGGCTCTGGAAGCCCCTAAATGTACTATCCATGCACAGTGCTGCAGTGCACACACTTGTGTGTTTTTTTAAAAGTTAAGAGATGGCCGTGCGATGTCAATTCTATAGAGCTTCTGTGTATTATTCTTACTGCAGACAGAAATATGCTGAGGTGGTGGGTTGGGAGGGGGAGAAGGAGGAAGTGGTGGCAGGAGGAGGAGGAGGAGTAATGGTACCAGGGGACGGCTGCAGATCACAACGGTTGCTAATACCGTTGAGATAAAACAAATGTATCTTAGCAACTCTTAATAACCACGAGATTCAAAGGTGCTGACGAGGCAAACAACAACAACAACAAAGCAGAGGGATGATGCAATGAATCTTTTTCCTGCCGAGGAGATTTCTCTGCACTTGGGTTTGTTCTCACACTATGTAAAACACACACAGATACCCTTTCACTCACATATGAAAACATGCACAATTGCATACATGCAGGCACGCACGCACACGCACGCACACGCACCCAAACACACACGCTCACACCAAATCGGTCCATTCCAACACACACACACCCCTCCCCTCCCTTCCCGTAAACACACATCATTTCCTGTGGAATTCTTTTCAGCGGCAGCGATGTAGCTGCCTGCGCCACGCGGAGCACCAAAGGTTACTGTTGAACACAGAAAGTAAAGGTCAGAAATCATGTTTCGTTTTCCTCTGGCTGCGAGGTAATTCCAGCCTGCAGATTGTGTCCAGCAGCAGCAGCAGCAGACGATCAGTGCAGAGAGATAGAGAGAGCAACAGAGATGCTCATGTGGGGACCCGGCAGTCAGCGGCGCCAAGGTTATCCAGTCAGCCCGGCTGTCTCCATCTCTCTGCTTCTCTCAGCCTCTCTCAGCCTCTCTGCTGTCACCCTTAATAACAGAGGCTCCCTTATCACTGCAACAATCACCTTGAGAAACACACTTGTCTCTTTTCACAGGGAAACAAGGCCCAGCATATCGCTAGAGCTCACCATGCCGGTCTCTCTCATCAGAGCATACCTTTCTGTGGGGGACACAACGACAACTGAGGATCACTTTAGTAGATGCTATTCTTCTGACGTTTGGTTCACAACTGGTTACACAGGTTCAGTGGTTAACTTTGTACACCACTAAAGACATTGAACGTTTAGCAGCATTGTGGTTTTTGATTACACTACTTGTCTTGTGGGCCCAGAAGACGTTAGCTGAAGGATTATTCAGAGAGAGGAGAGAGTTACTGTTACATCTTCATACTGTAGTAAAACACTAAAGTGCAAATGTGGTCTCCACTTGAGATGCTCAGGCGTCAGCAGCAGGACTGGTATAGGTCTGAAGAGCTACTGTGCTTTATATACTGTGGTTGAGTGCTATGGAGAAGCATACTCTCTTAGAGAAAAGGGTTCCAAAAAGGTTATTCGACAGTCCTCATAGGGAAAAGCCTTTTTGGTTCCAGGTGTTTATTTTTTCCTTCTTTTTTTTTTTTACCCCTTTTTCTCCCCAATTTCGTGGTATCCAATTGGTAGTTACAGTCTTGTCTCATCACTGCAACTCCCGTACGGACTCGGGAGAGGAAGGTCGAGAGCCGTGTGTCCTCTGATACACAACCCAGCCAAGCCGCACTGCTTCTTGACACAATGCTCACGTAACCCGGAAGCCAGACGCACCAATTTGTCGGAGGAAACACCGTGCACCTGGCAACCGTGTCAGCGTGCACTGCGCCCGGCCCGCCACAGGAGTCACTAGTGCGCGATGAGACAAGGACGTCCCTGCAGGCCAAACCCTCCCCTAACCTGGACGACGCTGGGCCAATTGTGCACCGCCCCATGGGTCTCCCGGTCGCGGCCGGCTGCGACAGATCCTGGACTCGAACCCAGAATCCCTAGTGTCACAGCTAGTACTGTGATGCAGTACCTTAGACCACTGCGCCACTCAGGAGGCCGGAAAGCATTCTACATGGAACCCAGAACGGTTCTACCGGGAACCAGAAACGTTTCTTCAAACGGTTCTCCTATGGGGACAGCCGAAGAACCATTTCAGGTTCTAGAGAGCACCTTTTTTTAGAAGAGCGTAGCAATTGCCTTTAAATCAAAGAGAAATGAAGCGTTTGGAAGACTTCCTGAATGGCGTCAAAGCTTTACCACCCGAAATACGCCTCTTCCCTTTGACATCTCTAATATGTCTAGAATTTCTCAGAATGTCTAGCAGATCATATGTGTTTCTACCGATATCCTCACTCCTTAGACACAGACACTGGCGGTTAGATGATGCCCTGTATTTCATTACAAATCTCAATTGCTATGGTGATTATGCCTATGGTGCATATACTGTAGTATACCTCATGGCCCTCATGTCTATGTCGAAGCCGAGACATCTCCATATTTCTGAGACGGTGTTTCTCTGTGGGCGGCCTGGTGAAGAGCTGTGATTGAAGTGGCACTGAAGGAGGAAATACGTGAGTCCTGATTGGTCGGCTGAGTCTCTAAAAGTACCGCCAAATCACTGCAATCACCCCGTCTGGCCCTCTCAGCTCTAATGACACTCCTTCATAAGGAACCGGGCTCATCAAGGCCCCCGATACTTACATACACAGATACAGTGCACACACACACACACACACAAAAATTCAGGACACACCACGCAAGCACACACACACACACACACGCACGCACGCACGCACGCACGCACGCACGCACGCACGCACGCACGCACGCACGCACGCACGCACGCACGCACGCACGCACGCACGCACACACACACACACACACACACACACACACACACACACACACACACACACACACACACACACACACACACACACACACACACACACACACACACACACACACACACACACACACACATAGACACACACATCCGGCCTGAGGTCAGGCTCAGTGGAGCGGGCTGCCCAGATGGGGCGGGGCAGGGCCAGGCCTCAGTGGTGGCAGAGTAGCTCAAACAGCAGATGGGAGGAGATTAGGACAGCCTATCCTAACCACTCACCAGAGACGTGCTGGAAGCAGGAAGAACAGCTCCAAACTTTGGGCTGAGTCGCTCCAGGAGTGTCAGGTTGTATTAGGCAGCACAGCGGTGTGAGGCTCTCTGGGAGAGTCAGAGCTAGCCTTGTTATAAAGCACCATAGGGCTAAGGCAGAGAATGAATCTCACAGGAGGTTGGTGGCACCTTCATTCGGGAGGACGGGAGCACATGGTTTCCATGTGTTTGATGCCATCTCATTCCCTCCGTCCAGTCATTATTATGAGCCGTCCTCTGCTCAGCAGCCTCCTGTAGATACATGCATTATATTCGGAATAGGGAGTGTGGGACGATATCTGCATTCTCCAATGTAGATCAACTTCACATTCGGTTCTTTCTTCGGTTGCTGGCCCCTACCCAACATTGGATTTTCTGCCCTAGTTTTTGCTGGGCCTTTGCACTCTATAATTCCTCATTGAATTAAAGTGTCCTGGTTTTGTTTTACTTGGAGGCCAAAGTCTGTTAGGAGGTGCAAACGTTTTCGCACACTGACATAAATACATGCAAACACACAGCCGCCCCCACAAATAACACCATGAGTGAGCACGCTCTCACACACACACACACACACACACACACACTTCATACAGCAGTCTCCATGGTTACTTTTGAGTGCGGGCGGGCGGCTGGCAGTGGCTGGAGATAGGATATCTTTGTAAGGCACAACAGTGGTACTGCAGTTTGGCTCTTTGTGTTTTTAATATGGAGAGGAATATGTTTCTTTATTTTAGATTGTTATCATTTCTGTTCGTTCTGACGACTATGATCTAAAGATGGCGTTGTGGTTTCACCAGCCCCTGATAGAGAGCATGTAATAGAGAGGGGAGAGAGAACGTTCAATCTGAGTAAAAGGGCTCTTTTTACCTCAGGATATTACACAAAACAATCTAGTACTATTCAGTTCTACTCAAAGAGAACTTCAGAATGCACGCATTTTCTCTCCTTTGTCTCATATAATACAGCACACTGCAATTGCAGTCTGAAAACGTCTGTAGTGCACTTTAAAGGAGGACAATTGGATGTAACAATCCAGCATCTCAATCATTTTTAGGGGAGGGACAACGAAAACATTTGCACATGATGAGAATAATGGGTTTGAGGAGAAGATGGATTTAGGTTGTGGGGAGAATGGATGTACATTTGAGATTCAAAGGTGGAATGGAGACATTTTTTTAAAAGCTTCTTTTAGGATGCTTCCTATATCAGAAATTTGGCAGGGTGGATGAGATATTCAGTTTGGGCTGTTGTCCTCCCTATTCATAGATAAAGGAACAGCCTTGCCTGTGTTTAGACATTAACACTACGTGTAACAACTGCCGTTCCATCACTCTCTTCCTCTATAGCTCTATCTTTCCATCGCCATATCTCCATCTCTATGTATTCTCTCTCTCCATCTCTATGTATTCTCTCTCTCCATCTCTATGTATTCTCTCTCTCTCTCTCTCTCTCTCTCATCTCTATGTATTCTCTCTCTCTCTCTCCATCTCTATGTATTCTCTCTCTCTCTCTCTCTCTCTCTCTCTCTCTCTCTCTCTCTCTCTCTCTCTCTCTCTCTCTCTCTCTCTCTCTCCATCTCTATGTACTCTCTCTCTCTCTCTCTCATCTCTATGTATTCTCTCTCTCTCTCTCCATCTCTATGTATTCTCTCTCTCCATCTCTATGTATTCTCTCTCTCTCTCTCTCTCTCTCTCATCTCTATGTATTCTCTCTCTCTCTCTCCATCTCTATGTATTCTCTCTCTCTCTCTCTCTCTCTCTCTCTCTCTCTCTCTCTCTCTCTCTCTCTCTCTCTCTCTCTCTCTCTCTCTCTCTCTCTCTCTCTCTCTCCATCTCTATGTATTCTCTCTCTCTCTCCATCTCTATGTATTCTCTCTCCATCTCAATGTATTCTCTCTCTCTCTCTCTCCATCTCAATGTATTCTCTCTCTCTCTCTCTCCATCCCATTGTATTATCTCTCTCTCAATTTCAATTCAATTCAATTCAATTTGCTTTATTGGCATGACGTAACAATGTACATATTGCCAAAGCTTATTTTGGATATTTACAATATAAAAATGAGAATCAAAATTGTCAACGGGACAACAGTAACAACAATAACCAAGTGTCAAAATAACCATACATTCAACAATAACAATAAACATACAGTAGAGTACATGTGCAGGTTGATTGGTCTGTCAGACACTGTCCCTCAACTTATGGCAGGCAGCAATGTAGTGCGCTGCCAACCCACAGCTCTCTGCGTCCTCCCCCAACAGGACGGGTAGCCTACTCTCATCAGAGAGGTCTTTGAAACCTTGAATAAGGGTTTCAAATTTGGGGAAATTACACTCTCTAATTGTTTTATATTTTTGACATTTTGTCAGGAAATGCAGCTCCGTCTCAGGTTCTGCTATTGTGCAGTGGTTGCATAGCCTTTCCTCTACAGGGAGCCAGGTTTTCCTGTGTCTACCCTTCTCAATGGCAAGGCTGTGCTCACTGAGCCTGTACTTTGTCAAGGTTTTTCTAAGGTTTTGATCAGTAACCATGATCAAATATTTAGCCACAGTGTACTGTCGATTTAGGGCCAGATAGCACTGCATTTTGTGCTTGTGTTTCCCAATAAGCAATATAGTTTTGTTTTGACTGTGTTGTAATTTGGTTTATCCTGATTGATTGGATGTTCTGGTCCTGAGGCTTCAGTGTGTTAGTAGAACAGGTTTGTGAACTCAGCCCCAGGACCAGCTGGATGAGGGGACTCTTTTCTTTGCTCAGCTCTTGGCATTGCAGGGCTTGGTAATGATATTTACATTTTACATTTTAGTCATTTAGCAGACGCTCTTATCCAGAGCGACTTACAGTAGAGTGCATACATTTTTACATACTGAGACAAGGATATCCCTACCGGCCAAACCCTCCCTACCGGCCAAATCCTCCCTAACCCGGACGACGCTATGCCAATTGTGCGTCGCCCCACGGATCTCCCGGTTGCGGCCGGCTGCGACAGAGCCTGGGCGCGAACCCAGCCCAGCCTGGGCGCGAACCCAGAGACTCTGGTGGCACAGCTAGCACTGCGATGCAGTGCCCTAGACCACTGCGCCACCCGGGAGACATATGAGAGGGGGTCACTGTATTTTAGATGTTTCCAAAACTTAATTGCTCTTTTTTTTGTTTCTATTATTAGTGGATATTTGCCTAATTCTGCCCTGCATGCATTGTTTGTAGTTTTCCTCTGGACATGTAGGATAATCTTACAGAACTCTGCATGCAGGGTTTCAATGGGGTGTTTGTCCCATTTGATGAAATCTTGTTTTCCAAGTGGACCCCACACCTCGCTGACATGAAGTGCAATTGGTTCAATGACATATTCAATTAGTTTTAGCCAAATTTTTACATTTGAATTTGCTTTTTAATGGAGTAGAATGCCCTGCGTGCTTTCTCTCTCAGTTCATTCACTGCCTCATTAAGGTGTCCAGTTGAGCTTATTTTTAAACCTAAGTAATTGTAGTATGTGCAGTACTCTATATATTTTGTACCAATTGAGAACTTTGGTCTCTCTCTCTCTCCATCTTAATGTATTCTCTCCCTCTCTCTCCATCTCAATGTATTCTCTCTCTCCCTCTCTCTCCATCTCAATGTATTCTCTCTCTCCCTCTCTCTCCATCTCAATGTATTCTCTCCCTCTCTCTCCATCTCAATGTATTCTCTCTCTCCCTCTCTCTCCATCTCAATGTATTCTCTCCCTCTCTCTCCATCTCAATGTATTCTCTCCCTCTCTCTCCATCTCAATGTATTCTCTCCCTCTCTCTCCATCTCAATGTATTCTCTCTCTCTCTCTCCATCTCAATGTATTCTCTCTCTCCCTCTCTCTCCATCTCAATGTATTCTCTCCCTCTCTCTCCATCTCAATGTATTCTCTCTCTCCCTCTCTCTCCATCTCAATGTATTCTCTCCCTCTCTCTCCATCTCAATGTATTCTCTCTCTCCCTCTCTCTCCATCTCAATGTATTCTCTCCCTCTCTCTCCATCTCAATGTATTCTCTCCCTCTCTCTCCATCTCAATGTATTCTCTCTCTCCCTCTCTCTCCATCTCAATGTATTCTCTCTCTCCCTCTCTCTCCATCTCAATGTATTCTCTCCCTCTCTCTCCATCTCAATGTATTCTCTCTCTCCCTCTCTCTCCATCTCAATGTATTCTCTCCCTCTCTCTCCATCTCAATGTATTCTCTCTCTCTCTCTCCATCTCAATGTATTCTCTCTCTCCCTCTCTCTCCATCTCAATGTATTCTCTCCCTCTCTCTCCATCTCAATGTATTCTCTCTCTCCCTCTCTCTCCATCTCAATGTATTCTCTCCCTCTCTCTCCATCTCAATGTATTCTCTCCCTCTCTCTCCATCTCAATGTATTCTCTCTCTCTCTTTCTCTCCATCTCATTGTATTCTCTCTCTCTCTCCATCTCAATGTATTCTCTCTCCCTCTCTCTCCATCTCAATGTATTCTCTCTCTCCCTCTCTCTCCATCTCAATGTATTCTCTCCCTCTCTCTCCATCTCAATGTATTCTCTCCCTCTCTCTCCATCTCAATGTATTCTCTCCCTCTCTCTCCATCTCAATGTATTCTCTCTCTCTCTTTCTCTCCATCTCAATGTATTCTCTCCCTCTCTCTCCATCTCAATGTATTCTCTCTATCTCTCTCCATCTCAATGTATTCTCTCTCTCTCTTTCTCTCCATCTCAATGTATTCTCTCTCTCTCTTTCTCTCCATCTCAATGTATTCTCTCCCTCTCTCTCCATCTCAATGTATTCTCTCTATCTCTCTCCATCTCAATGTATTCTCTCTATCTCTCTCCATCTCAATGTATTCTCTCTCTCTCTCTCCATCTCAATGTATTCTCTTTCTATCTCAATGTATTCTCTTTCTAGCTCACTGTATTCTCTCTCTCTGGCATGGGAAACATATGTTAACATTGCCAAAGCAAGTTAAATAAATAATATTGCACTCACACAAGTTCCAAAAGAATAAAGACATTTCAAATGTCATATTATGTCTATATACAGTGTTGTAGCGATCTCTCTCTCTCTCATTTAGTAGCTCAGCCTCTAATAATACTCTAGTCAGGGTTGGCAGGCAACAATACAGTGATGGAAGGCAAGGGCTGGAGGGATGGAGGGTGGCGTGGGTGCAGTGCCCCATTAGGGAGTGCCAGCACTGGTTCAGTGGGTGCAGTGGAGAGGCTTTTAAATGAGGCCTGCAACAGCTGCCACTGCAGGCAGATGGAGGGAGACAGACATATGGGGGGCAGTGTTGTGATCACGTACGAAGTCAGGGCCCGTGATTACACCTCGCCCGCCAGTCAAATGAGTGTGCAGGTAATGGAGAGAGAAGCACTCTTTCTGGGGCAGTCAAAACGTGCGGAGCTGGGAGGATCGGTGCCCTTTGCTGTGGTGCGTGAAAGAACATGGTGCGTTACCATTAATAACCACTGAGTATACATTCCTGTTGGGAGACATTATAGAGGACTATAGTCTCCATGTTGATTCCCTCTGTCAGCCATGCCCTTGCCACGGTTCATCATAACCCCTAATACAAGCTTGTCTTTTTTTTACGGACCCCTTTTCCCACCCAACTGATAGGTATATCAAGCAGACTGGCATTCTAACTAGTGTCAGGGGTGATTGCTGAGTGGCTCCCACCACAAAGAAGTTAATAGGCGTATCCCTAAGACACTTCACATCTGAGGAGCAGGGGCTGAGCCCAAACAGAGGCCGTGCTGATTGCCTCTTTGCAATAAACATGAAGGAGCGCTAAGAATACAGAAGGAGCTGGGGCTTCAAATGGTTGTCCTACCTTTGGCTTCGCGAACTCTGACCTGACACCTAGACCAATTTTAGAGAACATGAACTTCAAAGAACACTTTGATGATGAAGAGGGTTATTGGTGAGATCTGAGCCCCAGTGGCTTTTCATTCCAGATTAGCTGCCCGGAATTGAACTCAAACTAATAACATGGATGCAGCACCTTGAAAAGGAAGAGATCCCGGTCTTGTGCAGTACAGAACGTGATCTGCCCTAAAATCACTGCTTTACGATAAGAGCCAAGGATAGAGAGGGGAACTGGGCTTCTCTTTTAGGTTAATATAATATACCCACCTAGAATTAGCCATCATCTTCCCAGCAGTAAAATATTTTTCTGCCACCTTCAAATATCTCCCCGCAGCAAGAAATATGTCACCCAACAGAAAACATCACACACAATCGCCAAAATATAAATAAACCCATTTCTTATTCTATTGATTTTCCTAACCATTAGGGAGAGTAAATGGAGCGACCGTCATTGATGTTGATGTTCACGATATTGCATCAATAGTGTGTTCCGCTGAAATCACTGGAGTTAAGAAACAAGGCGAGTACAACAACAAAAAACAAATTGAAGCTGCGAGAGAAACACACACAAAAAACTTTAACCAGTTCTGCCTTCTATTAATGTAATCAAGGAATAGGGAAACTGCAGAATATGCTTTAAGGGGTAAGCATTCAGGAGCTGCCTCCACCACTGCTAAAATATTGGAGACTGGGATTGATTTGGAATGTTAAAGGGAGACCTTGAGTTACTGGAGCCTCCGCCCTTTCGCTCCGTCTGGTGGGGGAATTTGCAAGGCAAGGCAGGAGCGGCAATCTGAAGAGGCCCTGCTTAATCTAGGGCTAGGCCTGCTTTACAAGCCCAATCTGGCGCCACAGATCACAGATACCGGCGGCGAGTGTCAAAGCTGGCCCTATCGAGCGTCACAGAACACATCTTTTGGGCCGTGCGGTGTGTAATGATAGCTTTAAACCCTGCAGTATTAGGAGATGCTCCCATTTCCCTGGATCTGTGGAGGATTGGAGGGGAGAGGAGGGCGGCTGGAGACACTGAAGCCCCGTTGGCTGTCTGTCAGTCCCCCCTGGCTGCCGTCATCTTGTGTGTCTAGCACGGTCCTCCTGTTATTTTACAAATCTATTCCTGGCTTCCTCCCTGTACAATCTGAATGATTAATCTGGAGAAATAGGATCTTTGCACGGCAGGGAAACAGGATTTTATTGGTACCTCTGATTCCATTAAAAGAGAGTAAACAAAGTGCTGGCCTGCCATGATTATTCTGCCCCCTCCCCCTCCTCCTCCTCCGTTCCCCTTTCTCAGGGCTATTCAGCCCAACAGCATGCGAGGCTATCTGAACACACAGGACAGTGTATGGCCTTGCTTGTGGTGTGTGTGTGTCCGTGTGTGTGTGCAAGTGTGTGTATGTAGCAATGTAATAATGTTCCTCCTTTCTTTATCGTACAGGATGACAGCAAATTACCCATTTCTTTCCTTATCGCATGAAGCAGCAAAATACACACGCCGAGCTCAAATGAAGAATAAAAGCTATAACTTTGTGTTTTTCTCTGTGTAAGATTAGCATGACCTACTGTAGCAAGGAAACAAAATAAACCAAATCTAAATCCTGACGCCATATCTTCATGTGGCAAGAAATCCCTGTCTCACTCACTCATGTGTCGAGCTGCCCGGCTCTTATCTGGATGACATTAATGAAATATGAAAGGGGAATAATCACAGATCACAGTATTTTATCCTTGGTACAGAGATATATACATATACACACACACACACACACACACACACACACACACACACACACACACACACACACACACACACACACACACACACACACACACACACACACACACACACACACACACACACACACACACACACACACACACACACACACCACACAAAAGTTTAGAACACCTACTTATTCAAGGGTTTTTCTTTATTTGTACTATTTTCTACATACATTAGAACAATAGTGAAGATATCAAAACTATGAAATAACACATATGGAATCATGTAGTAACCAAAAAAGTGTTAAACAAATCTAAATATATTTTATATTTGAGATTCTTCAAAGTAGCCACCGTTTGCCTTGATGACAGCTTTGCACACTCTTGGCATTCTCTCAACCAGCTTCATGAGGTAGTCGCCTGGAATGAGTCTCAATTAACAGGTTTGCCTTGTTAAAAGTTAATTTGTCGAATTTCTTTCCTTAATGCATCTGAGCCAATCAGTTGTGTTGTGACAAGGTAGGTGTGGTATACAGAAGATAGCCCTATTTGGTAAAAGACCAAGTCCATATTATGGCAATAACAGCTCAAATAAGCAAAGAGAAATGACAGTCCATCATTACTTTAAGACATGAAGGTCAGTCAATCCAGAATATTTCAAGAACTTTGAACATTTCTTCAAGTGCAGTCGCAAAAACCAGAAACCAGGTATGATGAAACTGACTCTCATGAGGACCACCACAGGAAAGGAAGACCTCTGCTGCAGAGGATAAGTTCATTAAAGTTACCAGCCTAAGATTGCAGCCCAAATAAATGCTTCACAGAGTTCAAGTAACAGACACATTTCAACATCAACTGTTCAGATGAGACTGCGTGAATCAGGCCTTCATCGTCGAATTGCTGCATAGAAACTACTACTAAAGGACACCAATAAGAAGAATGGACTTGCTTGGGCCAAGAAACACAAGTAATGGACATGAGACCAGTGGAAATCTGTCCTTTGGTTTGATGAGTCCAAATTTGAGATTTTTGGTTCCAACCGCCGTGGCAACCACAGCATTTTGCAGCGATACGCCATCCAATCTGGTTTGCACTTAGTGGGACTATCATTTGTTTTCAAACAGGATAATGACCCAACACACCTACAGGCTGTGTAAGGGCTATTTGACCAAGAAGGAGAGTGATGGAGTGCTGCATCAGATGACCTGGCCTCCGCAATCACTCGACCTCAACCCAGAGTGAAGGAAAAGCAGCCAACAAGTGCTCAGCACATGTGGGAACTCCTTCAAGACTGTTGGAAAAGCATTGCAGGTGAAGCTGGTTGAGAGAATGCCAAGAGTGTGCAAAGCTGTCATCAAGGCAAAGGGTGGCTACTTTGAAGAATCTCAAATGTAAAATACAGTACATTTTGATTTGTTTAACACTTTTTTGGTTACTACATGATTCCATATGTGTTGTTTCATAGTTTTGATGTCTTCACTATTATTCTACAATGTAGAAAATAGTACAATAAATTAAAACCCTGGATTGAGTAGGTGTGTCCTCAACTTTTGACATGTACTGTGTGTGTATATATATAGCTCCCCGAGTATTGGGATCCGGGGAACGCTCAGCTCTCATCTGACATTAGGATTTAAACGCTACATTTCTCTGTCCTGGGCTGTATACGCTAGCTGGGCTGCAGCTAAAGGGTAAACGTAGCTCTGGGGAGGCGCTTTACCTCCCCCACAAGACCCCAGGGCCACCATGTGACCCGGCAACCTGCACCTCTTCACTTCCCTGTCTCCATCCACTCCTAATGACCTCAGACAGCTATACCTAACATTTAAAAGAAAAGTAGATCCTTCTCCCTGTGTGGAAAAATACTGTATCAGGTCGTTGGTGTACCATCACCATCTATATATAACACTATAGACTATTTAAAACAACAGCATATGAGCACTATCATTAAAATTGACATTATGCGGAATTCTTTACGATTAGATGGCTGAAAGGCACACAGTAGAGTTCCGCATTAACCTCCACCTCGTGACTAATTGCCACATGAAGCCACCCATTTGCATGTCTACCGGAGTAGAACCGTCCAACACGGTTGCGTGCGTTATTACCTAGCTGAAAGTCTGTGTCTGTGCCGAACTAGCGCTGACAGGACAGGCTGAGTGGCATTTTTCAGAGTGTGGTGTAGTGTAGTGTGGTGTAGCCATGTGGTGGTGGGGGCCTCTCCTGGCCTGGTGACGTGTTGGGAGGCAGGAGGTCCCTGCAGGGTCTGGAGCTACCAGCTGGATCGGGGTGCCAGCCAGCCTCATGACTGCCCGAGCTCGTGCCAACCTGAAACTGGCACACACATGGCACACGCATGTAACTGCACGCACGCAAGTACACTCACACAGGCATGCACACACACACGCATCCTCTTACATGCCTTGTGTTTACATGCGGAGTGGGCTGTGTGAACCCATGGAGCTTACAGAGATTACATGCCTTGTGTTTACATGCGGAGTGGGCTGTGTGAACCCATGGAGCTTACAGAGATTACATGCCTTGTGTTTACATGCGGAGTGGGCTGTGTGAACCCATGGAGCTTACAGAGATTCAATCATTTCAACTGACCTGCAGCCAGGATTTTGTCGAAATAGCTAGCTAGCTCAATAACAAAACTGACCAATAACCCTGAATACAATGTGGAGAAAAATCTTTATTTGTCGGGGGCCGGGACCAGACCCTGAAAATTATACATGACCAGATTTCTAGCTGTGGAGGGTTAGTATCGATTCTCTCTTGTTTTCTTTTGTTTGCTAGTGCATTGCCAGATTGTCAGAGTTATATTTTAGCTACTGTTGTGCTCTGCTCTGGTGAACATTTTCAGAACTGGTTTGTAAACACTGAGAAAAAGGAATAGTGTAGAAATTGGCAGATTTTCCTCAAGAGTCAGTCTCTCTATTTCCCTCCATATTGTTTTCTTATGGGTCTTATTGGGATACTCAAGTACACTATATATACAAAAGTATGTGGACACCCCTTCAAATTATTGGATTCGGCTATTTCAACCACACACGTTGCTGAAAGGTGCATAAAATCGAGCACACGCTTGACCATCTGGCAGTCCAGCGGACGAATCTGGGTTTGGCGGATGCCAGGAGAATGCTACCATGCCCGAATGCATAGTGCCAACTGTAAAGTTTGGTGGAGGAGGAATAATGGTCTGGGGCTATTTTACATAGTTCGGGTTAGGCCCCTTAGTTCCAGTGAAGGGAAATCTTAATGCTAAAGCACACAATTACATTCTAGACCATTCTGTGCTTCCAACTTTGTGGCAACAGTTTGGGGAAGGTCCTTTCCTGTTTCAGCATGACAATGCCCCCCGTTCACAAAGCGAGGTCTATACAGAAATGGTTTGTTCGAGATCGGTGTGGAAGAACTTGACTGGCCTGCACAGAGCCCTAACCTCAACCCCATCGAACACCTTTGGGATGAATTGGAACGTCGACTGCAAGCCAGGCCTAATCGCCCAACATCAGTGCCCGACCTCACTAATGCTCTTGTGGCTGAATGGAAGCAAGTCCCCGCAGCAACGTTCCAACATCTAGTGGAAAGCCTTCCCAGAAGAGTGGAGGCTGTTATAGCAGCCACCAACTCCATATCAATGCCCATTATTTTGGAATGAGATGTTCGACAAGCAGGTGTCCACATACTTTTGGTCACGTAGTGTATATCATATATCAAAATAGAGACAACATTCAACAAAGGGTGATGTGCTAGTACACCACCAGTTTATTGCATTGTCAAAGTTACACAAAAAAAATTCTACTGAATTCGTGTTCAACCTATAGAATGACTGTGCAAACCAGAAATATGTCGACTTGAATACATGTTTTGATTGCTCGGATTGTAGACAATGCAGCATAAACAAAGTTATACACTTGGGTGTATACTGAGTAATTCCAGCTGGCCAGCTCTTACCATAAAGCATATAGGCTTGTTTCTCTAGTGGCATCTAAAGTGTATCTCTAAATGGTGTGAAAGTGCTGCAAGTCTGGTACAAATTAGATGTGTTAAATTGTGTACGCTGTACGCTGCTGGTCGAAGCCTCACTGGAGGCACTCTGCTTATCAGAACAGCACGACAACGTGGCTGGAATTATTAGTTAGCCTAACAATGGGACTGCACTCCGTCTCCATGGCCATGTCCCCGTTTTTCCTCGTAGTCTCGGCGAATAGTCTAAAGGGTGAGCCTGACCAGGGGCTATGTGTGAGTGGATGGGAGGGAGCAGAACAAGAGCTTTGAAAGGATTTTTTCATTTAAAACAAATTGGTTTGGAAGGAATCAAACAGATATTTTTTCAACGTCAAATCCAAGGAGAGAGAGGCTACCCCAGGGACAGGTTTGGGTTGTAAATCTGATTACAAAAAAACTAACTGTAATCTGTTACGTTACCAGCAAAAATGTTGTAATCAAGTTATAGACACTATTGAAAAACTAGATGATTACTTCTTGGATTACTTTTAAATTCAGGAAGGATATTTAGCAAAAAAATACATTGACACCTTTCTGTTTTCTCAATGACATTCAATTCAGCATTGAAAAAAGGCGCAAGTTTAAGTTTGTTCTGCCTGAGCGAGTCTGACCACAAGTCAGAGACCCCTATGACGACACAGGGGAAAGTCATTCAAAAGTAACTGAAAGTAATCTGATTACGTTACCGAGTTTGGCTAATCCAACAGTAAAATATTTTGGACAGGTAACTAGTAGCTGTAACAAATTACATTTAGAAAGTAACCAACCCAACCCTGCCCGGGGAGCGCTGTTGTTTGTCACTGTCCTGCATACTGCCCCCTATCTCTGAGAGGACCTTCTAGCAGGCACTCCCTGGTGGGCCTATTAGAGTGGGCCTAGCATTCTGAGGGACTAAATTGGCTGGATGGGGTTTCACTGGGCTTAGCCACTATGCTGGCACAACATGTCTGCTCTGCTGCTGCTGGCCAGGACCAGGTCCAGCCCCAACCCCAGCCTCCCTTCAAAGCCCAAAGAAAAGCTGTTGATGGCAGCAGCTGTTTCCCTGTGGGAACTGGGGAATTCAGGAGGCCTGGTCATTAGTGGGAGCCACTGTGCTGTGTGCTGGGGAGAGACCATGTCAGGCGCAGACAGCTGTGAGCCCTCCATCAACCCACAGCCTTACTGCACGGCTCGGACTCTTCGTCTCACACAGGAGAGAGGAGAGGTAAAGACACCGTCCCGTGAGGCCTTGACAACACAGTTGGGCTGCTTTCTGAAAAGAAAAAAATGTTTTACACGTTTCACCACATGCACCATAGTATATTCATAAGCCATGAGTGAGGAATGGATGGAGGGAAGCACTCCATTTCCCTAGTAAAAGTGTGGAATATACAACTTTAAATACCAGCCCAAGACCTGAATTGTAAAGTATTAGCAGAAATGTATCTTGTAGCCAGTAAATTAAACTAAATAAAAAAGACAGAGAGAGAAAATCAGACTCATTGTAAAACACCAAAATCAGCTCTCTGCATGAGAGGCATTTAAAACAATATGTTCCCAGCTATCGGCTGACCCACCACTCCCTCCCTGTGGTATCTGGCTCCAGCAAAATGACTCAACGCTGGCATTTGCTTTGTTTCCATGCCACGCTAGTTATCGTCCTATCACATCAGCGTGATAACATCGGACATATTAGGAGTTGACCTTTGGTGCATGCTGGAACATTCTAGGTCTCTGTCGGGTTGAATGGACAGCATGCCCGCTCATTTATCAACATCTGGAGAGGCTGCTGCTGCCACACCATGCAGCGAGGTCTGGGAGGGAGGGCTGTGTGTGTGTGTGTGTGGTGTGTGTGTGTGTGTGTGGTGTGTGTGTGTGTGGTGTGTACACTCGACAAATGCAGCCCTGTGGCCCTGGCTACTGTAGCGGTATTCCTCCACAACACACACAGGAAGTGATGCGTTATGCCACCAATGCTTTATGCTTGTTCATGCACTTTTCCCCCCTCTTCGCTTTGCATGCATTGTTAAATAGGACTGATGGAAGCACCCTGGCCATTATTCACTGCATGGCCTGGCTAATTTGTGTGCTCTTACAAGTACAAAGATGTCAAACAGGAGCTGTGCTTACCTTGGCTTCCCCCGAGACCATTAATCCTTAGGCTGGTGTTGTCTCTTCACAGCCTCACCTGGCTCCCAGCACTGCCAGGAAACTGCTGTTTGGGCCCTTTTTTCTACATTTATTCTGTGTTCCAGTCAGGTCTCATCACTGCAGAAATGTGATTGTAACGGAAGAGCAGAAGACTTCGGCAGACTTTCTTTAGAGGGAGAGATGGGGGGAGCAGGGAGTGGGGGCGCATCTAAACCAGACAGGGAGAAGAAAGGAATAGAAGCATAGATTCATCACAGCGACCTTCAAAGAACATATTTTTTCCCCTTTTTTTGGAATGGCATACCTTGTAAATATAACAACTCCAGTGACTGCACAGGCCCTCACTTAGATGATCCATCAGGCTGAACAAAAAAATGTCTGGACAAAGTTTGAGAAAATGCATATTTGAGAAAATAAATATTTGATCCTTAAACAGATTACCAAAAACAGGCAAACGGTAAACACTTTTGAAAGGTTTACTTTGATAGGAAAACAGCAGCACTTTGCCAAAAATCCCACTGCAAACATTCAATTTCTTCAGAGCTTGTATCTATTTACCCAAGTGTTCCTGCAGCCTCCATATCTGTTCTCTACATTGATTTGAAAGGCCATGACCATTAAAGGGAATGGTTTGTTCATTAGAATGCCGAACACTTTACAAGACTGACAATTATAAGACAAATCTGATGCAGCTGCAATGGATAACTTATACGACCTCATGAATTGAAAGGTATGCATGATGCATCTAGTTAGGATTCCACATCAAACAATTACATCGCTTATGAAACATAAGGAAGATGCGTTCGCATATAAGAGATCATCATGACAGCGGCACTTTCTAAGTGTAAGATGCAATAGATGCAGTGATACAGCGCCTCAACTTCAACACACTGTGAAAACATCACATTTAAAATGGGCGGCAGGCAGTGGTTAGAGCGTTGGACCAGTAACCGAAAGGTTGCTAGATCAAATCCCTGAGCTGAGAAGGTAAAAATCTGTCGTTCTGCCCCTGAACAAGGCAGTTAACACACTGTTCCCCGGTAAGGCCATCATTGTAAATAAGAATTTGTTCTCA
Organism: Salvelinus alpinus; assembly: GCF_045679555.1. Lineage (NCBI taxonomy): Eukaryota > Metazoa > Chordata > Actinopteri > Salmoniformes > Salmonidae > Salvelinus > Salvelinus alpinus. The sequence continues at coordinate 17,559,739 of NC_092101.1, read as the reverse complement.
ATTTAACTAGTCAGTTATTTTTTTAAACAACAATCAATGCAAGAGGATGGAGTCTGCGAAAGATCTGCGGTCAAATTGAAAGGTCATTTCCAATTGAGGCCACGTATGCAGTGTTTGCAATGAATGCAGTCTCTGCGAACGTGGGAACATTGCCTTTACATTCCAATCGAGCTATACTTCTGCGATACGGATTGAATCCAGCCCTTACTAGTGCTGACTTCTCCGGCGCTAGATGCAGTAACAAGGAGAACTGTAGAAAGACAGTTTAAAAAAGGCAACTTTAGTCACTCGCTGTTCAACCAATACAGTACACACACTCTCAGCCTGTAATTGAAGGAACCCATCTTCATGGGAGTGTTGAGAGGGAGGTGGGTGGAGGTGAGTGGAGGTGAGGTGGGTGGAGGTGGGTGGAGGTGGGTGGAGGTGGACTGTAGATTACCTTTGTAATTCCAGGAGCGAATGTAGCTGATAATGATCCGGGATGTTCTCAGGAAAGGTCAGCTGAAATTGCAACAAGCGTAATTAGTAGCTTATCAATAATGTATCCTGCAGGTTCAGTGGATGTGGAGAATGAATGCCAGGCAGAGAGAAGCACAGCACCTACTTCTGCCATTTATTAACATGAAAACACATATATGATACACAGGGAAGCAGAGCAGCAGCCCAGGCATTATAATTAGTATGTTGGTCCTCTTTAATAAACTAAGTATGCAGCCCAAATTGCACTCTATTCCCTATATAGTGCAGTACTTTTGACTAGAGCCCTCTTGGCCCTGGTCAAAAGTAGTGCACTTTATTGGGAACAGGGTGCCATTTGGGATGGAACCTAAAGCTGTATAGTGTGAGTAGCAGGAAACTTCAAGACCCTGGCATTGATCACCGAGTCAATTACTTTCGATCACATCATCAAAATTAGAGGCCATAAGATGGAAATATGAGTTAAGATATTTAGCATGAAATATGCACAGAATATTGGGATTTATGCAGTGTGGGATTCACTCTCAGGCAATCACTGGCTAATTATCTATTCCTGGAATTGAGCCTACAAAGCACCACTGAAAAGTTTAGACATGCACATAGCGTCCTGTATGGCAGATCAGCTTCTGTTGAAACACAGGCAACAGGGTCTCATTACAATACTTACAAAATACTGACATATGACCATTGTAATAATATGGCACTTATGCTGACATACACTACTGTGTCTTTTCCACATAGCTAGCCATTGCTGTATCTGTAGTGCTGTAGTAGTTAATGTACTATGCAGTAACACTATTTATTCCATAGGCTGTTATTCCACGTGTATCCATGACTTGCATCGCCTGACAAGCATAAATGACAAGCATTAAGTCATTTGCCATGTACATGGAGTTAAATAATTACTATTTGAACTATAGATGTTACCTAAACATTGAATGAAAAAAAAAAAATCGTAATTATTTACTGAATATCATGTCTTAAGTGATTTTTATATTCTCTAATGTATCTTTAGATGCACGAGAATGATGTAAAATGGAGACGTGCATTTCTTGTAGAATGAACGACTGTTCATTACAACGGTGTATCTATTTTTCATGATTCAACAAAGATGGATCTATCGTCAGAGCGCACTCAACCTCATCACACAGAATGACATAGTTATTACATAGGGTTGCATCATAAATTCCCACGCAGGTTGCCCTTGTGTGTAATAGGTTTCTTGATCAACAGTCTTTCAATTTTTCTCATAATACTGCAAGTCTGCACGAAACCTGATAATGTACTGTATAATTTTTTTCTCCACTAAGTGCATCTCTGAATGGTTTCAAATATGAGTGTAAAACTGAAATATTAAAGCTCAAAAGGAAACTTGAGCATGTTGCATAATTCATTGGAAATGTTCCTCATCTAATACTTTCTCTCTAATAAGGACTTCTCACTAATAAGGATTGAGACCGATATTTGCCAAAATAATAAACTAACTGCAGAGGAGGTGGAGTGTTCAAGATCAATCCAGCTTTCAGGGCTCATGAAGGGAAGGAGGGAGAACCTTGAGCATGTGAGATGAGGGGAGAGACAGAGGGGGCCGGGGGGACACTAGCATGGCTTCGTGTGGCCGCAGGTTGAGGGAAGGTGGGGTGGCGGTAGGAGTAAGGGGGGGGGGGGGGGGGGGTGTGGTGTGTTTGATGTAATGATCCCAGGGCTTTGGCCTCAGCCTGTTGATAAGTTGTGACGCACATGGGAACAGGGAAACAGGGGAGCGGGATGAATGTGATTGGATTGCCGGCCGACCGCAGCCTTTCCCATCTGTCTCAGAGTCTGCCATCCCATCTCACAGGCGGCGGGAGGTAATTGGGTTCATTGTTCTCGCCACAGGATCTCCCGGATTGAAAGCTTCATTATCTGGATAACCATGAATGTAAATGAGGCACACTTATTCAGGCAGGATAATGGGAAAAAATTGATCATTGCCACAACCCCCCCCCACCCCCGCCCCACCCACCTTTCTCAAGCACTGGCCCCCCAACTCTCTCCTTCGCGAGTGCGGGAGCACATCACACGAAAAAAAGTTTAAAAAGTAAGCAGGCACACAGGCACTCAAACACCCCCCCTATTGTCAGTGTTGAGAATGAGTGTTGGGGTGTTGGGGTGTTTTTAAACAGGGTCTTCTTGTGTTTCAGTGTGGCTAGCTGTGTGTATAGGAAGTTGTACAGGCCTTCAGGGAAGGCGGCGACTGCCGGTCGGCACTTGTTAAACTGTCATAGCTCTGCCTTACAGTACAGTATGTGACACTGCAGTGATGAGCTGCTAACCTCGGTGCGTATGTAAGCAGGTTCTGTGTGGGTAGACGCGGGTCCGCCACTTCATCCTCTCTGTGATGCAGTGGTCTTTCTTTCTCGGCTGCAGTGAGGAGTCAGTCAGTGGGCTTCCAGGACTACAATATGACTCGTGTGCTGCTGTGGATTATTCATGTAGAACCAACGTGTTGGAGAGGTCATGCCTAGCTTGGGTAATTAGGTGGGGTTTGGGGAGCATTGAGAGAGCATTGTGAGATGCCTCCTGCTTCCTGACAGTGGGGTCAGTGTTGATGTGCCAGCAGGTTGGGCTCTGAGCCGGTCCAGCCATGCAACGGTTAAAAAAGGAGCTGCTTCTGAAAATAAACACGAGTACACAGCGGAGCAAGCCACTCTCAGATCCTCTGGCAAATCCATCAATTAGCTGCAGATGTGATTTGCATAGGAGATTACCGCAATTTAAGCATGTCGGGAAAACGGCCTAATCCGGTCCCTGATGGGCGCTCCAATTTTCAATTTGCTTTCCAACAGAGAGCATGAATCCGAGACATGGGAATGGGGAGAGCAGGAAGTACTGATATACTTAGAAGCACCTCATACCTCAAGATTCACAAGTCACTTTTTAATTTCAGAGAGTTTTATCAGACCGATTACAGCTTTAAAAATACAAACGCCTACCCCCTTACGACCAACGCAAACAGACAAACTCCAACGCGACTAACAAAAGCAAAGGCCTAAGCAGAGTGTTGGTTGTTGGTTGGTCACCGAGTTGGCGGGGAGCGGTGTGAGCTGTGGTGACATGCAGGGCCGTAGAGTCTGTCTCTGCCTGGGCTGTAGCGTCCCCATTGCCCATCCTCATCGCGGGCCTGTCAGATTGTGTTTACTCTCCTGAAGGACGTTGCGCCTCTGGAAGCCCGGGAATGAATGGAGAACTCATTTCTTCAACAGAGACTAGTCAATCACTCCACATTTCTCTTCTTGCACGATGACCTCTACCCAGCTGGCAGAACAATGGCACCCGGGAAAACCACAGATTAGTTTTACTTAAAGCAAGGACTCACCCATACTGTACGCTGCATGGCATGTCAATATTACTAAAACCATAGAGAAATTAGGGAGACAGGGAAATATTTTTCTGTGAGACTGGATAATATTTGCCTGTGAGGAGATATGTGAGTGCATGGTAAAAGATGATCTACATTGAACAAAAATATAAAACGCAACATTCAACAATTTCAATGATCAGTCAATTTAAATAAATTCATTAGGCCCTAATCTACGGATGTAATATGAATGGGAATACAGATATGCATCTGTTGGTCACAGATACCTTTAAAAGAAAGGTAGGGGCATGGATAAAAAAAACAGTAAGTATCTGGTGTGCCCACCATTTGCCTCATGCAGAGCAGGACATCTCCTTTGCATAGAGTTGATCAGATTGTTGATTCTGGCATGTGGAATGTTGTCCCACTTCAATGGCTGTGCGAAGTTGTTGGGTATTGGCGGGAACTGGAACACTCTTTCGTACACGTCGATCCATAACATCCCAAACATGCTCAATGGGTGACATGTCTGGTGAGAATGCAGGCCATGGAAGAACTGGGACATTTTCAGCTTCCAGGAATTGTGTACAGATCCTTGTGACATGGGACCTTGCATTATCGTGCTGAAACATGAGGTGATGGCAGCGGATGAATGGCACCACAATGGGCCTCAGGATCTCATCACAATATCTTTGTGCGTTCAAATTGCCATTGATAAAATGCAACAGTGTTCGTTGTCCGTAGATTATGCCTGCCCATACCTTAATCCCACCACCACTACGGGGTACTTGCTCGGATATGACGCCGAACTGCAGTCAGGTCAAGACCTGGTGTGGACGACTAGAGCGCAGATGAGCTTCCCTGAGATGGTTGCTGACAGAAATTGCACAAAACCAGAAATTGTTTGGTTGTGCCATCCCACAGTTTAATCAGCAGTCCAGGTGGCTGGTCTCAGACGATCCCGCAGGTGAAGAAGCCGGATGTGGAGGTCCTGGGCTGGCATGGTTACACGTGGTCTGCTGTTGTGAGGCCGGTTGGACGTACTGCCAAATTCTCTAAAATCACGTTGGAGGCGGCTTATGGTAGAGAAATTAAAATTCAACTCTCTGGCAACAGCTCTGGTGGCATTGCAATCTGTGGCATTGTGTTATGTGACAAAACTGCACATTTTAGAGTGGCCATTTACTGTCCACCGCACAAGGTGCACCTGTGTAATGATCATGCTGTTTAATCAGCTTCTTGATATGCCACACCTGTCAGGTGGATGGATTGTCTTGGCAAAGGAGAAAAGCTCACTAACAGGGATATAAACACATTTGTGCACAAAATCTGAGAGAAATAAGCTTTTTGTGTGTATGGAAAACTTCGGGGATCTTTTATTTCACTGAAACATGGGACCAAGACTTTACATGTTGCATTTATATTTTTGTTCAGTGTAGTATTTGCTACATAACTACAGAAGCATATACTGTGCTCTTTTATGGGAATGTTGGAAAGTAAGTTGTAGGTTTTCATGTCGTGACAATTCAACCGAAACCTTACATGATAAATGTGTTTGTTTGACATAAGAGAATAGATGTATAATTAACCTAGCTGGCTGCATAGTTAATGTCATGACTTGAGGTTGGCAGATGGCAGAAACAGTTAGGGATCTCATTAGACCAACCAAGCGGCCATGCTTCGTTGCAAAACCTTTCATTAAAGTTCCATGGCTGGATCACTATACCACCCAATATTGGTCAAAGTCACGAGAGAGGAAAGAAGTGTTCAATGTTTGTCTCTGTGAGATGAAAGACAGCTAGAACAAGATTAAATGAATGCATGAGTTTGATTTCAAGGCTAAATCAGGAGTAAGCCGGTGTGTTTGTGTGTGGGAGCAGGGTGTGTTTGTGAGGGTGTGATGAGTAAAGCATCCTTGCTGAGCATAGCAAACACGATTGTAATGGTCACAGAGCACATTTCGTACCATTTGCGTTGTAATTAGCAGATATTTGTTCGGCACAAATGCACGGAAAAGGTTTGAGAATATGAAATACATTTCCAGCCATGCAAGGGTATATCAACTGGCTGGGAGATAGTGAGAAAGAGAGGGGGGAGAACGTTTGGAGGTGGGTTGGTGGGGGTGGAATTCAAAGCGCTTTCATGTTAGCATTTATTTGATTTGTATTATCTTTAATGACACAAAAGCTAAAAGGGACCATAAACTAAACGGATGAGCAGCAAACTACATTATGGCAGCCCTAAGTCAATATTCATGGTTTTATGGGTTTTTAAGAGAAATACAAATGAAATGTTATTTATGGTTAAAAGTATATGGCTAATCATAGCAAGCGCTCTTATTATAAATGATGTACTCTGAGGCTTCGGAGTGCCTGGTTGGCAGCGGTCTCAAGATAAGAAATAGGGCTAGTGCCATCATGTTGTGGTAATTATGAGTGTTGGCTTGGTTTCTTATCTCCCCTTGGTGTCCTCTTTTCAGTGACATCTTCATTCTGTTTCTCTTCTCTCCAGTCCCTTCCATTTCCTTGTGCTGCCTCGTCACGACGAGAGTTAGTTGTTGACTAGCTTCTGAAAACCCACTGCTTCTTTCATGCAGTATTTCTACACGTCTTAACAAGACCAGACGGAAACACTTTCTCTGAAACGTAAAGTGTATACTAGGAAAGCGCTATCAAATGCAAGAGAAGAAGTTTGATCCATCAAAGCAAAAAAACATGCTTTGGCGCCTTTTGGCCCCAGCCAACTTGGATTCAGCTTAGTTGTTGTGAGCATCACTGATCGACACCTAAGGAAAGCAATCGGCAGGTCTATTATGCACAGTGATTTTTCTATGGTAACCTCTGGTGATGAGAGAGCATGAAGGGAGGCCAGAGTCCCGTAGGAGACAGATACACAGGGAGTCTCTCTCCGATCCAGAGTGGAGCTAGAGTAAGACAAACTATTTAAAAGGGAGTAGCTGCCTCAGAACCACTTTAGCCTTGGGCGCAAAATACTTGAAAATAAGCTCCCAGTCTCTTTGATGTGGTTCACCAAATCTAAACGAATTTCAAGTACTTCTGCCTTTGAGTCAAGGACAAGTCTAAACTGTCTCATGGAGGAATGGATGGATGGAGCATGGAGGTGGGGATGGGTTAAGTAAAATCAAGAAATGTGATATTACGGTAATAGAACCATCTGAGAGAAATATACGTCTGGTACTGTACCCAACTGGAGTAATCTGCGGTGGTGTTTTTCACATGGCTATCATCACAGTGTCTTACGTACAAAGGATTGTTGCTGCTTCTCCACTGATGACTCAACACTAGTATCTTCTGGTGTGCTTTCTCTAAAAGAGACGCTGCATCGCCAGCACGCTTGGTCTGCTTAACAGGTCTAATGTGATGGAGGAAAAGTGTTCCGAAGCCAATTTAAGTGAGCGGTTTATAACATCTGCCTATTATGAGCAGAGTTATTTTCTTGCTTGTTTGGTGTGTTGTATGGGATATGTTGTGCATTGCAATCTGCTGTTGTTTCTGCTCTACAGTTATTTGTCACAGCAGATAAGAGCTCCAGCATCCCAGCCACTCATTACACCTCTCAGCGCTGAAAGGCAGGAAATTACTAACCGTGGGGGAACCGCCACTAAGATGTGCATACTCAAGTGCTGGAGGCAAGGCGTATCAGCACATGGAATGATAAGGGTCTGAGGCAGAAAACAACTTCATTATCAAGGTTTGAATGAATCTATAAATCTCCAAATCTGGCCAGATTCTAGGAACAACATTTATATGTAGATAGGTATCCGTCATGAAGGGTGGTACAGTAGAAAGCCTCTTCCCAGTATAGGCAGTGGACATGTGACAAGAGGAGAGGTTTGTGCAATCTCATACTGGCTGTGGATACGCTAGGAAGCCATACTGCTGAAAATCTTAAGGAGCTGAGTGGCACCACAATCTGAAAAGCCCACAATTTTGAAATAGGATGGTTACTAAACTGCTGTAACCGTGGCTTTTCAAGTCTCTGTGTGCTTCAAAAAGGAACTCCAAATGGAAATAAAAAATAACATTTCACAATCCCCCAGACCTTGAATGCTTTCTCTTTTTTTCTTCCAGAGAGACGGAGAAAAGTAAATTCGGAGACTTTCACGCTTCAAAAGTTCTTTGGCCTTTTCTGTTCTGTGACTAGCGTGTCACTACCCCCTCCCTCCGGCCCGCGCTCCATTTTCTTCCTCAGACACTTTGGAAGCAGAGGTCTCTTGACTTTGACCGCAGCACAGACAACAGATGGTTGAAAGCCTTGTTTGAAGATAAGTAGAGAGGAGCCATAATCCATATTTTGACAGGAACAGATAAGCTTAAGAGCAGGCTTCTTTCTGCCCCAGCATTCCAAAAGGCAGGTTGTTTGATGACTGCCCCTGGCCCTTTATAGATTTACACGTTAAGGTTAAAGGTCAGGCATTGCTAGTGGACACCTTGTCTGCTATCAAACGGTAGCATTTCTTACCCTTACTTACCCTTTCTGATGTTGCTCATTATTTACCATACATTGACAGTATATGATATAGAGTAGGCTATGTTCTGTAGTGTGTATAAATAGTATACACCAGTGTAAACTATATACTTGAGTGTAAACATGGTTAGTAGTATGAATATGGAGTGAATGTGTTGGTCTCCACATCAAAGCTGATGTACTGTAGCTGCCTCATGGCCGTTATTTTCTCTTCATCTCAACATATCAAATGAGTTTGAAGTGATAAGGATACATACGGGGCAGCACATGAAAGTAACGTGTGAAAAGAAATAACAGGATAGAAATGAATAAATTAATTGATGGAACAGTGGATCAATGTTAGAGAGCGTAACTGCTGTCAAAAAATATCAGAGCTCCTCTCAATAATTTAAAAAACGTGTACTTTTATCTGTTCCTTCTGGTGAAAAACATTGACGTTTCAGCCCTTGAGCACCGCCCTAGCAGCGCTTTGCCTCAACCCCGTAGGAAGTGCCCGTGTCTGGGTCTCCCCTCTGATTCGCTGGCACTGCGTGTAGGGAGATGATGCTGTAGCAGGTCTAGAGGGCAGGGCCTCTGTCAGTGGCTGCCATGGAGACAGCCACCCTTCTCTCTCTATCCTCTCTTCTATCACTCCATCCCTTTGAACTCCAGAGTTGGAATGAGTAGTACTGTAGGGTCCCAGCCCCTATTCTCCCAGTCTCCTTTTATAAGGCAATCTTACACAGTGCAGGCTCCTCCTATATTATGTAACACTACTGATCAAGGGTTTAATTTACGCCTGAAGAGGATGTGTGTGTCACGATCAGACGCGCCAGATTGGCGCCTCGACATCCCCTGTGATGGATAGGCGTTTGCCTTAAAAAAAGGTCTGCCATCCCCGGATCCAGAATCCTTTACCCCTGGTTGCATTGATTTCCTCTAGTTACTGCAGGTCAGTGGAAGGAAATTGAATTGGAAATTGTAGGAAATAGGGGTCTATTATTTCTTTTCTGGTGGCATTTATTTTTCTCTCCCTTCGTCGCATTTCAACAGACAGCAGAGAAACTAATGGGAATAGCAGTTACTGTCAAGACACACTTAAATGACTGCTCTGACCTTGGCTTTTCCAATAACATTGTCCTCCAATGCAAAAGGTTACATTCACCCCTGTGGTTTTAGAGCATATCGTTATGCATTTATGAAAGCCTCTCTACCCCCTCCTGTGATCATGGGGTTACTAGTACTTCTACAGAGAGAACCAACATTGGATCATATTTTACTGGATATCTTGCAGAGAGAGATGTTCTACATCAGGGATCGGTGTGAGGTATTAGTTTAATAGATGGGTGAGGGTGTGTGTGTGCGTGTGAGGGGCAGAAGGGTATGTGAGGGGCGGCTATGCATCCGGGGCACAGCGTACATGTTTTTTTGGCATGAAAGTTTCATGATAGGTTTTCCCCTGTCTTGTCTTTTGGTAGTATGGCACACACACACACACACACACACACACACACACACACACACACACACACACACACACACACACACACACACACACACACACACACACACACACACACACACACACACACACACACACACATATATACATATATATATATACAGTATATATATATGATTGAGACCTAGATAAATGGCTGTCATAACTGCTTTAATATTTCCAATATGATCTTAAATTAATGACCTAGAATAATTGTTCTTAAAACTGGAAGTTGTAGAATTAATACACCATGAAAACGATGTGTTCTGAATCCAAGTCCTGATATGAGTGTTGTTATTTTCTGGGATTAAACTGGCACATTCTTCCTCTACTCCCATGGGTTGCTGGATTAACCAGTAAAGCATTTTATGAGTTAATTACAACGCACAGAAATGTTTGTTCAGTGCTGAACAAATAAAAATAGCTTGTTTTTTAAAGTTTTTAATTGTCAGGCCCAGTTCAGTTGTATTTTTTCATGAAAAAATGTGTATACAAGTTTTTATAAAATATTCTTAACTGAATGTTTGAAATATGCATTGTTGTGTCTGAGAATTATTGTCAGCAGTCTAGAAATGTCACATTCATATTTTATTCAACACTGTGAGTCACACATAGAGGTCATCCTGACATAATTAATAAGGAATAGAAATTAAAGATTCGTTTTTTTTTAGCTCAATTCTCTTTGTAATAAGCAATGAGGGTAAAATATGAATGCCTTCATATCTTTTGAAATAATCGTCTTAGGAGCTAAAATCTGCAGTGTCAAATGTGTACTATAAAATACAAACAAAAACACTTACACTAGGAAAACGGTATTATTACAACCAGCCAGCTGAGACTGTTTCCCATGACCACATGCTTCATTACTAGATAAAAACAGGTGGCCTAGGAATCCAGCTGTGACACGGCTTCACTACTGCAGATTGTTGTTACGGGCACCCTTGTGAAGTACATATCCTTCTACTCTATTCTCGGTTTCTCGTTGTCAAAAAACGCATTCGTTTTTACAGCATGTTGAGCAAGGCCGGGGTACTGTAGTAACATAGCAACAGTAACTATGGGAATGGGACCCCACGGAGAGGTCAAAGCGAAGGCCTGAACTTGCCCTCTTTGTGCCAGGACTCATACAGTAGGCTACATTCAAATAATCAATCTGAAAACATCTGTAATTGCAGTATGACGTACAAACGACAAATAGCTCTGCTCTTTTGGAGCAATATTTAGCTTGACCGATGCAATACACTGATATGCTGATACTGTCTTTATGCCTTATGTAAGGTTCTTTGATCAAATAGATTCTGATGTGAAAAGGATAACCGATTCATTACAGTATGTAGAGATGGTCATTTGAAATTGATTATTACTAAGTGAAAGTCCCAATGTAGATTGGATTTGAGCCTTCAATTAAATAATAAAATGTTGGTTTTGTGATACACTTCTCTAATGTTGAACTCAACGTTGCAATACACATACAGTGCCTTCAGAAAGTATTCATACCCCTTGACTTATTACACATTTTGTTGTACTACACACAATACCCCATAATGACAAAGTGAAAACATGTTTTTAGACATTTTTGCAAAAGTATTGAAAATGAAATACATAAATATCTAATTTACACAAGTATTAACACCCCTGAGTCAATACATGTTAGAATCACCTTTGGCAGCGATTACAGCTGTGAGTCTTTCTTGGTAAGTCTCGAAGAGCTTTCCACACCTGGATTGTACAATATTTGCCCATTATTCTTTTCTAAATTCTTCAAGCTCTGTCAAATTGGTTGTTGATCATTGCTAGACAACCATTTTCAAGTCTTGCGATAGATGTTCAAGCAGATTAAACTGTAATCCGGCCATTCAGGAACATTCATCGTCTTCTTGGTAAGCAACTCCAGTGTAGATTTGGGCTTGTGTTTTAGGTTATTGTCCTGCTGAAAGGTGAATTCATCTCCCGGTGTCTGGTGGAAAGCAGACTGAACCAGATTTTCCTCTAGGATTTTGCCTGTGCTTAGCTCCATTACGTTGTTTTTAATCCTGAAAAACTCCCTAGTCCTTAATGATTACAAGTATACTCATAACATGATGCAGCCACCACAATGCTTGAAAATATGGAGAGTGGTACTCAGTAATGTGTTGTATTGGATTTGCCGAAAACATACAGTACCTCCAGAAAGTATTCACTGTAACACTTTGTATTCTGGACAAAAAGTAAATTTCTTTGCCACATTTTTTGTAGCATTATTTTATTTTAGTGCCTTGTTGCAAACAGGATGCATGTTTTGAAATATTTTGATTCTGTACAGGCTTCCTTCTTTTCACTGTCAATTAGGCAGTGGTGTAAAGTAATTAACAAAACATACTTTAAAGAACTACTTAAGTAGTTTTGGGGGTATCTGTACTTTTACTTCACTACATTCGTAAAGAAAATAATGCACTTTTTACCTGACACCCTAAAGTACTCGTTACATTTTGAATGCTTAGCAGGACAGGAAAATGGTCCAATTCACGCACTTATCAAGAGAATATCCCTGGTCATCCCTACTGCCTCTGATTTGGAGGACTCACTAAACACAAATGCTTAGTTCGGAAATTATGTCTGCACATTGTAGTGTACCCCTGGCTATCCATAAATTAAAAAATGTAATTGTGCCGTCTGGTTTCCTTAATGTAAGCAATTTGAAATGATTTATACTTTTACTTTTATTACTTAAGTATATTTTTTGCAATTGCATTTACTTTTGATACTTAAGTATCTTTAAAAACCAAATACTTTGACTTTTACTCAAGTAATATTTTACTGGGTAACTTTCACTTTTACTTGAGTCATTTTCTATTAAGGCATCTTTACTTTTACTCAAGTATGACAATTGGGTACTTTTTCCACCACTGCAATTAGGTTAGTATTGTGGAGTAACTACAATGTTGTTGATCCATCCTCAGCTTTCTCCTATCACAGCCATTAAACTCTGTAACGGTTTAAAGTCACCATTGGCCTCATGGTGAAATCCCTCAGTGGTTTCTTTCCTCTCCGGCAACTGAGTTAGGAAGGACACCTTTGTAGTGACTCCGTATATTGATACACCATCCAAAGTGTAATTAATAACTTCAGCATGCTCAAAGGGATATTCAATGTCTGCTTTTTTTACCCATGTACCAATAGGTGCCATTCTTTGCGAGGCATTGGAAAACCTCTGAAGTCTTTGTGGTTGAATCTGTGTTTGAAATTCACCGCACGACTGAGGGACCTTACATATTATTGTATGTGTGGGGTACAGAGATGAGGTAGTCATGAGGTAGATGAGGTAGTCACACACAGAGTGAGTCCATGCAACTTATTATGTGACTTGTTAATTAAGTAATTTTTTACTCCTGAACTCATTTAGGTTTGTCATAACAAAGGGGTTGAATACTTATTGACTCAAAACATTTCAGCTTTTCGTTTTAAATTTGTAAAAATGTCTAAAAACGTAATTCCACTTTGACATTATGGGGTATTGTGTGTAGGCCAGTGACAAAACATCTCAATTTAATCCATTTTAAATTCCGGCTGTAACAAAACAAAATGTGGAAAAAGTCAAGGGGTTTGAATACTGTCTGAAGACACTGAATCTCTTTGCACTGAAGTGATGCATGAAAAGAAACACTGAAAAGAGAAGGTCGGCACACTGTATATTGGCCCACATCGACACCTGTGGGCATTTAAACATTTTCACACTAGCTACTGTCACAAGAAACAGTAGTGGCGATACGATACGCAACAGCAAGCCTTAGTGCTGGTCGGGTGTTTTCACATATTCCTCATATGCTGTACTGTATATACACTCTGTACAGTTCAGTTTCTCTCTCTCTCTCTCACACACACACACACACACACACACACACACACACACACACACACACACACACACACACACACACACACACACACACACACACACACACACACACACACACACACACACACACACACACACACACACACACACACACACAACTAACTGAAGACCTACAGCCTACCTCACTTCTACTACCCCCCTCTTTCCAACATCTCTCCTCTCCCTCCCCCACCCCCCTTTTCTCTTGCTCTCTTTCCACTTCCTCTCCTTCCTCTACCCCTCACCATATCCCTTCCTCTCCCTCCCCCACCTATACCCACCATCTCCCCTTCCCTCTCTCTCTCCCTTCCTCCCTCCCGCTCTCCCTATGTGTATTTGATAGAAGGCTGGAGTCTCCACAACGCCAGCTCTCCAGGGACCCTCAATTGAAAAGTGTGTACAATAACTAATGAGCAACCGAGCGACTGCCCTTTTGAAATGATGAATTGACTAAACTCATTTCAGATAATCCTTCACATTACTGAGCCACACTGACACCACCAATGGATATTTGAAATACAGACATTTCAATACAGACCCCAACCTTGTGAAAGAGGTGGCGTGGTTAATAACCGCTGACAGTGCACTGTGGAAGATTACAAGTATTTTCTACTGCTCTTCTTGAGCATGTCCACACACACACACCACAGTCACACACACACACACACACACACACACACACACACACACACACACACACACACACACACACACACACACACACACACACACACACACACACACACACACACACACACACACACACACACACACATAGGGTATGCCCCAGCATGCACAAACACACAAACAGTAATGGATTCATTTGAAAGGCCAGGGTTAAGTCTGCTGGGCATGTGCTCATAAAAGTTCATACTTCTAAGAGGTTTACATTTTTTGAATCCTACTTCTGTGTTGATGCATAACATTTCCCCTCCAAAGCTGCATGATGTGTTCCGTCAACACTGTCCTCTGCTGTAGATTACGGTGTCAGGCTGTTGTGGAAGTGGAAAAGGACAGCTTGTTGTTGTCTGTAATATGAAAACTCAGCTTGACGTCGCTGAACCAAAAGCACAGAGGGAACGGACAAAAACAACAGAACAGAACCGAAGCCCAGGTGTCTGTCTGTCAGATACTGCGTTGGCAGACAAAGTCAAAGCTAAATCCTAAATCACCTGAAACGTTTGCTGAGCGAGTTGCTACACTAAACAGGGAAAGTTCAGCCTTCTAATGAATCCAGTCTACTGCAGGTGTCTAATTACTAGAGTTTCCTTATCATTACGTCATCTTTACAGTATGATTAAGGAGCAGGCCTCCAGGTCTGGGAGAGAATGGAGCAGAATATCAGCTCTTTGATTAACTCCACAGCCCAACTATAGAGATACCCTACAGGTTCTCTCAATCAATCAACCAAACTTAATATATTCATCAGGCCAGCTTTTCCCGTCATTCTAAGATGAAACCCCTCTAATTAGGAAGTGGTAGAGGAGAGAGTGAGATGTGTAAAGTATTATCCTGGATTGGAGGGAAAAATCGAGAGAGGCTTCACAGCGGAGAGAAGAGAGGAAGAAGGGAAAGGGGGGGCTGTTGTCAGAAAATGTCAGTCAGCGATGCAGGAAAGACAGCAGGAGAGGATCTGTGGGAGCTTCCTGTTAGATGACCGTGTGGAGGTAGCCCAGGTCCCCTCTTCCATGCATGCATTTTTCATCACATGGTTGCTTTGTTATACTATTGAGCTTTTCAAGTTCCATATGGTGAGTGCTGACATGGCACTTCTCTCTTTTCTCCCTCGCATACAAAGCCCACTGGGGCCCAGAGGACTGGAGCAGGTCTGGGTGCGTTCAGGGTGTCGCGCACGCTCGCTCGCCTCACACCACGAATTCCCATACGCCTGGGCCAAGAGAGTGCACAGAAGATGCAATTTACTTCTGTCTTGGCACCCGATGGTGGAGAGAAGCTGGAGAGGATGGGCTGGCTTAGTTCTTCTGAGCTGAGATTCAAATCTCATTTTGTTTTGGCCCTGAGAGACTGACTGGGTGAGATCACTGGATCCAAAAGATCAGAGAGAATGAAAATGCTTGTCGTTCATCGGCGTTACAGCAAATTCAAAGTGACCAACAAAGTGAATGGAAATGACTGAATGGTTTGTGGTTATGATTAACCTGACAGATACACAATCATACAATGTTATATTGAGACAAATACGGCAAATTTGGTTTACATATTCTGCATGTACAGTCGTACTTGAGACAGTTCTATATACATGGTTAAGCGGTTGTATCGACAGCATACTAAATGCTTTACACACAGGTCGGTATCTGTGCACACGTGAACACTAGAGGACGATATGTTATGACAACCAACCAAATGTAATCAAACCAATATAGGGGGTAGAATAGCAAGGCTGAAACGTCAGTGACAGCCGATTAACAATTCCACCCGTCCCTTTTGATATTTTGCTCGATGTATAGATAGTTATTTCATTAGATATTGAGCAAAACATCCTGGAAATGAAAACAAATGGGGCTGTCAAGACAGTGTTCGGGGCGGGGGGGAGAGGCAGGGGAGGGGAGAGGAAAGATGTGCAGGCCATCCCTCTACCTCTCCCTCAAATCCATGTTTAATAAGGGGGGAGGGCTGTGGAGCAGCCAGTCTCGCCTTCATAATTGTAGTAGTGAGAGGCCTTGGCATGGGAGTTAGCAGTGTAGCATTCAGGATCAAACATTTGATGTACAGTAAAAATTGGTTTTAATGTGAACAAGAACTGTGATCTTGTTCAATGTTAAATGTGATTACAGTGTAGGTCTGGTCTTGTTCTGTTGTTATTCATGTGGTTGCCTGGAACGTATTAGCGAGATTAGCTAGCCCGGTTTAGCTCCTGATGGGTGCTGAGTGACCTTGCAGCCTAATTGAAGTCTACATCACCCATACGTGTGTGGAGAAAGCAGCTTGGCTGTCAAAGTGAATGACAGGGCTGCGCTCCCTGCCGCAGTCACATTAACACCGCCGAGGAGTTGCATACGACGCAACAACACGTCCAGAGACGTGAAAACTTCCAGCTGTATCACATTGTTTCATGATGCTCCTACGGAATCAATTCCAGTTCATGTGCAATCGCAAACAGATCTGGATGATATGCTTTAAGGCTTATGTATTTATTTATACATTTGTAGCTTTACCTTATACTGCAATATGTGCTCCCCTAACTGTTAACACAGCAGTTTTGGAGAGTAAAGGTACAGTAGGATACAGCCAGACAGGCAGCAGACATGCTAACCCACCCTCTCTGAGATTACTGAATGAATATGGATTAGGGAATACATCCTAAAAGGGAGCTGATGTATAACGTATATGGCAAATCTAAATCCACCTTCGCCAAGGTCTCCATGGGGCTCTGGGGTTCCGGTCGCTGAACCCTGCCTGCCCACCGTACTCCCACACAGGGTGGGGATGGTTGACATGCCGGGTGGCCTATAAGCTTCTTTCATCCATTGCCAGCAAAGTCATCTGCCAGCTCAGTCCTCTCCTCTCCCACACAAAGCTGCACAGAGATATAACTTATTCTCGTACATCCTCACTTCTCTGCCATGGCCCCGCTCTATCTGCTCAGCTTGCTCCTTTTCATTTTTCTTCCTTTGTCTCTCCCTATCTTTCTCATTATCTCTCGACTTGTCTGTATTTCGCTCCCTGTCTTGGATCATAGAGCCTTTGTACCAAAGTCTGTGTATGTCTTGGTTTAATGCGGTTGCCTGAGGTGAGAGGAGCAGCTAGCTCCCAGACGAGATAGGGCTGGGTTTTGTCTTCCCCTTTAATGCAGATAGGGAGGGAAGGATATCACATGTATAAATCCTGTTTGCTTTGGCTCTTTAATGAAGTTTGTTGTCTCTTGCTGTAGTCAATTTAGTCCTTCGTGGGAGAAAAAACAAGTGATTTGCTCGGGGGAAACCAATGCATGAAGGTAAGTCATTAGAGAGAGAGATCCAGAGAAAGGAAGAGAGAGTAAAGAAAAGAGAGAACAAGCAGGTTCAGAAGGAGTAGAAGGTGAGAGTCAGAGATTGGGGTGTGGGGAGGAGGAGGGAGGGTGGAGGAGGGGGGAGGAGGAGGGCGTGAGGAGGAGGGAGGGAGGAGGAGGGGGGGAGGAGGAGGGAGGGAGGGAGGAGGAGGGGGGGAGGAGGAGGAGGTGGTTGGTGGTAGAGAGGGAGTATCCAGCATTACTCTCAACAATCAGTGTCAGTTGACCGATGAGAAAAGAATTAAGAAACAGTCAGGAACAGTGTTAAATACTGCCAAACGTAGGGCCTGATACTGTACACGATTGTTTTGCCAGGATGTAATAGAAAAAAGGGGGGAAAATCCATATCATAACTGATGCCAGAATGCCCTTCCAATGGCATTATGAAGGCAGACAATATAAATAGCACTGCAATATTGTAAATGTTTATATACAGTACCTATTGACGTAGCACAGCAGGTCCAGGATTTATGAGCACCGCCGTAATACGTTGAAGCCAACACAAGACACTGAGTAATATTTCACGTTTGTTATCATATTGAGTGTACATTTGCTCAGACGTATATGGTGGAGATAAAATATTTTAAGCAATTTCTCGTTTTATTATTTTCCTCCCTGACTGCAATTTGAGGTGCTGGCGGGCGGGGGGGACGTGGGTAGGCTGGGCTCTAACACACAGGCACCCCAGAGGTTTTCTATGGTGCACTCAGGCAGGCTGGAAGCCGTGGCTGGCTAATAATTGTATGCTCAAGGCTCCCAGCCGAACCATCCAGTCCCAGTCCTGAATCCCCCAGCAGCACATTACAGCCATTTGATCCAGTTGATAAATCAACTCAGTGGAGGGCTGAGGAGAGACCACTACAAAACAAACATCAGCTCCTGTCTCTACTAGCAGCACAGAAACAATATCTGATCACTGTTCTAATCGCCCGTCTGCAATCCAACTGCAAAATGGGGAAATATGCTGTATGGGCTGCTCAAAGCCTGTCCCCCTGTGTGATTTATGCACTCGGTCTGATCTTTGCCTCTGCGGCAGAACGCTGTATAGGGATGATGATGGTGCCACAGTTACCACAGCCTCCCACACTCACTGGGGTGTTTGTTTGGAGAAAGGTTTTGGGAGCCTCTCTTCATGTTTGTGTGCCCGTGTGTGTGTGTGTCTGTGTGTGTCTGTGCGTGCATGCACCCCTGTGTGTGTGGTGGCGCGTGCGTGCGTGCACGCGGCTGTGTGTTTTCATGCGCCCGCCGATATGTGTGTAGGTGTAAATGGGTTAGGTGCGTTAAAGTGGTTGGGGACAGGGTTTTAGTTTGCTCAGTAAACGGGGCCAGTGTTAAAGCACTGAGGGCTAATCTTTCCCAGGGGACTGTTTAGTGAAGGATGTAGTGCAGCACAGTGCCGGCTGCTATCAAGGTCCTGCAAACACAGCCTCCCCATTTTATACTGATGGTTTATATAGATCCCACCTTGCCACATAACCAATGAGCAGCCTTGACACTCTCATGATGAAACTGTGACAAAACCAAGCTTGCATCACCGCCCACCGGAATTTGGATGCGGGTCTCTTTATAGTCCCAAATAAAGGCAAAGGAAGGATCACATTTGAATGTAATCTTCTTCAACAGTGCATGTGATTTAGATATTCAACGGAAATCAATGGGTTTTTGTGTAATATTATTTGTTCTCCGTTGAGAATATGTTTCTTGGGAACATCATAGAGAGGTTTGAAAGGTAGTAATTATGCAGGCGATTGGCAATAGTGTGAATAGCTCCTCTCTTTTTATAGAAGGTTCGGGTCATTGCCTCAAAAAGACAACTTCAGATAAGTTCAACTGGAGCATTGCCAAATAAACAAATAACAGACAACTTTTGACAGACAAAGACTCCACAGAACTGGGTTAATGTAGAGAACAGTACACAAGAGTTCTCAGAAGTTGTTCCAGCACTGTGGCACAATATGTTGTCACCCTCCCATCCTTCCCTCACTACGTGACAAACACAACACAGAGGACATAAGAGAGAGTCATTATTAAGGATTTCATCTGGCAGTGTTCATTCAACACAGCAGTGGTGCCAAGACTGGGCCCAGAACCCCGCTCTCCTCTGGTACCCCTGAACACCCAGGCAGCCAGGTAGGGAGGCAGAGAGGAACACAGGCCCAACCCAGAGACACAACAGCCCAGCCCGCCTGCCTGTCTCATTAATGCAACACAGCTCTAGATTCATATACATGTATGTAATACATTGGATTAAATACCACTGGCTAAGCACTATGCTCTCCTAGGGTTAATTAATTTCTTCGATTCCGTCTGTTTTTATGGTTGAACACATGCTGACACAGTTATTGTGTGGCATCCTCGCTGAACAACTATAATGGGCTGTGGAAGCAATGGTGTTTGGTATTCCAACCGCAAATGTTGTGATTCTCTATGGCTTGATGGGCGAGTGTGATAAAATACAGTGGAGCCAACAGTAACCCCCCCTCCCCTATCTCTTATCTGCTTCCCCAAATGAGAAAACCTGGATGGTTTCTCAGGGGCCACTTTCTGTCTGGATGGGATCTCATTTGGTTTAATATATTTATCCATTCATTATAGTTTCATTTTTATCGGGTGGCTAATATTGTTAATAATTTGTCCTTATCTGTGTGGCTGACAGGCGAATTTACACTCCAACTCAGCAGGCAGATAGAGGAATGACCCCCACTCCAACCCCCCCACTCCCCTTCTCTCCTCTTCCACCTCCTCTCCTTCCGCTCCTCCTCTCCCCCGCTTATCCTCTCCAAACTCCAATGAAACATAACTGACAGGCCACTGTATAAGTAGTTGTCATAGTAACCCACCCATCTCTCTGACAAGCTTTCTCTCTGTAACACATACAGTACTCTCTCTTCACTCTTTCTCTCAATCCGTTTCTCTCTCAGCATCTCTCTCTCTCTCTCTGTCACACACACACACACACACACACACACACACACACACACACACACACACACACACACACACACACACACACACACACACACACACACACACACACACACACACACACACACACACACACACACACACACACTAGAAACACAGAGGAAGTGAACATGATTCAGTACCGCCCTCATTACAAACCTCTCTCTCTCTCTCTTTATTTCATCCATCCTGGCTTATTGAGGGCTGCAGGTTCTTATGCAAGCCAACATGGGCCCGGACGTTTTTACCATACCCCTCGTGAGGGCTTTCTCCTGGAGCTTGCAGCAGTGCCAAAATTCTGAAACCCATCCTATCACTATTCACTGGAAGTCTTCTTATCCATTCCACTGTCAAAACCCCAAGCAGCTATAGCCCTAGGAATGTAATCAGCAGACACACTGTAGTACGGTGTAGACATGGTAGACCTGACTGCAAAATCTCTAATGTATGCAAGATGGGAACCTTGAAACGTTCAATGGGAATATGCAGTATGCACAGCTACAAAAATAATCATAGTAAAAAATATATACTGTATCTGAAGACTGTAGCATGATTAATGGTTGTATCAGTGTTGAAAATAAATCATTGGATTACAATTACAATGAATTGGGTGAGGAGATGAAATCATACTTTTCAGATAAACCAAATGTTAATTTGAATTTGATTTCAAATTCATATGAAAACACACTTATTGATTAGAAATCTCAGATGGGCCCAGTAACCTTCAGGATATAGAACCAGGCAGCACATTCCCCAATCATTATTCCATGCTTTAATTTCCAATGCAACAAACCGTTGCTTATCAGCTCAGGCCAGATTCAACACGATGGGTGTAACTTTCAGGACGGAGTTGTGGGTGGTTAGGAGGAGCTGTCGCTGTAACACGTCACGTGCCGCATCTAAATGACTAATTGTGATTCTATGAGATGCAAATGTAGATATTTTTGCATCTAAATCTCTCTCCTATTGATTATGCAGAGGTATAGGAACTGTGTTGGTGGATTGTGTATAAGAGCTGTATTGGTTTAGTGTTAGGCTACAGTATAAATGGGCTGCAGGTGAATCTGGTCTCCGCTGTGTTCATGGTCATGTGGACGACCAGTTAATTGGGCAAAAACAACAGCCTTAATAGTTATTTGTGGAGCGGCAGTAACCAGTAGCAGTGTGTTCCTGGCACCCCGCTGTGAGACTGCACTAATCCACAAAGCTGCATTAACAGCCAGTCGATACAGTTTTTAAAAAGTCCTAAGCACTGGGACATTTAATTTTACCCCAAAAATTCTCCCCAATTTCGTGATATCCAAATTGTTAGTTACGATCTTGTCTCATCGCTGCAACTCAGCAACGGGCTCGGGAGAGGCGAAGGTCCTCCGAAACATGAGCCGCCAAGCCGCACTGCTTCTTAACACACTGCTCACTTAATGCCCGATGTCCACCAGATGTATAAGGTGTTTGGTTTGGCCAGGTGTCTAGGCCGCATTTTCCATACACATGTGCTTCGCTTTTCAACTAGCTAAAAGCAAGCTAGTTGGAGTCTATGTGTGTGCTTCTGTTTGTACAACCGCATGCTAAAGCGACGCACAACAACACACCACAGCCTAGTGCGGCACCCCCACGTAGAGTTGCGGACTGCTCCACTGACAGTGAATGGCTTCCGCCGGAATGCACGGAATGAGTTTGACGCATCTGGTGGACATGAGGCTTAACCCGGAAGCCAGTCGCACCAGTCTACTTGCAGTCGCCCGGCCCACCACAAGGAGTCGCTAGAGCGCAATGAGCCAGGGAAAGCCCCCCGGCCAAACCCTCCCTTAACCCGGAACGGCACTGGGCCAATTGTGCGCCACCCTATGGGGCTCTCGGTCACGGCCGGCTGTGACACAGCCTGGGATTGAACCCCAGGCTGTAGTGGAGCCTCACCACTGAGATGTAATACCTTAGACCACTGCGCCACTCGGGAGGCCGGCTGGAGAGATTTTTAAATAGCAACATTAGCACTGCCTCTTATTTAAAGATTTAACAACAGCATCTCAGAGAGCCTATCATTAATCAGGGCTTTCCCTAAAGTGGTGAATAATTTATAACTGTGTGACAGCATGAGTGTGCACGTGTGTGTGTGTGTGTGTGATGTGCGTACATGTGAGTTCATAGCCTACTGTAGATAAACAAGATAATGTTCCTCGCTGTGTGTTGTAGCTAGATGAACAACAGCTCAAGTCCCAAGGTGCCGTTTTACTCCAGAGCATCATGGCTGGAAGAATAGGTGATGATGATGTATTTTCATGTGTTGTTAGGTTGTTTTTGAAGCCCACTCACTCAGGAGTAGAACATGCTCTCTCCATCTCTCAGCAGGACCTGAAGAACTTGTGCCAACTCTAAATACAGTGGCACTGGACTCATTCATATTCCATCACATTACTTATGCCAGTCTCTGAATGTCCACATGAGGACAGTCCAGTGGGATTTGTGATGGAGTACAGTGAAAAGCTAACAGCCCACAATAGGACTCCAATTGTTAGCGGGCCTTTTGTTGCCCTCTGTAAACCAACCAGTGTTACACAAGGACCTTATCTGATATATAGGTCTGTTCCTGACGTGCTCTGAGTCCAATAAATATTATTCCAGTCAGTTCTAGGTGATTTCCCAGTGAGCAATTTATCAGCGATGGCACAGTTGCAATGTCGTATTTTAAGACGTGCCACAGGAGGTCTGTTCATAGCATAAACGGCATAGTGCGGAACATATGAAATTCATATAGGTCAGCTGCATACATTAATCCTGCCTTGTCACATTCCCATCATCCATAGAGGGTGGGTTGCTGTAAGAGTTATAGACCTGGAAGTTATGAGGGCGCCATGGAGGAAAGGGGAAAGGCAAAGGTGTGTGTGTGTGTGTGTGTGTGTGTGTGTGTGTGTGTGTGTGTGTGTGTGTGTGTGTGTGTGTGTGTGTGTGTGTGTGTGTGTGTGTGTGTGTGTGTGTGGGCATGTGCGCACTTGTGGATGTGCTGTGGGGGGGGGGTGCATAGATTTGGCCTTTTATTTTCCAGTTCAGGGCTTTCTCTTTTGCAGATAAATGCTCTCCAATCCACCATGACAGATGTCACATTGAATCGCTTCCATTTTGATACATACCCTCTGATCCTGCCACTAACAATAAAGAGTGCAGTACGACGGCCACTCCTCCCTAGACAGCACGCGCTCTGACACTGTTGATTACTTTAAAGGTGCGTCATTGGCCAGGCTGAGTGAGGGAGTCAGCCGCGGCCCTGGCTGTGGCAGCGACCGTGGCAGCTGAGGCTGCAAGGGCCTTGGCTGGCTGCTAGAGGGAGAATCTGGATATCAGTGGGTCCTGCCTTGGTCAGGGCACGCCACAGCACAACAACACACAGTCTGAGTCTCTCTCTCATGGCCAGAAAGGTCACCCTGACACACTGCATTACCACAGACTGGGAATGATGTTGACCTCCAAAGCCCAGAGTCTGGCCCTGGATTCCTCTTCTGTCTTTGTTTGCCTTTGTTACATAGGTGCACTAGAAGTTATAGAAAATCTGTAAAGGGGATGTTTGGGAGTAGTGTTGCTGCCAGTTGGACTCAGTGAGCATAGCATTAATCATAGGAGCAGAATCTCAGTAAACACTGCATGTCAGGTCAAGGTAAAGACCAAGTCCCCCTGCATTTAAAACCGCCTAAGGTTGATGTCTGCTCCCCCATGGAAATCTAATTAGGATAATACAAACACCCCCAGAAATATCTGTCAGTTTAAGCTAGAGTTGTTTTTGCATTGGATGCGTCTCAATCCACCGCATCCGCCTACTTCTGCGGTGAAAGGTGACAGAGCTAGAGTGGTGTTTGTCAGAACATTAGACGTTCCGAAAATCGGTCTTCTCACTAAATTGTCTAAACGGTTTGACCCCTCTATGGAAAGATGAGACGCTCTTCTGAAGTCGGTACAGCCGATCTGCCAACTTGTGTCCGAACACTGTAGCTACACACTAATATGACCGCTTTGTGCAAAGGTGAGACTCTCACGAACACTTCCGTCAGTTGTTTCGCTCTAGGATGCCCACAGGCCTCACAAGACTCGTCTGAAGGTCCCCTGGTACCAGTTCAAAAGAATTATGGAAGATTACAGTATATAGAGACTGTATAGTGCCAAAAATAAGGGGTTAAATATATGTTTAAAAAAATATATACTAATTATATCTCTCAGATATAGGACAGACACTTCAGAGCAAACGTCCTTTTGAATATCTGTTGTTTCATGTAGTTAATCTGTTTTTCAACGCATTTGTGTGGGCTAATAGCAGTAGGGCCAAAAAAATTCAATATCTAATACTTTTTAATTATTTTGGGGGGATTCTTCAAGGGGTCTTAACATTTTTAATCAAGTAACTAAATGATCCTTTCAAAAAAATGCCATATAGCTTAGACAGGGCTTAGACTCTTATGGGTTAACAGGACTCAATAGTACAATATACATATTGATAAAACAGCATTATTCTCCTCAGCCTTCTCCGTCTGGAGAGACGTGCCATTGTTCATTAAAGAGCTCTGGAATATTACTTCTTTGCCAATACACTGGATCAGCAGCAATTAAGTATTTGAGGCAGAGAGATATGGAGATTGAGAAACAAATAGCCTGTATTCACTAATATTGTAAGTCAGCAGTATAGCAGGCAGAAGCAGGACCTATAGAAGAACTGGCTGGAGCTGGTGTATCTGAAGGACCAACTCTGTTTCATCAGCCTGCTGCTTCCTCCCTCCATTCCCCCAGGGTAGGGTCATGGCCGTTCTCTGACAGAACCCCAGGCCTACCCTGGGCCTAAATATGTGAGCAAACCCAATTATCGTCAAAATTAAAATGAGCAGACTTGGCACAGGAACAATACACTATGACTCAACTCACAGAGCTGAATGGGGCAGACAAATACATTGCCCCGTCTTCATTTGCCACTGAGCACAGTGAGCAGACCCTACATCGGGATAGCTAGGGTAATGACATTTTTCTTGTAATGCTCATTTAGACTGGTCGCATTGAAAGGGCAGAGATTTAATGTAACCCTTAATTTGCTTATCTCTTTGTTCCAGAAGACAGGAAGCTGTTTGTGGGGATGCTAAACAAACAACAGACTGAGGAGGATGTGTACCGCCTCTTTGAGCCCTACGGAGTCATCGAGGAGTGCACCGTCCTAAGAGGTCCTGACGGAAACAGCAAAGGTAGGAACCAATTATATATAGTACCTCTGACATTTTCTAAGATTCTAGGTCACTGACTTTGACCCTTAAGGTGTTTCAGCTGAGAAATCACATATTCATAATGGGCATGTTTTCTTTTAGTTTTTCAGTAGTGAAAAAACAATCAACGTAAATGGGTTTCTTTATAGGAGTCATCATGGCTTATATTATTCATCCAGGTTATGGTAGGCCTGCAAGTGAAACATTCCCATAGATGTACAATCATTAGGCCTAACTGATGCACTGTACTCTAGGCCCCATGGTCTGCCCACCCGTGGTCTGCCCAACCAGACACCAATACCTTCTGACATGCAGTAAACAGCAGTGGGAGCCCTGGTTCTTCATGTCTCTAAAACATAGTCCGAGGCCAGTGTTTATGAAAACTGTTGTGGAATTATCTCCAAAGTAGAGGCCCTTTCATTCTGACTTGACAGTCATGCAGAAGTAAAAAGGAAATGGCGGATGTCAAAACAATTGCGGTGTTCTTTACAAGAAGACAGGACATTGGGGCAGCTAGGGGACGTTTCATTTTGTCTCCGCTATACTCTGTTTGGGTTATGTGAATCTAGGCCCACATTGGCCTACAGCTGAATCACTCAAAATGTCCGGAGTCATAAGTCAGATAATGCACTTCTTTACAAATACGATTGAATTTACAGATGTTTATGGATACTGGTCTGTCAACTAACCCTTATAATGTACATATTTATTCATATATTGTCAGGTCTATTTTGTGTATATTGGCCAGAGGTTGATAGGAGTTGAGCTTTTGCTAAGGCCACACTTGAAGATCCAGTACTTCTCTAGTTATACCTTCTCTAGTTATACCTTCTCTAGCTGCAGGTCCTGATAAAACCAGCATTAGTCCCTCAAACATGTTTGGCTTCTTTCGAGGAACTGTAGACTAATGCGTAATGACTTAAAACAATATACATTTCACTGGGTCTGTATTTAATATGCACAGACCGGCATGTGGCGCTAAATAGCATGCTTTTCTGCTTCATCAGTGCAATCTGTACAAGAGCCTGCAGCTTGAGCAGACTGGAGAGGAGCAGCCTGCTGTGCAAGGGAGTCTGTGCCTCCCTGAAATGTTTTGGCGTGCTTCTCTTCACAGTGTTTAATAAAGGCACCCTGCCTCTTTCTCCTTCCCTGTTTGTGCATGTGCGTGTGCGTGTGCGTGCGTGCGTGCGTGCGTGCGTGTGTGTGCGCGCACTTTTTTTCAGGCTGTGCCTTTGTAAAGTTCTCCACACATGCTGAGGCCCAGTCTGCAATCAGTGCCCTTCATGGCAGCCAGACCATGCCAGTGAGTACACTTCCTGCCTTTGTTCCACACAACAATATGCAACATGCACAACACGTACAAACAGCAACAGCAACTTTACTTTCGATTCTACTGATCAAGGCCTTGCAGGGCGGCAAAGACTCTTTCAACCTAGTTTTTATTGACCGACAATCTGCAACCGTCCTCATGAATATTACAGCTTTAACGAGCAAACGGGTACAACCACAAACCTTCTTTCTTTAGAATGAAAGGGATTGGTACTTTTTGTAGGGACGTCAAACATTCAGCCTGCTGCTCAGATCCTATGGTCGCTCTAGTCTAGAGCAACTGGTTAAATTGGGCCTTGGAGCATTTAAAAAAAAATCTCTAAATGGTTAAACTAGTGAGAAAAATACACTGAGTGTACAAAACATTTTCTATGACAGACTGACCAGGTGAATCCAGGTGAAATCTATGATCCCTGATTGATGTCACCTGTTAAATCCACTTCAATTACTGTAGATGAAGGGGAGGAGACAGGTTAAAGAAGGATTTTTAAGCCATGAGACAATTGAGACATGGATTGTGTATGTGTGCCATTCAGAGGGTGAATGGGCAAGACAAAAGATTTGTGCCTTTGAACGGGGGTATGGTAGTAGGTGCCAGGCGCACCGGTTTGAGTGTATCAGTGCTGCTGGGTTTTTCACGCTCAACAGTTTCCCGTGTGTATCAAGAATGGTCCACCAAAGGACATCCAGCCGACGGCTGAAAACAGGTCATTGTGGAAGAGGACAAAGGAGGCTGACCCGAATTGTGCAGAGCAACAGACAGTCTATAGTTAGTCAACTGACAGTCCAGTACAACATTGGTGCCCAAAGACCCACAAAAGAATGTACAACTCGTCGTACCTTGACACGAATGGGGTATGGCGACGACCTTACAGAGTTCCACTTCTTTCAGCAAAAAACAAGAAACTGCGATTGCAGTGGGCTAAGGAATGAAAACACTGGACACCGGAGAACTGGAAAAACATGGCCTGGTCTGATGAATACCGGCTCCTTCGGTTTCACGCTGATGGGAGGACTAGGGTATTGAGAAATCCATGAGACATGTATCCATCATGCCGTGTGTCAACGTCGCAGGCTGGTGGTGGTGTTAGGTGTGTTTTCATGTCACACATTGGGCCCCTTGATAAAAGTGGAGCTACGTTTGAATGCCACAGGATATCTGAACAGCATTGCCAATCAGGTGCATGCCTTCATGGCAGCAGTGTATCCATCTGCGAATTGATTTTTTTCTGCAAGATAATGTACCATGCCACAAAGCTAGGATTGTCCAGGAATGGTTTCAAGAACATGACAGTGAATTCAGCTTACTGCAGTGGCCTGCGCAGTCACCATATCTCAATCCAACTGAGCATCTGTGGGGTGAGATGGAACAAGCTATTCAGAGTAGATATCCACTACCAGCAAACTTTACACAACCTTTGGAAGTATTGGAGTCAACATAGGCCAGCATCCCTGTGGAACGCTTTTCTATACCTTGTAGAGACCATGCCTCGATGAATTGAGGCTGCTCCGAAGGCAAAAGGGGTGCAACTCAATATTAGGAAGGTGTTCCTAATGTTTTGTACTCTCAGTGTAAAGCTGTGTTTAATTTACTATCATTCTAAAGTAAGATATTGAATTGTTTAGCCATATCTAGGGTTGCAACTTTCTAAATTGACCAGTAAACTACCAGATTTAAGACATCTACTGGCCCTTTTGGATACTTCAGATTATCACAGGTGTCTGTCATTATCTCTGATGATTTTAAAATAAAAAAATAGAAGAACAAAGCTGTAAAACATTGTCCTAAATTTAAACCATCTTACTGAATACCATTGGTGTTTAATATGAAGGTTTCAGCATTTAATATCATTATATTTATTTTACTATGTCTATGTATTTGTTGTCAATGTTTTGGCATCAAACTGGTGGCAGATTTGAAAGAAAAGTTGAGGTAATTGAATATAAGATGCTTTTTTAAAATTAATTAGGCTATTGAACCATCTACTAGAAACTCATGGATGTTTTACCAAAATTACAGAAGATTCTGGTAACTTTTGTAAATTACCGGTAGCTTTGCAACCGTAGCCATATCTAATTAATGTATATTATGCTACTTTCCATGATGTGGACAGTATATGTTTCTACATTACACAAGCTGATGTTTTGACCACATTGAATTGGTGGTAATTACACATCCTTTTTACCTCAGATTGGTGATGTTTATTGTCAACATGATGACAAGATCAATTGCTTAAAACAGATCAATATCTTTGGTTTTGTACTGTTGATTTTGTCATACGCACTGGGGGTGGTAGGACTATAATTTTTCTTTCTCAAATGGC
This sequence comes from Salvelinus alpinus, assembly GCF_045679555.1. Taxonomy (NCBI): domain Eukaryota; kingdom Metazoa; phylum Chordata; class Actinopteri; order Salmoniformes; family Salmonidae; genus Salvelinus; species Salvelinus alpinus. Next base: position 17,530,223 of record NC_092101.1, on the reverse strand, counting down.
ACGGCTAATTCGGGGCGGTCTCTAAAAAGTCGCTGGCCACACACCAAAACACGGATTTGAAAGTTAAACTATTACTTCAATAGCGGTCAACCGTTGTCACTGTTGCCATCCTATGGCGGGTCGTGATTCGTTGAAGCCACAGAAAGTGGCTTGTTCCCTTTTCCGTGATGGCAGACTCACAAAATCAAAATCCGCAAATCCAAAATATAGATAAAAGCCTTTACAAGTTCTCATCTAACCAACCATGTATAGGTTATTCCAAGTTTCCGTGGGGCCTTTGAATTAGTGTTATTTGAAACAGCACTACGCCCCCAAACGTTTGCCCCCTGCTCTGTTGATTGATCTTCTACAAGTTGTCCTCTATTCCGAGTGTTTTTTTTTTAGGTATTTGATTTCAACGTGATAATCGATAGGAGTGATTGACAAAACAATGTTACGTTTCTCTTTCTGTTTTGGTGACCCCGTATCAAAATGCAACATTCCAAAATTTAGCTGACTGTGTTCTGCAGGTGGTCCTCTAACCAGTGATGTGAAAATGTATCTGTTTTTTAGTTTCAAAAGCACATATCACCCCCCTTAATCAATGAGTGATTTATTGCCACTTAAGGTATAAGGTGCTCGTTTAAAGTAGGATGATTACCATTGTTGCACATGTATGTGTAGATAGTACATTTTATTTTTAGGTTTTCAATATATCACAAACTGTTTCTGCATATTGGTTATTGATTTGGACACTTTAAAACTTTGTTTTGATATTGGGCTATTTATCAATATGTCTTGTCAACAGGAAGCAGCAACAGCATTATTTTCAACTTAGGTTTTAGGAATATAAATGTAACTTTCAACAATCATTTCCAATGGTACTGTACTTAATAAGTGCTGCTGAATAACTGCTGAATGAGTCAAAACGTGCAGAGATGTATTTATTTTGAAGATATTCCAGAAATCACCAAAACAGGTTTGCCCCGCCTACTTATCAACAATGATTTTCTTCTCATTGAATGATAATGGGTTGAACAATTGTTCAAAACATTTAGCAATTTTTGCATTTGACCCTTGAACAAATACAGTAATCATAGCAGTCACTACTGTATTACTGCTAGGTGTGCCTATTTGTATGTGGCTCATGTTTAGGGAGGCGCCTCTAAACCCTTGTTGTATAAAAACAAAAAGGCACTTACTGTGCACACTAAACCTGCATTATAGAGTTATTCTGCACACTACATATTATTCAGTGGTTTGAAGTACCCTCTGCCTTAACTCTCTCTTTGTTGGAGAAAGTTCAGATGTGGAGCAGGACCCTGAACTCTCTCACCACTGTGGCGTTACACCATTTTATGTTATTATTTATGGTCGCACAGCGCGTGGATAAAGAGAGCGTCGGACTAGCTGACTGTGTCATTAGTTTTGGTGCAACCTTGAGGTCAATATAAGTGCAAATGACTCTGGGACACGAGGATAGGCTGGAGAAAGAGCAGAGAGCACACAAGGTCCAGCCTGTGGTATTGGACAGCCACAGCGTTTCCCCCGCTCTCCCCTCACTCTTCTCTCTTTCCCGGCCTCCCGGGATATTAGGCAATAGACTTGTTTACTTCACCTTTCACCACATCGGCTGCTGAATTATTCATTTGTGTATAAGGAGGGGGAGAGGCGGTTGGGAGATGGGAAGAAGAGCGGAAGGGAAGAGACAGAAATGAAGGAGAGATGGAAAAGCGAGTGAGGAGGCAAATGGACAGGATTGATCCCCTCCTGGTCGGCTAAATTGATTATAGAAATCTTATCAGCATCTCATCTCCTGTGTCGGGGGTTTGGATGAGCGTGGGTCGGCCCCGGACGCTCCGTCTCGCCAGGATTAGACTGACAGACAGAAAGACAGAGCACCATTAGGCCTTGAGCTGGGCCTGGGATACTCAGAGGACAGGCCTGAATTACCCATGATCTGCATCTACAGCACCGCACTGAAAATGGAACAGCACTGTTAAAGGACTAACAGTGCATCTATACAGTTTCTTCCAGGCCCTAATCGTCTACTGTTCCATGTCATGAATGACCCTATTCTTTCTATTAGAAAATTCTCCACATGTAGGGTCTATATAAATGAGTAACTGTTAAAACAAATGAGTGTGCAGCATTTACAAGCTATTCCAAGTGATCAGTCTAGGAAAAGAGATGGCTATGGATCATTTCCAGCCGAGAGCCTAGCTGAGGTTTTGGAGTGCACTGAATATAAAAACTATAACTAACAGCTTCTTAATAGATTAACATCAGATCCCCCAAGTCTCTCTCTCTCTCTCACACACACACACACACACACACACACACACACACACACACACACACACACACACACACACACACACACACACACACACACACACACACACTCCTCTCAATCACATGCTCATACAGCCATGAGCAAGGGTCAAAGGCTCACTGACTGATCTTATTTTCCAGCTCGGAGGATGTTGGGGGGTTGTGAATGTGTGTCTATGTATACTGTATGTGTGTGGGAGGGACCTGAGTGATAAAATGTGTGTGGATTTGAGGTTCAGATTGTGTGATTGTATGTGGTCTCTTCTGTATGTGTTTGTGCATGGTAATGAGCGTGTGTATGTGCTGTTACTGTTTGAGCATATGAATGCGAGACAGAATGGTTTCCTTCCAACTATTTAATGCGGATGAATTACCTGACGCATGGGCTGATGGAAACAGGAAATCCCATTACAATTGTATAAATGCCGACAGACAATTTGTTCGTTAGACATGGTGGGATCTTTTTGTATCGGGAAAATTAATTATGCGAGAAATGGCAGTGGAAATGTCTTTATGTGCAAATATTGATATAATAACCATCATATCGAAGTAAACTTGGAGTCACGCAATGATATGTTAGGTGGACCTCCCACTACGACTCGGGAAACCATGCAGTTTATTAGGCTACAGATGAAATAAATGATGATGAACATCACAGGGTGGTGAAAGTACACAGTGATTAGCTTGATGCTCCTTTCCAATAAACAGAGAGTCTTATTCTGGTGACATGATGATCGATGCTTGGCTGCCGTTTGACAAACAAAAGTAATCTGGCTCTTTTGTCCATAATAATCTCATCATGTAGGTAGCCTACCCACACTGTATCTGAGAGCTGTTGGCTAGAGAGCACGTGCCAAGACCAGAGTGGGCACATTTTGCTATATAACGCAGACGTTTTTGTGACAACCATCAGTAGAGTTGAAAATGGAAACCCATTTAACTTGTATTTTTCATTCGGTACATGGGATTTTAACCGCAAAAGTTATTTTTATGTGCACTACATCATCGTGCACAGCCTGTTATCAGTAATACATCAGTTTGGTGGGAATTTTTTATTTTTATATTGGTGTGTGTGTGTGTCGCAAATTGGATGGAAACCAACTAGTGAAGCTAAAACTTTAATTTGGCTCAAAAGTTTAACATTTTGGATTTGAAATCAAATGTTATATATATTAGAGGTCGACCGATTAATCGTATTAAGGCCAATTTCAAGTTTTCATAACAATCGGTAATCGGCCTTTTTGGATGCCGATTATGGCTGATTACATTGCAATCCACAAGGAAACTGCGTGGCAGGCTGACCACCTTACACGAGTGCAGCGTCAAAAGGACCTTGTGGCTGCAATGAGCCATGGTAAGGTGCTAGCTAGCATTAAACTTATCTTATAAAAAACAATCAATCTTCACATAATCACTAGTTAACTACACATGGTTGATGATATTACTAGGTTAACTAGCTTGTCCTGCGTTGCATAAAATCAATGCGGTGCCTGTTTATTTATCGTCGAATCACAGCCTACTTCAACTTCGCCAAACGGGTGATGATTTAACAAAAGCGCATTCGCGAAAAAAGCACAATCATTGCACAAATGTACCTAACCATAATGGCTTTATTAAAATCAATACACAGAAGTATATATTTTTTAAACCTGCATAATTAGTTAAAAGAAATTCATGTTAGCAGGCAATATTAACTAGGGAAATTGTGTCACTACTCTTGCGTTCAGTGCAAGCAGAGTCAGGGTATATGCAACAGTTTGGGCCGCCTGGGTTGTTGCGGACTGTGTGAAGACAATTATACATAATTATGACATAACCGTGCACAACCTTCAATGTAACAGCAATATTTAGACTTAGGGCTGCCACCCGTTCAATAAAATACAGAACGGTATTTCACTGAAAGAATAAACGTTTTGTTTTCGAAATGATAGTTTCCGGATTTTACCATATTAATGACCAAAGGCTCGTATTTCTGTGTTTATTATGTTATAATTAAGTCTATGATTTGATATTTCATAGAACAGTCTGACTGAGCGGTGGTAGGCAGCAGCAGGCTCGTAAGCATTCATTCAAACAGCACTTTCCTGCGTTTGCCAGCAGCTCTTCGCAATGCTTGAAGCACAGTGCTGTTTATGACTTCAAGCCTATCAACTCCCGAGATTAGGCTGGCTATACTAAAGTGCCTATAAGAACATCCAATAGTCAAAGGTATATGAAATACAAATTTTAAAGAGAGAAATAGTCGACGCGTCATAATTCCTATAATAACTGCAACCTAAAACTTCTTAACTGGGAATATTGAATAACTGGGAATATTGAACCACCAGCTTTCATATGTTCTCATGTTCTGAGCAAGGAATTTAAACGTTAGCTTTTTTACATGGCACATATTGCACTTTTACTTTCTTCTCCAACACTGTGTTTTTGCATTATTTAAACCAAATTGAACATGTTTCATTATTTATTTGAGACTAAATAGATTTGATTTATGTATTATATTAAGTTAAAATAAAAGTGTTCTTTGTTCATTCAGTATTGTTGTAATTGTCATTATTACATTATATATATATATAAAAATCGGCCGATGAATCGGTATCGGCTTTTTTTTGGTCCTCCAAAAATCGGTATCGGCGTTGAAAAAAATCATAATAGGTCGACCTCTAATATATATATATATGAGGCAACAGAACAGAATGTCACCTTTTATTTGAGAGTATTTTCGTACATATCGGTTTTACCGTTTAGAAATGAATGCACTTTATGCATCTAGTCCCCACATTTGAGGGTGTCATAAGTGTAACCCTCTCACCAAAAGACTCGGATAAGTCAGCTTTAAAATAATGGTGAAAAGGACATCTCGGTATTTTAACTTCTAAGATATTGACTCGCTAGGGGAAAAACGAGAGGCTAGGGATATTACTTAAAGATGCAGTGTGGTCCAAAACTATTGCCACCCTTGATAAAGATGAGCAATAATGACTACACATATTAAATCATTCAAATACTGAGCTAGATTGTATACTCAATCAATTGGGAAATTATATTATTTTATACTAATACAGAGAAAGATATTGAGAAAAAAAGTATTACTTGTTAAACAAAAAAGGTAGGGGGTCAAAATTGACATCCCTAAAGATTTTTTTTAAACCTTTATTTAACTAGGCAAGGCAGTTAAGAACAAAATCTTATTTACATATTTACAATGACAGCCTACCGGGGAACAGTGGGTTAACTGCCTTGTTCAGGGGCAGAACGACAGATTTTTACATTGTCAGCTCAGGGATTTTATCCACCAACCTTTCAGTAACTGGCCCAACGCTCTAACCACTAGGCTATCTGCACAAATTCAAAAATGTAATATTTGGTCTCATATTCCTAGCACACAATGTCCACATCAAGCTTGTGACTACAAACTTGTCGGATGCATTTTCAGTTCTTATTGGTTCTGTTTCAGATCATTTTGTGACCAACAGAAATTAATGGTAGATAATGTATTGTGTAATTTTGGAGTTACTTTTATTGTAAATAAGAATGGAATATGCTTGTAAACACTTCTACATTAATCTGGATGCTACCATGGTTGCAGATAATCCTGAAATAATCGTGAATAATGATGAGAGAGAAAGTTACAGAGGGTCAAAGATCATACCCCCAAAACATGCTAACCTCTCACCATTACCAATAACAGGGGAGTTAGCATGTCTTGGGGGGTTGATCTTTGACCCACTATAACTTTATCATTAGGAGCGCACTCTTATAAAACTCAATCATTGAACACTGTTCATTTTAGCAAGCTATATTGGAGCTGAAGGTATGATGAATGATCCAGTCAAATGAATGGAAACCCAATGTTACTTACCGTACTGAAGCAAACTCCTGAAACAATAATTCCAGGGCCGATGCCTATTTGTAATCCATGGCGGAAAACGCCCTGCATGCGATTGAAACGATGTCCTGTGTCTTTGGAAGAAGTCCCAACTCGTCTCGGAAGAAAGCAACTCCCAATCCAACGAAATCTAGGCTAGCTCCCGTTGAAGCAACGATGGCCACAGCAGGCGAATTCAGATACATTTTATATAGATGTTTAACTAGACTTTCTCTAGAATTGTAACAGGTAAATCAAATTAATCAACAGTCTCTTTGCTAAATGCAATTCATAATTTCTTCAGATGTAAACGTTTAAACTCAACAAATAGCATCCTTCTCTCTTTCCTTCACATCTCGAGCAGCAACACCAGTTTAAGTGCCCATAAAAGTGCCTTGCCACAACAAACTCAGAGTTCATGCGTTTGGCCCACAAATGTAACATTGCTTCTCATTAGCTAAACCAAACCATGTTACTTTAGATTATCTGAAATGTAAAAGTTAAAATAATTAAGTGGATGGCACATCAAATAACTCTACCAAACAGTGCTTCTTAAATGACTGACAAGTCATTTAATTTTAAGTCTGCACATGAAAGCAAAAACACATCTCACCATTACGAATAACGGGATGTTAGCATGTTTTGGGGGTATGATATTTATGCCTCTGTAACTTTCTTACTCATGAGAAGTGACTCCAAAATAGTATTATACATTATTTACCATTCGTTGTGGCGCAGCGGTCTAAGGCACTGCATCTCAGTGCTAGAGGCGTCACTACAGACTCTGGTTCAATTCCAGGCTGTATCAGAACCGGCCGTGATTGGGAGTCCCATAGGGTGGTGCACAATTGGCCCAGCGCTGTTGGGTTTTGGCCGGGGTAGGCCATCATTGTAAATAAGGATTTGTTCTTAACTGACTTGCCTGGTTAAATAAATAAAATAAATCACAAACAAATACATCCATCAAGTTTGTAGAGTCACAAGCTTGATCTAGTCATTGCGTGCTAGGAATATGGGACCAAATACTAAACTTTTGACTAAATGTAATACACTATAATACTTATAACACCTTCAAATGACGGCCTAGATATATAAAGTGCTTTAATTTCTAAACGGTGAAACAGATATGTATAAAATGCCCTCAAATAAAAGGTGAAATGCTGTACTATCACCTCATATGAAACATTTGATCTCAAATCCAAAATGCTGGAGTATAGAACCAAATAAGTTTTATCTTCACTGTCCAAATAAATACGAGTGGCGCAGGGTGGTGGGAGGTGATGACAGGTCAGATGTAAGACCCTGACAGGCTCTAAATTCCATTCCAAGCACGCACGCCTCCTGCCTGGGCCTCGGCAGACCTCACATGGCTGAGGATGCAACACAATTAAAAATGTAAACGCTGGAGCTGTAAAGCAAATTGCTGGGATTCAGGAAGGCTGTGTCTGAGGGAAGTCCCGGGACAGAATAGGAGGGTCAGGAGTGCCGGAGAGTGCCGGAGAGCCGGGTTCATCTCCACCTGAGTTTAGGAAGGGATTGGTTCCACTTTAGACTGTGATGGAAACATTGTTTTTTATTTTTTATTTTATTTATTTCACCTTTATTTAACCAGGTAGGCAAGTTGAGAACAAGTTCTCATTTACAACTGCGACCTGGCCAAGATAAAGCAAAGCAGTTCGACACATATAACAACATAGAGTTACACGGAGTAAAACAAACATACAGCCAATAATACAGTAGAAAAATAAGTCTATATTCAATGTGAGCAAATTAGGTGAGATAAGGGAGGTAAAGGCAGCAAATAGGCCATGGTGGCGAAGTAAATACAATATAGCAATTAAAACACTGGAATGGTAGATTTGACAGTAGATGAGTGTGCAAAGTAGAAATACTGGGGTGCAAAGGAGCAAAATAAATAAATAAATACAGTAGGGGAAGAGGTAGTTGTTTGGTAATTTGGTAATTGTAGTTACAGTGCCTTCAGAAATGATTCATACCCCTTGACTTTGTTGTGTTACAAAGTGGGATTAAAATGGATTTAATTTTCATTTATTGTCAACAATCTACACAAAATACTCTGTAATGTCAATACGTGTTAGAATCACCTTTGGAAAAAGTTATAGCTGTGTCTTTCTGGGTATGTCTCTAAGAGCTTTGCACACCTGTATTGTACAATATTTGCCCCAAATTCGTGAAGCCAAGTTGGTTGCTGATCATTGCTAGACAGCCATTTTTAAGTCTTGCCATACATTCTCATGCCGATTTAAATCAAAACTGTAACTAGGCCACTCAGGAACATTCACTGTCTTCTTGGTAACCAACTCCAGTGTATATTTGGCCTTGTGTTTTAGGTTATTGTCTGTTGGAAAGCAGACTGAAAGCAGACTGATCCAGGTTTTCCTCTAGGATTTTGCCTGTGCTTAGCTCTATTCCGTTTCTTTTTATCCTAAAAAGCTCCCTAGTCCTTGACGATGACAAGCATACACGTAACATGATACAGCCACTATCATTCTTTAAAATATGAAGAGTGGTACTCAGTGGTGTGTTGTGTTGGATTTGCCACAAACTTAACGCTTTGTATTCAGGATAAAAAGTAAATTTCTTTGCCACATTTTTTCCCCATCTATTATTTTAGTGCCTTATTGCAAACAGGATGCATGTTTTGGAATATTTTTACTCTGTACACGTTTCCTTCTTTTCACTCTGTCATTTATGTTAGTATTGTGGGGTAACTACAATGTTGTTGATCCGTCCTCAGTTATCTCCGATCACAGCCATTAAACTCTGTTTCCTTCCTCTCCGTCAACTGAGTTAGGAAGGACACCTATATCTTTGTAGTGACTAGGTTTATTGATACACCAACAAAAGTGTAAAATTAATAACTTCACCATGCTAAAAGGGATATTCAATGTCTGCTTTTTTTTACCCATCTACCAATAGGTGCCCTTGTTTGCAAACCATAGGAAAACCTCCCTGGTCTTTGTGGTTGAACCTGTGTTTGAAATTCACTGCTCAACTTAGGGACCTTGCAGATAATTCTATGGTACAGAGATGTGGTAGTCAATTAAAAACCATGTTCTACACTATTATTGCACCAAGAGTGAGTCCATGCTACGCATTATGTGACTTGTTAAGCACATTCTTACTCCCAAACTTATTTAGGCTTGCCATAACAAAAGGGTTGAGTACCTATTGATTCAAGACATTTCAGCTTTTCATTTTTAATGAATTTGTAAACATTTCCAAAAACATAATTCCACTTTGACATTATGGGGCATTGTGTGTAGGCCAGTGACACACAATCTCAATGTAATACATTTTAAATTTAGGCTGTAACATGACAAAATGTGGAAAAAGTCAAGGGGTGTGAATACTTTCTGAAGGCACTGTGTCTGACAGGGAGATATGCTAAGAGGAGAGAGTCAAAGCCCATATCTAAGTGTGATCTCGCTTTACACACACTATAAATATCATTTTTATAGAACGACAGCCAGTGTCACAGTAATAAAATGAGATGTCTCATGCATAGTTTAATGTTAGGAGGCTACTTCACATGGATGATATATCCATGTTTCTCGTCATTAAACAATGTGCCGTAATTATGTTTAACTTTATAGTTTCTTCATATTGTTCTATTGCTTATAAGATGTCATTTTTCCCTAGTGTCACTTCTCAAGCAATTTACATTCTAATCAGAGCCTAATGGATTACACTAATTTGTTATTTTACTAACCAAGCACTAAATATACAGTGTGTGTTAAGTCATTCACGGTGGTTACTTAGTGCAGATGAATGGGAATCAGTGTATCATAATGATAATGGAGACATGAAACTACACAATAGAAAGTTTAACACTGAACTCACTAAACAATTATCTGGAAATAGCCACACAGCTGTGTATTCCTGTTGGAGCGAGTGGAGTAGGAACTAGGAACCTTTGTTCTAGTGACTAAGCCCCCGTTTGACTAAACCAAAGAGACAGGGACACCGCTAAGGCACTCGCCATGTGACACTTTGTTCTATTACAGTTTTTTTGAGTCGCAGCGGCTTATGTAAGATGACGGCAGGCGCAGTATAATTCAACCTTATTACCTTATTGCGAGGTAATGCGCGGAGACAGATGTGTAGAGTTAAGGCAATATGAAATATATAGCGTCGTTTGCAGCTTTATCTGGACCATTCACACGGGTTTGGAAAGGAACCAAGCCGGCCCTGGCTGCAAAGGGAGCAGACTTCTCTTCTCTTTGAATCCCAGTCCTTTTTTTCCTATATTCCTGTGTAAGAACAGCTGCCCATTTTATTCCCACAGTTTTACTCCCTTTCCTGAATCCACTCTAGAGGCTCTGAGTCGGTAGGGATTCTGCCTGACACTTGGCAGCTTAAAATTTAATGAGACTTTTACTTCATAGTTCATCCACCTCTCTGCTTTGTACTGTGGAGAGAGAGATTCTACACCGTGATATCTTGAAAGGCGCAATACAGTAAATTGGGTAGACATGGGAACAAACATAGACATGGACATGGAAAATAATGGTGTCAACAGCCACGCAAATCATAGAGTGTTCTCTCTGCTACCGCAAGGCAAGCGGTAGTCGATGCACCAAGTCTGGAACCAACAGGACCCTGAACAGCCTCTACCCCCAAGCCCCCCTACCCAGACTAGAGACCCTTTTTGCACTAACCTTTTTGACTCATCACATACACTGCTGTTACTGTTTATTATCTATCCTGTTGCCTAGTCACTTTTACCCCTGCACATTGACTCGGTACTGGTACTCCCTGTATATAGCCAAGTTATCATTACTCATTGTGTATTTATTCCTTGTGTTATTATTTTTCTATAATTTTTCTATTTTTCACTCTGCACTGCTGGGAAGGGCCCGTGAATAAGCATTTCACTCTTAGTCGAAACCTGTTGTTTATGAAGCATGTGAAAAATACAATTTGATGTTGGCACATAAAGAGAATGGCTTGTATGATGACTAAAACAAAAATAAAGAGCTCGTGCCTGGAGCAGCTGTCATTTCTGCAGAGAGGAGAGAGAGGGGGTTAGTAGGGAGTCATCCAGATATGTTTAACCTTTCGTATTAGAGGCTGAGAGTGTGGTGCAGTGGCACGATGGCTGCTAGTAAATCCACTGTAAGTCTTCCAGGGACTCTGAAGATCCTGGAGTTCATGCAGCAATTTGAAGGTGCCGAGGCACTGCCGGAGCTCTGGGTTCACACAGAATCCACCCTGATCAATACAACCAATTTGGGAGAGCCAATAGCTGGGCAGAGACACAGACCTCAATCTGGATAGAATAGGAGAGAACAGAACAGGAGACAGACTAGGAGCTGCATTGGCATTGCACTCACACGCTCAATCCACAATTAACCACACTTCCATATGCAAGCACACTCCAGACTGCTTGACAGAACAGGAAGGAGCTCGGGCTGCAGCATCCTCTCTCTGCGTTGCTCGCAGACAACTTAATACCTTCAGATTATAAATTCCAACCCTGCCCAAGAACCTGGGAGCCTGAGCAGGAGAGGAAACGCACCATGAGTCTCATTATCAAACCAGCTAGTCCTTTAATAGCTTTTTTAGTGCTGTGGGGTAGAATATTCACTGTTTACCACTGCTGCACATTCCTGTATTGCAGTCCCGCATCCCTTCTCCCAGACTCGCCTAAAGGTATACACCATAATAATGTTAAAGGAACAGATAGTAAAAGCTGGACAGACACAACACAAGGCCCTTCTACCAGAATGACTGGGCTGTGTAACCTTGTATGGACTCTCACTCCAGATTATGGACTGTGGGTCTGGAGAGGAGATGAGAGGGAGGATGAGTGTGTGTTCCCTCTTTCAGACGTTTTACCCTCGCCCTACTACCTAGGAGCGCATGCACTTCATTGTTAAGTCATACAGTGCACTTAATGAGGAGGGGCCTAATGTGGTGCCGGTGGTGAGGAGAGGCAGCTTTGTGAGGCCGTGCACTTATGGCCAGCCATCCGTCAGGGGAAGATGGGATAAGGGGATAGTGAAAAGACAGGGAACATAGAGGAGGTAGAAGAAGAAGAAAAATCTTCCACTTCACTGACTATCTTTTAGCATCTCTGGCAACCTGCAAATCACGCCTACATAAGCAGAGAGCCAAGCCCCGAGCCAGATTGTTAAGCCTGGAAATTAAATGTGATTGACACATTTTCAACCCCCTCAGAGGCTGAATTTAGAGAGAGATGGGGAGAGAGAGAGAGAGCGATGGGGAGAGAAAGAGAAAGAGAGAGAGAAATAAAAAACTTCCTCACCTCCCCAATGTGTAGTTGGGAGCCTAGGGAACAGTATCCCCACTGCGGCTCACCACACAACCTCCCGACCACCCCCCCCAGTCCCTCAAAGCCCAAACACCTCCCAGCTGGCTCCCGAGCCCTACCCAACCCCCACCGCCACTCGCTGCTATTATTGACAATCTCACATCAATTTCAGGGAGCCTCTTATCTCAAAAGACGCACAACCTTTCTACACTGTCAGATCAGAGTAATATTTCGGCCTTTTATAGGGATCGATTGGGCAGTTTTGGGGGGGCAGGGGGAGGCAAGGCTGAGCGAATGAAAGGTCAAATGTAGCGCTAAATCATTTCAAGATTCTTAATGAATGGTGTGTGGCAGACGCACCTGCTGGTTTGAGAGAGAGAGAGAGAGAGAGAGAGAGAGAGAGAGAGAGAGAGAGAGAGAGAGAGAGAGAGAGAGAGAGAGAGAGAGAGAGAGAGAGAGAGAGAGAGAGAGAGAGAGAGAGAGAGAGAGAGAGAGAGAGAGAGAGAGAGAGAGAGAGAGAGAGAGAGAGAGAGAGAGAGAGAGAGAGAGACTTAGAAGAGCTCCTTCACCAAGGTCAATAAGTGCTTACTGGTGCCCATGCCAATCTTAGCCCCTCCATCTCAAATAATCATATGTCGCTTGTTTTGGAACCTTTCTTGAATGGCTGGACCAAGGTTAAACCCCAAGAACTTTCTTGTAAAAAGAATGAACTATGTGTTAATGCACAATATACAATATACTTGTTTGGCCTAAATGACATGGCATTATAAATAGATAGAAGGTTTATGGTTGTATCTGAAAAGAGGACATTACAGATAGAAGTAGACCTGGTTGATATGACTCTACATACCTACTTATGTATGCAGACCGCAAACACACAGACACAATATCATCAATAAGACAAATGTACAATCATGTAGTATCTGGAATGCTATAAAACTGTGAGCTTGATGTTCGATGAGAGGAGCTTTCTAATATTGATGTTAACAACTGGCCTAATGTCAAATGAGCAGTGTATGCTGAACAATTAAACCATCCAATCACATTATCATGCATGACTTGTTTCAGACTTGATAATTTAACTGGAGTTCATTATCTAAACATATACTGACGTGCTCAAATTTGTTGGTACCCCTCCACAAAAAACGAAGTATGCACAATTTTCTCTGAAATAACTTGAAACTGACTAAAGTAATTGGCATCCACCATTGTTTATTCCATATTTAATAGAAATCAGACTTTGCTTTTGATTTTTTATTCAACATAATATTGTAAATAATTAAACAAATGAAAATGGCATGGACAAAAATGATGGGACCCTTAAGCTAATATTTTGTTGCACAACCTTTAGAGGCAATCACTGAAATCAAATGTTTTCTGTAGCTCTCAATGAGACTTCTGCACCTGTTAACAGGTAGTTTGGCCTACTCTTCCTGAGCAAACTGCTCCAGCTATCTCAGGTTTGATGGGTGCCTTTGTAACGGAGGTGAAATGGCTAGCTAGTTAGCGGTGGTGCGCGCTAATAGCGTTTCAATCGGTTACGTCACTCGCTTTGAGACCTTGAAGTAGTGGTTCCCCTTGCTCTGCAAGGGCCGCGGCTTTTGTGGAGCGATGGGTAACAATGCTTTGTGGGTGACTGTTGTTGATGTGTGCAGAGGGTCCCTGGTTTGCGCCCGGGTCGGGGCGAGGGGACGGACTAAAGTAAAACTGTTACACCTTCTCCAGACTGCAAGATTCAGCTCTTTCCATAGATGTTTGATAGGATTCAGATCAGGACTCATAGAAGGCCACTTCAGAATAGTCCGATGTTTTGTTCTTATCCATTCTTGGGTGCTTTTAGCTGTGTTTTGGGTCATTATCCTGTTGGAGGACCCATGACCTGCGACTGAGACAGAGCTTTCTGACACTGGGCAGTACGTTTTGCTCCAAAATGCCTTGATAGTCTTGAGATTTCATTGTGCCCTGCACAGATTCAAGGCACCCTGTGCCAGGCACAGCAAAGCAGCCCCAAAACATAACCGAGCATCCTCCATGTTTCAATGTAGGTATGGTGTTCTTTTCTTTGAAAGTTACATATTTGCGTCTGTGAACAGAAAGCTGATGTGACTTGCCAAAAAGCTCCAGTTTTGACTCATCTGTCCAAAGGACATTCTCCCAGAAGGATTGTGGCTTGTCAATATGAATTTTAGCAAGCTCCAGTCTGGCTTTTATATGTTTTTCTTTCAAAAGTGGAGTCCTCCTGGGTCTTCTTCCATGGAGCCCACTTTCGCTCAAAAAGCGACGGATGGTCCGATCAGAAACTGACGTACCTTCACCTTGGAGTTCAGCTTGTATCTCTTTGGCAGTTATCCTTTGTTCTTTTTCTACCATTCGCACTCTCCTTCTGTTCAATCTGGGGTTGATTTTCCTCTTGTGGCCGCACCCAGGGAGGTTGGCTACAGTTCCATGAACCTTAAACTTCCTAATAATATTTGCGACTGTTGTCACAGGAACATCAAGCTGCTTGAAGATGGTCTTTTAGCCTTTACCTTTACCATGCTTGTCTATTATTTTCTTTCTGATCTCCTCAGATAAATCTTTGCTTTGCTTTCTCTGGTCCATGTTCAGTGTGGTGCACACAATGACACCAAACAGCACAGTGACTACTTTTCTCCATTTAAATAGGCTGAATGACCGATCACAAGATTGGAGACGTGTGATACTAATTAAAGAAACAAATAAGTTTGAAATATCACTATAATCCAATTATTTATTATCTTTTCTAAGGGGTACCAACAAATGTGTCCAGGCCATTTTAGAATATCTTTGTGGAATAAGCAATAATTCATCTATTTTCACAGCTTCTTTGCTCTATTCTGTGACATACCAAAGGCATGCAAGTATACATGAGAAAATAGCTTTTAATTTCATCACTTTTCAGGAGGAAGGAAGCATTATTTCAATGAGCTGTAAGGGTACCAACAAATTTGAGCACATCTGTATATACAGTTGAAGTAGGAAGTTTACATACACTTAGGTTGGAGTCATTAAAACTTGTTTTTCAACCACTCCACAAATGTCTTGTTAACAAACTATAGTTTTGGCAAGTCGGTTAGGACATCTACTTTGTGCATGACACAAGTAATTTTTCCAACAATTGTTTACAGACAGATTATTTCACTTATAATTCACCGCATCACAATTCCAGTGGGTCAGAAGTTTACATACACTAAGTTGACTGTGCCTTTAAACAGCTAGGAAAATTCCAGAAAATGATGTCATGGCTTTAGAAGCTTCTGATAGGCTAATTGACATCATTTGAGTCAATTGGAGGTGTACCTGTGGATGCATTTCAAGGCCTCCCTTCAAACTCAGTGCCTCTTTGCTTGACATCATGGGAAAATCAAAAGAAATCAGCCAAGACCTCAGAAAACAAATTGTACACCTCCACAAGTCTGGTTCATCCTTGTGAGCAATTTCCAAACGCCTGAAGGTACCACGTTCATCTGTACAAACAATAGTACGCAAGTATAAACACCATGGGACCACGCAGCCGTCATACCACTCAGGAAGGAGACGCATTCTGTCTCCTAGAGATAAACGTGCTTTGGTGTGAAAAGTGCAAATCAATCCCACAACAACAGCAAAGGACCTTGTGAAGATGCTGGAGGAAACAGGTACAAAAGTATCTATATCCACAGTAAAAACGAGTCCTATATTCATATAACCTGAAAGGCCGCTCAGCAAGGAAGAAGCCGCTGCTCCAAAACCGCCATAAAAAAGCCAGACTATGGTTTGCAACCGCACATGGGGACAAAGATCATACTTTTTGGAGAAATGTCCTCTGGTCTGATGAAACAAAAATAGAACTGTTTGGCCATAATGACCATCATTATGTTTGGAGGAAAAAGGGGGAGGCTTGCAAGCCGAAGAACACCATCCCAACCGTGAAGCAAGGGGGTGGCAGCATCATGTTGTGGGGGTGCTTTGCTGCAGGAGGGACTGCTGCACTTCACAAAATAGATGGCATCCTGAGGAAGGAAAATTATGTGGATATATTGAAGCAACATCTCAAGACATCAGTCAGGAAGTTAAAGCTTGGTCGCAAATGGGTCTTCCAAATGGACAATGACCCCAAGCATACTTCCAAAGTTGTGGCAAAATGGCTTAAGGACAACAAAGTCAAGGTATTGGAGTGGCCATCACAAAGCTCTGACCTCAATCCCATAGAAAAGTTGTGGGAAGAACTGAAAAAGCGTGTGCGAGCAAGGAGGCCTACAAACCTGACTCCGTTACACCAGCTCTGTCAGGAGGAATGGGCCAAAATTCACCCAACTTATTGTGGGAAGCTTGTGGAAGGCTACCTGAAACATTTGACCCAAGTTAAACAATTTAAAGGCAGTGCTACCAAATACTAATTGAGTGTATGTAAACTTCTGACCCACTGGGACTGTGATGAAAGAAATAAAAGCTGAAATAAATCTCTCTCTATTATCATTCCGATATTTCACATTCTTAAAATATAGTGGTGATCCTAACTGACCTAAGACAGGGAATTTTTACTAGGATTAAATGTCAGGATTTGTGAAAAACTGAGTTTAAGTGGATTTGGCTAAGGTGTATGTAAACTTCCGACTTCAACTGTCATAGCCAACAGTGACTGACTATGTGGCGTGTTATGTTGATGATGATGTTGATACACTAACTGCTGTGTGGAGGCGTTGTGGACAGAGGAGGGTTGGTTGGTTAAGTGTGCGGTCCCTCTCTCCTCAGAACGGCTCCGATTCTCTCCCCCCCCAGGGCGCGTCCTCCAGCCTGGTGGTGAAGTTTGCCGACACCGACAAGGAGCGCACCATCCGCCGCATGCAACAGATGGTGGGCCAGTTTGGCATCTTCAACCCAGCCATCGCCCTTCCCTTCAGCACCTACAGCACCTACGCACATGCAGTGAGTTAACTAGCACAACCCCCAACCCTCCGTACCCCTCTGACCTCACCAACACCATCCACACACGCAGTGAGTTAACTAGCACAACCCCCAACATTTCGTATCCCTCTTGCCCCTCCCAACCCCCAACTATCGGTATCCCTCTTACCCCCCAACACCCCCGAGGGCAGAGCACCGTACACACATGGCAGACCCCAGGCTCTTTGATGAGCTCACCCAGCCCACGCTGCTTTTCCCACTGCCCTTTCGTCTCCCCGGGGCCCCGGAGCTGCACCAGGGGCCAGAGATGACTCCGAATATTCCATAGGAACCTTATCTCCACACAAACCTCTTTAGCCTGCATACAGAGTTACTGCCGTTTGAAGGGAGCTGAAATGGAATGAAGAAAAGGGTTCCGTCCGACACCGATAAATACCTAAACCTCAGTCACATCAGACTGCATAAATATACACAGTATGTATATATTTATAAAATAACGGAATTCTTTATTTATTTACTTTGCACACATGGGCAGATTTTATTTTTTATTCTCTAAATGCCAGGATTAATTGTTGAGGCTGCCCAGGTCTCGGGGGCTTATTCATTTCCCTCATTTTCTTATCACAGGCATGGTGGCCAGTATGAAAAGTGCAAATTGACCATCCCAGAGTAATTGCGAGGCCATCTCTGTCCTCTCTCCAGTAAAACTCCTGCCTTCATTACAATTCATGAAATGCAGCCCATCCCCAGGAAATGTGAAGAAATGCTAATGTTTCAGGAGTGGTGGAGGTGGTGGTGGTCTGCTGGGAGAGCATTGTGTCCTGCTCAGGTTGGCCATGACTCTTATTTACTGTGGCAGAGCCCCACGCACCCCGTCACACACACTACACTACGCATTCAGACAACACACAGACAGCTACACACTCTGTCACCAACTCTATGCCACACAACAACATGTGTCTTGTTTTTCCAGGCACTGCTGCAGCATGACAATGAGGTGGGTACATGCCAATCCATTGCTAAAGTTTTGTGAATGGTAGTTTCTAGTCATGTTATAGATATTTGATCATTATAGTTAGTTATTAGATATGAGTTATTCATTTACAGTCATTATTAGTTATAGTTATTGGAAGTTTTAAAAAATTGTGGCATTTATGTATACAATTGGTCAAATTATATTTTTTCAAGACTACAGTGACTGATACCATTGTAAGTGAAATTCTCCATGAGATATGAATCATACTGTATATTGTAATGCTTTGAGGTTGTACAACGTTCTATTATGAGATAATTTCAACCCTCAGGTATGTTGTAATGAATGTATAGCCTACAGCTAGTTTTGTTTTATTCCACTATATACATTATATCTAATGAATTCCATTACTTGTAATGTACTTTCATTTGGCACAGGAACAATGTCATTTTTCTTCAGTGTTAGGTTTCCACTAATGCAGTTTTGATTGAATACCAGACACAGAAACTTAGATGCTTATTGCAGCATGTGACAGCCTTTGCTCTCTATTGGGTTGGAATTAACTGCAACAGAGTGATACACCTTAAATGTTTTTTTACTCTATGAAAAACTATTATACCCTCCCCAAGAACAAAACCCGCAATGACACAGAATGACTATCTCAAAAGCCTCTTTATATGTACCAGCGGAGGCTGCTGAGTGGAGGACGGCTCATAATAATGGCTGGAACGGAGTCAGTGGAATGGTATCAACCACATGGAAACCACGTTTCATGTGTTTGATACCATTCCATTAATGCCATTCCAAGCATAATTTTGAGCTGTCTTCCCTTCAGCAGCCTCCACTGATATGTACTCCTCCATCCATATGTTTACCAGTGTATATATAGCTTGCAGGGTATGGAATACAGACATCTACAGGGACGGTATATATCCACAGTACAGTAAATGGCAAATTCAAAGAGCTACTTCA
This sequence comes from Salvelinus alpinus, assembly GCF_045679555.1. NCBI lineage: Eukaryota > Metazoa > Chordata > Actinopteri > Salmoniformes > Salmonidae > Salvelinus > Salvelinus alpinus. Next base: position 17,510,897 of record NC_092101.1, on the reverse strand, counting down.
CAAATACAGCAGTGGATAGGATTATAGAGTTGAGCTGACAGCCCGTAAATTGGATTTTAGTCAATCCAGGAGAGAGGGGGGGGATTGTGAACACAAATTGTAGGGGTACAACACTGACAAAAATGAGAAATGTGCCGTTTTCAAGATAGACACAGCACTGTTCTGACAGACAACATCCCATTTGCAAACGTGATTTCACGAGACACAAGGAGAGAGGAAGCTATTCCCAAACCATTCCAAATGGCTGATAATAGTTGTTGTAAAGAAGCAGTGTAAAAACACGATAAAGCAGCTACCCATTATTTCCTGTCAACTGTTGCCTGTCAATACACATGGAGCATGTTTGTACACAATTTGATTTGTGTCACACTTCTCTCATCTCAAGCCATGTGTATATTCCTGAGAACAGCCATTTCAGCTTGCTGTTTCTGAAATGCTACACGCCATTTCAGTGTGGGAATGGAAGGCTTGAAGGTGTGCGACACTAGAGGCACAACATCACCAAAGAATGTGTATTAGATTGAATCGGATAAAAATGAATGGTTTAAGAAAACAGTAGTTTTAACAGTGAGCTAATGGTGAAGTTGTGTGTGTGGGTGGATATACAGGAGGTGCATGGTGAGTGTACTCCTCACATCGACAAACATCGCCCCCTGTTGGAACTAGTCAGAATATACAGGATATAATTGATCCTATTCAACGCAACCAAACCCAACCCAAATCAGGAAACTATCAAATCTAAAGTGTTTTACAATAAATTCAGCTATATCATAATAGAGAAGAGATTACAAGTGATATTGAAATGATTTGCCTCTACTGTACCTTACCAACACCTTGAGCGATTGCATTGCACAAGCAGGAACTATGCACAGCCAATAACGAGGAGGATGTGTTATATTATGCATTCATTAAAGGTCACAAATATAATAAGAGAGAAAATTGTTATTTAGGTAAGGCTACTGTACGGATCTTGACATTTCCTAGAAAAGGACCTTATAAGTGGGACACCCTCCCATACCAACTGACCAAATCTTAATCAACACACACACCAAAATGATGAAACATGAAACAAACCCTATTAAAACCCCACTAAGGAAACACACCATAGCATGATGGTAACAAATGAAGCCCTTAAGCTCAGGCCAGGCAATTGGAGTGGACTCTATTGTCTTCAGGTTCTCTCTGCTGGAGTGCACACCAGTCTGCAGTTTCAGGCAATCTGCAGGTCCAGGACCTCAATAACTGGGGTCTTCTCTTTCACTCGCTCCATTTCCCCCCCCCTCCCTCGCTCCCCCAATCTTCTCCTCCTCCTCGGTGCCCGTTCAGGACTGGCTGGAAGGGTCACATGTGACAGTGCTGAGAGTCAGCGAGTCACAGAGCAGTGCTATAGAGATAATTGCCATGTGATAGAGGTGATTGCCTGCTGGCACCAGGGGAGAATAATGCCATCAGGTTGCAATAAAGAAGCAGATGCCTGACACTAAATGGATGCTGTAGCACGGGCAACTTTTTCCCTGCTTCTTTTCTTCTCCCTTCGTTTCTTTTCTTTCCATTTCAGAGCGAGAAAAGGTTATGGCCATGATGATGAAGATTCAGTTCAATGCAATTTAGCTCTTTGTCTGCCACAGACATTCTGCTATCTACTGCCAAGGATAAATAAGAAGAAATATACTGTAGCAATGGCTTTTGAATATGGATGAAAGTCTTAGAAAAAAGAAAAACACATGAATAGTAGAAAATGACTGAATATCTCTGTCAACACTTCCAGTTGGTGGACAGAGGCTTTTTATCAGAGCCAGTTTGTATTACCCACTTCATTCCAACATAATTACATGCTTCAGCTTCCAATTTGCTGCATTTTAATTCTGAAAAAGCATCACTGAATGCCATGTTGTTATCCATGACAATCTGGCAGCTGGCATGAAGGACTGCATTATCTATGCATGTAAAGTCACAGCTATACGGAGACCTTCTGCCTCAGTCTGTTATTCTACCATCTAGGCCTGCTGCAGCTTCCATCAACTTGTATAGGCCACTGGCAAATGGGTTGCAAGGTTATTAGAGTAAGCCCAAGTCCCCAACTCCTATTGAAAGCAGGCAGAAGATCCTGAGAGGGGGACAAAAGCCACTGACTTGTGTGACAGTATGCTCTGATACAGGGGCCAATCAGATCAGAGGCCTTTTACCCCAAACCTCCGACCCCAGTCTAAACTTAATGAGGGCATTAACACCATCTCTATCCCACACCAACCACAGCTCTCACATTGACTTCTTCTCATTGTTTGTTTTCTTGGTCGTGCTTTTTAGTTCTCCTTGCCGCCCCTTTTTCCAAACCCCTAAAAGCTCAATTTATCTTATTCCGAGCAAAATGGATGATCCCCATTTGTCATGTTGATAAAATTATGCAAATGACAAAAGGAGTTAATAGATAGTGGTGGTAAGGCATGTGGCTAATGGATGAGGTGCCAGCGGCGCCCGTTTTGTGGCAGGACAGCCGCTTTTAGGTTACCTGACAGGGGCATTGAGGGAAAATAATTGGCTTTTCCTATCCAGGGACTCCATGCAAATACAGGAAGAGTGGCATCTTCTGCTTCAGCCGCACAATATCGTCATTAACATCAGAGCTAGCTAGTGGCGAAGGCATTTGATTTCTGCTTAGCTGAGTCAGACTGGGGGTGCCAATCCACTTTTTCAACAGGACGGAGGGCGCTGTGGGATATTAAACGGGAATGGGATTGTCCGATTGTGTCCATGTTTTTCCTCCACATACCTGCATTCCTTATCATGAAATAGATGCCCTACAAAATAACATTGATTTCCCAGATAAACCCACTGGTCCAGAGGTTGTAAACACCTTCGTACAATGATGGATTTTCTCTGGAATTAGGCCCTCAGTATCTGAGACGGAGGGCAGAAATACTAGACGTGTGTGGGTATATTCTAGGCAGTACTAGATAGAGAATAGGTTTATCTGTGTGTTCGTGCTAAGTGGTGTCAGCCTAGTTCTTTATCACTGTGTCCAGTGTAAATGGACTGTCATTACAGGTTGCTGCTTGTGACACGCCAGTGGCACCGCAGCAAGTTAAAAAGAGCCCAGCAAGCGGAGCCACAGAGATGTCACTGCCCCTCCACTTTACCTTACACAACCAGAGAGGGACACACAGAGAAGTTTGACAAAGGAAGATAAATGCAATTCAATTCTGCCTCTGAACTTTCCCAGGTCCCTAGAGACAGGAATAATGTGCACATGTCAATCCGTTGATTTGAATGAGCCCAACAGACAGCTATTGAAAGATTCCTACAGCTGCTGACAGCCCTCCGACTGTGAGGCTAGACAGATTCACTAAACATAGGTTGACAGACTTCCCCCCCCCCCTTCCTTTCTTTTATTCCGCTCTACTTTCCATCCACTACATCCATCAACCCCATCTATACCTCCCTCTATAACTTTCCTGTGCTCCTCTCTCTCCCTCTCCCCCCACCTCTCTCTCTCGCTCCGTCTCTTCCTCATCCTTTCTTCAGTCCCTTTTCTCTCTCTCTCATCTCTCGCTTTATTCTAATTCTCGCTCACCACCCATCCCTCATTTCCCTCTCTTCTCCCTCCCTCTATACTAACCTCTCTCCCTCTCTCTCCCTCCCTCCTGTTCCCCCAGCTCATGCAGCAGCAGGCAGCCATCATGGCAGCGAGCCACGGGGGCTACCTGACGCCCAGCATGGCCTTCCCCGCCACCCAACTCCACCAGATGGGGGCACTCAGCATCAACGGCCTCCCACCCAACTCCATGACCTCGGTGTCTGGGGAGTTCCATCAGGCACTGGGTAAGCAATGCGTTTCATTCCCTTTGGGTGAGTGGGTGTAAGTGTGTGTGTGTTTATGTGTGTGGGTGGAGTTTGGGAGATGGGGGGAGGAAGAGGGAAGAGAGAACTCAGACTGCAGCAAGGCCAAGAGAAAAGAGGAAATGCAGTGCCTGCCTACTGATAATCCAAAATTATTCCGTTGGAGAAAAATGAAAAGAAAAATACATTTGATGTGATTTGCATATTTATGTTGTGTATGCAGATATATTTTGGTGCGGTAAATCGAATCGGGAGCATAATAGATACGTTTACAGGTACAGGCACTAATTTCTCCTCCGTCTTTTGACCTTGTGCTTTGAAACACTTACACAGGATCTGCATGCACTTCCCTCAGTTTTCCATTACAAACGGCCCCATCATTCTATACAGACACATTACAGGGAGCGCAGCAGAGGACTTTGAGATAGCTACCGCATAACATTTGCTTATTCAGCAATATTTCATTTTTTGTGAAACTGAGGAACCCACGAGATCCTCTCTCACAAAGCATGCATCAAAATGAATAATACAAGTCTTTGTTATGTTTATTTGTATATTTCCCCTGACATTGCAGTATAGTGAGTTTGGTAACTGTATAACATTATAACTGTATAGCTGTGAGGGAATCAACAGTCAAGATTACGCATCTGTCTGACATGACCCATTTTAAAGCACCTTTACGTTCTACTCTGAAAATCTATATCACAGGTTAGAATCGGTTCAGTCAGTGACCATCTCTCTCTCTCTCTCATGACTGAATGCATGTATGTATATCTGATGGAACATGCCAATATGCACATGCTGTGTACTGTATATATGCACTAAGTTAAGCGTTGTAGTGGTGGAGGCTGGAGAGGAGCTATTTGTCAAATATTTACAGTGACATTTTTTTATGCAAAGTGGGCACTTTTTTTTACACAGGTAATCAATCAAAGACAGTGATTAAAAGTTTAGCTGCGGTGCTTCTTCTTTGTTGGTAATACAGAACAGAATTCCACTGCATTGTATGTGTTGTGTTCAGTATTTATACTGAAGCGTGACTGCAGTATAGTACTACTGTGTTGAAAGACCAAGAGACAGGATCACCACATGCACTTCATATGCACATATTGTATGGACTATGTATGCAACAAATACATAATACTGATTTGAAATATACATAAGTGCATAATCAATACTGAGCCATATCAGATATTCATTTCATATACATTTAACCTTTTCAAAGGGCTTCATAATACTGCACCACCTTGTTCAAGAGAGCAATCCACTATGTTATAATCATAAGAAAAATAGGCTTTTGCAGGGGGTTGGAATCAATGGCTTATCAATCTGCAATGCAAGGAGCTTAATGAACTGGCCTCTGGTATTGAAAAGAGCTCACCATGGTGTGTGTTCCCTCTCAGAAATCCGAGAAGCGCTGAAATATGTCTAGCATTTGACACGCTTCTGTGTAAGCTACAGTCTGCTGATTACTTTTATTATTGAATCCAATGCATTATTAATCACTGCAAGAGAGAGAATTTCCAAGGACTACAATAAATATGAAAGGAATTTTGATTCCATTCATTGGAGTCTGTGCTGATAGGCAGCAGACTGGTGTATGTATGCAGCAGCCTCCCCTTTCACATGTCGACTGGTGCCATGACTTATTTAAAGTTCATTGAAGGAGCACATAACATTACTGGCAAGGCTGTCTGTTTAAGGGGGCTGAGAGCCACTTAGAGACTTTGAGACTCATGCAGTGAATAAGTGGAATAATTAATTGTAATGTTAGAGACATGCTTTCATGTTCTTTACTGATGCTGGCCCACAAAGTTGTCTCATCGACTCTCCATATCTTGACACAATGCATTGCCACTATACTTAGATATGTCAAAAAATTCAGCAGTGCCAAATATGCGGCTTAGACATCAAATATAGAAAAGTTTTAGCCTCTATGTTCATAACCTTAGCCTAAATCTCCTTAATAACCCGAAGAAGTCCATTGGATGATGACAGGCGCCTCGCTAAGTCCCACAATGCAGGGCCTGAATTAGCATAAATTACAAACAGTGTCGTAAAAATGACCATTCAAAGCCTGGCTGATCTTGAGGTAAACGTGGTGCATTACCCTCTCTTTTAATGATCTGAATCACCTCTGCGCACGCCTGCCTATCACAACATAAAGCTTGTGCACCACAGCAGAAAAAGTTAAGCGCCAGAAATGTTAAGGGGTGCTTTCTGAAAACAATGAAACACCCATTTGATCAACAGATGTAAAGCATTTCAGCTTGATGGCGTATAAGCAGCCTGCCAGATGGTTGACTTGATTAGAGCATGTATCCTTACAATGATGCATGATGATGCTTTTTGACAATAATGTTCAGCAGGTGCACTTCCTGAGCTTCAAGAGAAACAAAAAAGAAAGTAAAGAAAATGCCGATCCCAGGGGGATAGATATGGGGAGGGGAACGGCAGTCCTTTGTTAGGTCGATCACATGACCAGGAAGTGTGTAATCAAAATCACATAATGTTACGTTCCAGAGCGCTGCTCTACATGGGCTGAATACATCCATTACATACGTATAGGGCCCTGCCTAACCACACTCCCATTCAATTCTCAATTCAGCCCTGATTGTGTCATTGATGGAAGTAGGTTTGGATTGGGGTCAAAAACATGATGCAGGACAATTCCAGAGTGACTAATGCCACAGTTGAAGCAAATGAGCTGTTTGACATAGTGTTTGTGACCCCCTGAAGGGCTCTGAGCAGCACCACGCCTCAGTGGGAACGCCTGCCTGCCTGGGCTCAGGGCGGCCTCACCTTGGGGAGCTGTGTGTCACGTTAGCCATGGGATACCAGCTCAGACAGAATACCCCATTTGGCACAAGCCACATTCATCCTATCAGGGTTGGTGTGTACAGACCACTATATCGAATCACATTTTATAGAATATGTACCATATTCTCAGCATCATCTAATAGAACTCCATTTTGGACTTTTTAAGGACGGACTTTACCACATTAACATGGATAACACCTTTTAATGACAAAAATTAATTTTCAGTAGCATTAGTAGTTCTCTTGGAATGTTAATCTACACCCTTTATAACATTTTAGACCTTTCTTCATTAACGTTTGAACAACCAGAACAGTTTGAGTGCAGTTTGCCCTCCGAGTACGAATGCACCTAGTTTTTGAATCAATAAATGAAAACATCTGTTATGAATGCTTATTTCTTGCTTCGCTGAGAGACAGTCCTTGTGTTCATATTGACTGTCCTGCTCTCCAAAATGGGTCCAGTGCTCCTTGTTGATTTGAATGTATAATTTGTATAATAAATACTCGTATGCTTCTTTCTCAGTGCAATCACAACAATTTTCCCAAAGAACAGACGGTAATAATGTAAATGTAATTATGCTTTCATAACATAAAACCAAGTGGAATATGTAGTAGACTCACTTCATGGTATAATAACCTTAGAAAGCTGACAGGTAAGACCGAGTTGTGAAATATAAGCAATCTCTTGACCCGTAGTATCCTATTTACCCATTCTGGAAAGCAAAACAACATGTCATTATTATGGGACAATGCATTCAGTAAACAGGCATATGTAAACAGGCACATGCTCGTGTGTGCATTGTAAACACGCTATGAATATGATTTTCACAATGCGAGGCTATATGTCCACTGGAGTATAAAATTAAATGTCTTGTTATGTATGGCACCGTATGGAGTACAATATTTTTCCTACTCTAGCTAGAAATACATTTGTTGAGGTCTGCTCATGTTTAAGAACATAATATTTGAGCAGTAACGGTAGTTCATGGAATGGTATGGTTGTGTGGAAAGTAATATGCAGGAAAATGAAATCAGATTCTCAGTGTATTCTTCGTAATCCACTTATGCCTTCGATAGGTACTGTATCTACACACAAGTTTTTCAGCAGTTTCGGCCTCTTCTCTCCCTCAGAGCTGAGTAGCATTAATTATTAAGTGTGCTTGCTGAAAGCAAAGCACAACTTTAGAAACGGTTAATACTTAATAATAATAATAATTATTATTATTATTATTCGCCTCCCATTGCCACCTGTAAGGCCAAAACCGTTAAAGCTACCAACACCAAAATAACTTTAAAACATGCAGACTGGCACTGATGCTTCAAATAAATCATACATCTCAATGCATTTCAGGTGCCATAGACTTGAATGGGAAAAATTCTGGTCGCAACTATTCTTCAACCGTTTAAGCTAGAAACGCCATTCAAACAAAAATGTGCAGACTGGTCTATAATAGTGTGCTTGTGTACAGCTTTTTGATACCATGTATACTTTTTGAACTATAACCGTTTAAGATGTGCATTAAAGCTCCATAGATTTCAAAGGCAAAATTTGGATACACCACAAACTGACTCAATTTAGATGGCTTCAACACAGCTTTTTGCTTCCGTTTCTACTTCAAAAACTATAAAGCTTGTTGTATCCCCATTCATTTCAATGGTGGAACGCAGGCTTCAACATTCTAAACTGAAATCATTGCTACAACACTTTCAGAATGTATCCCCATTCATTTTGAGAGGTTAAAAATACTTTTATTATACTATTATTATTATTATTATTATTATTTAGGGAAAACCCATTGATACCAGGGTCTCATTCCCAAGGATGCCCTGATCATAGTAATTCATTCTATGGCTTATGATGATATAGTATTCACTCTAGCCTACTAAACTAGCCCACTATAACCCACTATACAGCTACAAACCACCCCAAAATATGTCACTATAACTAACCCATAGCCTATGAAACCACTATTACTACCAGTACTACTACTGCAATTACTACTACTACTACTATTATTTTACAACCATAAATACTATTTTTCTAGTTTGAAGCTGTAGTCGCTCACATTACACTTGGACATGACTCCCTGCAGCTGTGTCTCCTCCATGATCCACTGGGCTCTCTCTGGCACCAAACGTCCCCAACAAGCATCATCTCCCACCCTGTGACTTTTAGAATCTCCTTTCTCTGGGCTCTTATCACACGTGCGCTGCCTCTGCCTGCTGACCCTGAAGCACACGGCGGCCGCGGCCCACTGCTAAGCCTTGGAAAATGAATTTCCCTGATGATGGAGAGGCTGCATTATGGCGCGGTACAATAGAGTGCGTGTGGTCGGCCAGACTGGCTGTCTGAACCCTCAGAACGGGGAGCAGCAGTCTCCTGGGCCCCGCCAGAGAATGGGCCAGAGCTGCAGTCTAATTCATCACAGTTCTGCAGGAAACAAGCAAAATGCAGGGAGCTTAAAAAAAGGAAATGGTGCAAAAGACACAACAGCTCTCGCCGGGACCCGGGCAATTCCCCTGGTCACAGCGGTTGGCTGCATGAGTGTCAGGCTCCCCACTGCTTAAACTGTGCTCCGAGTGCGTGGGTAGTCTCAGGCTGACATGGCTCTGTGCAGGTTTTTCTGTGTGTGAGCCACAGCCTATTTACCAAGGCATTAGCATTACTCCCAGCCATGCAGCATAGCATACCCACCGTATGTATCCATCCCTATGTGGACTTTTCTTTAGGGGCTCTTTACCGAGGCGGACAAATTGCTATGATGGCATGCCTGAGGGTTTCCGTGACAACAGGCCTTTCTGTCCAATCCCGTCTTGGCTCCAGACTGAAAGGTGGTCCCCAGGGGGCCCGTTTCTCAGCGAGGGCTGATGCTCTACCACGGAGCAGCCTTTCAAAGTAGCCATCATCCATAGTGAGATCCTCCTCAAATGGACTCATTCACATTCCGCCCAAGATTGCACACTTTCAACAAGAGGCTGGTTTAAAATTCATCGAACGAGAGGAGCATCCAATTCTATTCTAACCGTGAAACATCCTGCAACCGTGTGTGTGTGTGTGTGTGTGTGTGTGTGTGTGTGTGTGTGTGTGTGTGTGTGTGTGTGTGTGTGTGTGTGTGTGTGTGTGTGTGTGTGTGTGTGTGCTGCTCATGGTGTGCCAAGCTATCTGATCTTTTTCATGATATATAAAGAGAGTAGGCTACCCGCGTCCACACTGAGTAAATGTTTCACTGTAATCTCCCCTATCTCGTCAGAATCTTACTGGAGTTGCATAGTGGTTTCATCATCCCGCTCGCACTCGGAGCCAGCAGGCTATCGCACAAACACTACAGACAGGCTCATTTTTCACAGGTTGACTTCCCAGTGATCCAGCGGGATGTGTCACCACCAGCGCCTGCTATGTGACAGTTTCGTGTAGGAATCCTGTCCTTGTGATGGAGAGGATGTGTAGCGAGCAAAAGTGTGTGTGTGTGTGTGTGTTTGTGTGTGTGTGTGTGTGTGTGTTCGATAGTCTGTAAAAGTAGAAATGTCCTTGTCTCGGCAGGCCTTAGCTCTCCACCAGCCAACATCACCACTCCCAGCATCGTCACTCCCATCGTCAACGGCTTCACGGGCATCCCCCACCATCAGCCCAACGGACATCCCGCCGTGGAGACCATGTACAGCAACGGCCTGCCGTCCTACTCCACCCAGAGCCCCACCGCCGCAGACACCCTCCAGCAAGCCTTCACCGGAGTACAGCAATACACAGGTAGGCCTTATGTACACACTGAGATAAGACCTCAAGGCTCATACCAAACTGAGGTGCAGTAAATTAATATGATGCATTTTTTGTAGCATGGTAATGAAACCCTACACTACTTTCTTACAACACATTTGCTACTTTATCTCTACCAGTTAACATTATGTAAGGGATAATCAACGAGGGGCTATGCGTTCTATGTGAAAATAATGAACGACGTGGAAGGTGTGTTCCACGACGTGTTAGCAGAGTGGAACTCACCTTCCACGGGGTTTCATTATTTTCCAAAGAACGCATAGAGCCGTGAGTTGATTATTCCTTGGCTATAATGTAACACATTTGCCACTAGGGATGTGTTCAACATCTACTGAAGTAGCTAGCAAGTTTAATAGATAGCTACAGTAGTTGCCGTGGTAACCAAACAAACAGACTCGCTAGTTTAGCTAACCAAACCACAGATAGGTCAATGAGCTTTAGTTGTAAAAAATCTTTGACCAAACATGTAAGAATGAAGTAAAGCCATTGAATTCTACCATGCTGATATACTGTTCTTTATAGGGAAATAATGCACGCTCTAGAATGTCCTTCAAGCCAATCAGAAACTAGTATTCAACAATGCCATGGTGTAATTAAGCAAAAGGCACGAGGGGGCGTGGTATATGGCCAATATACCATGGCTATGGGCTGTTCTTACGCACGACGCAACGCGAACACCGAGGTGCTTATTGCTATTATAAACTGGTTACCAACATAATTAGAGCAGTAAAAATAAATGTTTTGTCATACCCTCCAGCTTTAGCTTGGCCAGGTCGCAGTTGTAAATGAGAACTTGTTCTCAACTAGCCTACCTGGTTAAATAAAGGTGAAATCAAATAAAATAAAAATACCTGTGGTATACGGTTATAGATACATCCAATCAGCATTCAGGGCTCGAACCACCCAGTTTATAATGCAGATTATACCATGGAATTGTTTAATACTTGTTTCTGATTGTTTTGAAGGGAATAATAGGGCGCTCATTATTTCCGTATAAGGCATCGTATATTTGCAAGGGAAAATTCAGGGGCTATAGTTCATTCGTACATGTTCTATGTGTGTGCTGCTTTTGAAAGCAAAAGTCGAATTGAAAACTTTATTGGCATTGTTAAATTCGATTTTCATAATGGAAAGCTAGTACTGATGGTTTGGTTAGCTAAACTAGTAAGTGTTTGTTTGGTTACCACGGCAACTACTGTAGCTAAACTTGCTCGCTATTTCAGTGGATGTTGAACAACACATTTCTAGCGTGTAGTGCAGCACACCTTCCACGTAGTTCATTATTTTCCATAGAACACATAGCCCCTCGTTGATTATCCCTTACATGCTACATTTAAGTGATAATGCCAGAGAAGCCGGTGTTTGGAGGATATATTGCACGGTTTTTGAAGGCATTATCACTTTTATACAACGGGTTACTAACATATTCAAATAACGATTGACATATTCTCATAAAAAAACATTATTTTGCTGTATATATTCATACTATTTCATCCTTCCACGAGATATAGTAACGACACAAATTTAGGGTTGCTACCCAAGCAGGCTGGTTGTTCGTTCTATGGTTCGGTTGCAAGAGACGCGACCCAGTCGTTAAGTCTTGTTGTTCTGTATCTATGGACCCAGTTGTTTGTTCTAAATGCCATACTGGCTGGCAACGTTCCTATTCCTTGCTTGCTAGCTAGCCAACTACGGCTAATTTACGGTCACGTCAAACAGTGCAGCCAGAATAACAGCAAAGTAGCTGCATTTGCGTGTGTTAAAGCTGCTTTCTGGTGACATTTGGATACATCCATAACAATTATGCGCGATTTCGCCTGGCATAGAAACTGTGCTCTCTTGTCAGGACACTGTTGTTCAGAGGAACTAGCCAACAACACGGCTAACGTCAATCATTTTAAACTGACGCTGGAAAGACTGCAAACTAGCTGCAGTTTGTTTCATTTTACCTGTTTTCTATTCGTATTTCTTTGTATGTATCCATACAAATGATGCCAGCTGATCATGATTTCGAGTGGCTGAGAAAATCTGTCTGCCTGTCTGTCTTGTCCCGACTCCAGACACTTTCATTACTATGGGACAGCTGGAGATCGAATTTCAATATTATTGAAACAATGTTGCAAATGTCGGAGAGACAGACAGCAAGGTTTATACAAACCTCAGCTGTTGAAAACCAATTGCTAGTCTAAAAGAAATGGGAGATAATGTCTACATGCTTTTTATAGTGGAGATCAAGTTTATAAATTGTCTGGCTGGGCTGATGAGACAGTGGATTGCGCAGTGAGATGGAACAGAGTAAATAGGCATTTCAACGTCATAGTTTTAGCCGGTGGTAACTTGTGAAATAGACACGGCTGGAATGCAGTTTTAATAACCAATCAACATCCAGAATTATACCCACCCGTTATATAATGAATGACAAACTGCAATACTGTAACTGAAAGCATACAGCATAACTGACCAACTATAATAAAGATTACTATAATAAAGATTGTTATAAATATTTACACAAATAGTTTGAGTATTCAATGATGACCAAACCTACAGCAGTGCTGACATGAACCCCCTTGTTTCTCTCTGCGTTTCCCCTTCAATGTGTTGTAGCTATCTACCCAGCTGGCACACTGACTCCCATAGGCCAGACACTGCCTCAGCCATCACAGGTCATCCAGCAGCAGCAACAGAGAGAAGGTGAGGGTGAGAGAACAATATTACTAACACTCTTTTACAACTATTGTACTACACTATTATAAATAGTTAAATATTCACTGTTATTGCTTCATTGCAATATTGCCCTTCAGATTTCGGTATTACACTTTCCTGGTAATATTGTCTAGGTGTTATAATGCAGTGATTAAATGTTCCCTTTTTAGCAAGTGTTACATAGTACTCTAGCTGCATGGAGGTATTATCTGGGGGGAAAGAAAAGTAATCAAGCATCATCATCTTAGCATCTTTGGATGTGATGCAGTCTAGCAGGATTGACTTTAGCTTTAACCTTTTCCAAAATGTAGACTACATAGAGATTACATTTGAGCATCTAATGGTTGATTGCGTTGTGTAATCCATTGACTGGTTTCAAACACATTTATAGGTCACATCTCAATCTGCTTAGTTGATTGTCCTACACAGCATTATGATGACAACCGTGTGTAAATGTCATTTTGGTTTCACTATTTCTAAGTCATTACCAATCAGTTTTTCCTCAAAGACATATGCATTTATTATTATGTAGGCCTTTGTCTTGATTAAAGGTTGAGATGTTTTACTAGATTAGATGCTTGAATAGAGGTTTAATGCTCCCCGCTCGACATCTCCACGAAAACACATCATCAAGTCGCTACCTCAGTGATGTCAAGCCGCCACACCATGCAAAATCAAATCAAAGTTGGAAAATTCACAATTTGTATTTGTGGTGGTAAACACAGCGTTGTTATTATTTCAAGATAATGTTACAGAACTCCTAACAAATGTATTTCTTTGCCACTCCATTAGTCGTGCTTCTCAGATCTGTACCCCGGCCAAATGAGAAGCAGTGGGTCTGGTCTGCAGGCAGCGGTAAATAAAGCAGTAAATAGGTTTGATTGTGGTTTCCATGGTTTCTGTGTGTTCGCAGGGCCTGAGGGCTGTAACCTGTTCATCTACCACCTGCCACAGGAGTTTGGAGATAATGAACTCATGCAGATGTTTCTGCCTTTCGGGAGCGTCATCTCCTCCAAGGTCTTCATGGACCGAGCTACCAACCAGAGCAAATGCTTCGGTGAGTTTTGTAATGGAGCTATAGTACAGTAGGTCATAGAGAGAAGGTCTATGTTTGTTCAATCGATCAATCTATTATCTTAAATATCATTTAATGTATCGCAAACAAGGCAATCTGTACTTAAATATTTACATTTTTAGATATTATCACGATAGTATGATTCCTGTGCTATTTCAACAAAATTTAACTTTTACATTAATCAAGTTGGTAGCCTATATTTCCCTTCTTATCTTACTAAGGATGTCCTTTGAGTTTGAAAAGCTTTTAGCTATTTTGTTCACAGCAAATCTTGGGAATACCATGTATGTAGTCACAGTCCCTGTGCCACTGTATTACTGTGTGGATGTGAAATTGACCTGAAAACTCATGTGAGGGCTTCTGCTGTATCAGCATCCAGATCACCGCTCTGTTACCCCACTACTTCCCAATACCCAGGGCGCACTGGGGCTGATTCACACGCCAACCTGGCCCTGGTCCCACTTGGCTCTGCCAACCCACAGACCAGACCTGCCTTTGGGCTTGAAAAAAAGGGGGGATGAAGGGAGGGGGGAGAAAAAAGGAGGGTAAGGCAAAGGAAAATTATAGATCAACATTTGTTTTCAATTCAGGGAGCCTCACATCCCTGGGCAAAATTGATTGCCGCCCGGCTCTCAGGGGGGACTTAATAACATATAAATTTGCAGTATTGACTAATACACTATGCATTTACAATGTAATGTTAGGTCTGGGGACTGGGCTGCTCTGTAGGGTAATTAATGTAGAAGGCAGGGAGAGGGATAAACCCAGACTGATGGTGCTGGGAGAAAAGCTGACATTAAGAGCTCCCCTTAAACCTGCTTTAAGTCCACATCCTTCCCTGTTATTCGTGTCAGGGCCGGCCTAGGGCACCCCTCTCATCCTCTCCACCTCCCTCTGTCCCCCGTAACCCATCCCCCTAATGGGGCAGTGTAGGCGGACACCTCCCCTCCCAGGTGTCAGGGGACCTGGGGAGGCTCCTGCTGTTTTTCCATGGGTCATCGACTGTTCCTAATGACACTATAGACGCTGGGGAGTGCATCAACCGGAGCCACACTCCACTGCAGTTTCTGGTCATTGACTTTCAAGGCTTTATTTTTACACTTGATGGAAACAGGATGCTCAGCATGAGTTTGGACTTGAGTGTCTGGCGCCGTACGCATGTGCTTCTGCGTCGGCCTGTCTCTGTGTTCGACTGTGTGGGTTCTGCTTCTCTGTGCAAGTGGAACAGCCACAATGGCATGCTCATTGATTTATAATCAAGAGCATTTGATAGTGTTTGCACAAAGCTACATTGAGAAGCAAAATGGTTCAAATGACAGAAAATGTTAAATATTGTTCCAAATATGACTTTGGTTCCCATCAAAATAAGCCCTTTGATATAATCTGAAATAGTCCATGCATAATGCTATTTGATTGAGCGAGTGCATTGTCTGAAATCTTTTATTTGTTTCCTCATAATTTAAGTCATTGGATACTTATTTGGCTACTTTTCCATATTGCCCGTTTTTAGCTTTTAGGCTAATACACTTTTCCTGTCTTTTCTCCTATAGGGTTTGTGAGCTTCGACAACCCAGCTAGCGCACAGGCAGCTATTCAAGCCATGAACGGCTTTCAGATTGGAATGAAGAGGTTGAAAGTCCAGTTGAAACGACCGAAGGATGCCAGCCGCCCTTACTGACACAACCTAGCCCTCAGTATTCACTGCAACAGCACAGGTAAGCCCAGTGGACGTTCTTATAGACTCAGACTGATAGAATGCCTGTCACCTAGAAATAGGATATTGGTCATCATGACAGACAAAGATAGATTGATTTGGAAATGTGGGCTGGCTTTCTCCAAACCATCACACTGATATCATGGGCATAATTGAACTATTTAAAAAAAAAAAAAAGAAACGGTCAAATCTATTCATCAAGAAACATCAAACATTCAAATAAAAGCAAGCTAGATCTAATCATGGCTTTGTTGGATTCTAACTTGGAACATACTTATTCATGTTACCATACTAGAACTTATTGATTACTTTACATGTATAAGGAATATATATGTTGGGGTCAATGGAGGATGAATAGGAAGGTGGTGTATGGAAAGTTACTGAGTGAGACAAGGGGAAGTGCAGAAAGTTTATATTCTGTTCAAAAATGTTATTGTTGAATATCAATGATCTTTAAGGAGGGAGGCAAAGAGCAACAGTCTAGTTTCAGTTCCTGATAAGGCAGGCCAGCTGTGGAACTAGAGAGGAGCGAGGAATTTGGTTTGAGGTCAAGTCAACAGATGAAGTGAGAAAAACCTCTGGGAGGGGTGCCAGAGGGGCCCACCCCAACGACCGTCCTACTGCCGTCCTACTGCCGTCCTACTGCCGTCCTACTGCCGTCCTACTGCCGTCCTATCTCACACGCATACACCTCCATGCCCATGAAGGTTCTTGCATCAGGCAGGGCCATCAGGCAGGGCCATCAGGCAGGGCCATCAGGCAGGGCCATGACTACAACAGTGAGAGGAACCAGTTAAGTTCCTCACTAGCAACAGAGATGTATTGGCTGTCTAGATGTGTAAGGAGTTGACCCTGCCTAGTAGGACGTTATAAATATATGTGCTTGTGTAATCATACCTTGTCTTTGCAGCTGTATGACCCAGTATGGTTTAATACATCTAGCTTGAGCTTTCTTCAGAGTCCAACTGGATCATTGTACCAGAGCTTAGAACCTAACAATTTGATCTCTATTTTTTAGGTTTTGAGGACAACTGAAGATATCTTGAAGGAGTTCAACTTTTTTTCTTTGAAAACAAAAATTATGTTTAAAAAAAATCCACACAAGGAATTTTCGAAGACATATCAGCATTTACTTATGAAGAAGACGTAGGCTATTGCAATGATGAAGAGATTGAAGAAGGTGTGAAGGAGTTGGCAGCAGCTACACCGAAGGACTTCAACGCAACAAACGGCACAGTGCAAGAAATACAAGAGAAGTAAAAAAAATGAAAAAAGATGTGAAACTTTTCTTGTGGAGACTTGAATTGTTAATTAAGCAACAAACAAACAAAAAAGCAGCAACAACAAATAGATTTCTATATACGTATTATATACACATATATATAAAGAAAGAGGCGCTTGTGGCTTTTACTATACTGGATAAATGAGGGTAAACACTTGAAGATCAAGAAAAACAGTGGAAAAAAAGAAGCTATTCTGTCCCACTGATGGACTTTCTTTCTCTTTCCCTCTTTCTCTTATTCTCTCACCATCTCTCAGCAAGCGCCAGACTATGACTTTCTGGGGTCACTGAGGTTTCCATTAGCTACAGTACAACTGAAAATCTTTCACCCCTAAGGGACCAAAGGACCAAACATTTTTATTGCTCTCAACAGTAATATAATATAGTATTAATGATACTAATACTACAAACTACTACTAATAATGTTACAAGTTAAAACTTAAGAAGAAACTTACTAGCTTCAGGTTGAAGCAGGAAAAGGGTTTTTTCTTTTATTTTCCTTTTACATTTATAGCTACTGGGTTTGAGAATATTTAAAAATAAAAAAAATTAAAAAAAAAAGTATTTTAAAAGCTATACTATTTTAGTGGACGTAGAATATGTGGATTAGAGATTGTTTCGGGCATGTTCAGATCTGCTGTTAGCAGTCATCATTCCAAATCTGGACTCATCATCTTGGACATATCTCTCTAGTAACTTCTCTGTGTTGAAGGAACAAAGCAACTCTGAGTAGCTGCCCATAAAGCGCCACACTGTAGTGCCAAAAGATATCCCGGAAATTGTGTCAAACCAAACATTCAAGGCATACAGTGTATTGAACAATATTTTCAATCTTCTGCTGTTTCTAGTCCCCCTGTCAGCGCACTGCGTTCCATTGTGATGTATTATCATTGTAGACCACCATCTTTTTTTATTGCAGAAAAGGCATTCCGTGTCAGGAAAAAGCGCGGCAGCGTCATTAAAGCACTGATAATACAGATAATCTGACCATAAAGCACAGCTGTAAAAGTGCCACCCGCTAGTGTGGATACGGAGCAGTAAAGGAGCTCAACATCTTTAACTGGTTAATAAAATATACAAATTACCCTGACAATGGTTATAAAATTGCCAACCAAGCGTTGCAGTGCCTACTGGGTCCTGCCCCCTACCGCTGCCAGCTTTCTCCAGCTGCTCTCTGCAGGGGGGGGCCCTCCCTGCTCAAGCACATCTCTTTTAATAGGGACCATCAGTTTACGGGGACCTGAGACCTAACTCGCAACATAATTAGGATAATGCTCATATTGATCAGATGGAGAGCAGCACTGCGGGGCACGAGATACACAATCAATTACACATTGGCATTTCGAATGAATTGACTGACTGACAGAGTTCATTTTTCACACAGCGCCTGCATGATAAATGCAGCAGCACCTTACCCCCTTCTCTCACTGCTTCAGGGAGGGCCTAGACTGACACACATGTACTGTGGGACTGTTTGTGACTGCAAGACAGAATGCTATACTTTTAAAACACATATGACACATACAGTGCATTCGGAAAGTATTCAGACCCCTTTACTTTTTCCACATTTTGCTACGTTACAGCTTTATTCTAAAATGTATTAAATTGTTATTTTTCCTCAACAATCAACACACCCTATAATGACAATGCAGAAAAAGTTTTTATTTTTTAATGAAATATTACATTTACCGAAGTATTCAGAACCTTTATTCAGCACTTTGTTGAGGTACCTTTGGCAGCGATTACAGCCTTGAGTCTTCTTCGGTATGACCCTAAAAGCTTGGCACACCTGTACTTGGGGAGTTTCTACCATTGCTCTCTGCAGATCCTCTCAAACTCTGTCAGGTTGGATGGGGAGCATTGCTGCAAAGCTATTTTGAGGTCTCTTCAGAGATGTTAGATCGGGTTCAAGTCCAGGCTCTGGCTGGGCCACTCAAGAACATTCAGAGACTTGTCCCGAAGCCTCTCCTGTGTTGTCTTGGCTGTGTGCTTAGGGTCGTTGTCATGTTGGAAGGTGAACCTTCGCCCCAGTCTGAGGTCCTGAGCGCTCTGGAGTACGTTGTCATCAAGGATCTCTCTGTACTTTGCTCCGTTCATCTTTTCTTCGATCCTGACTAGTATCCTAGACCATGCCTCTGAAAAACATCACCACAGCATGATGCTGCCACCACCATGCTTCACCGTAGGGATGGTTCAAGGTTTCCTCCAGACTTGACGCTTGGCATTCAGGACAAAGTGTTCAATCTTGGTTTCATCAGACCAGATAAAGTTGTTTCTTTAGGTTCCTTTTGCCAAACTCCAAGCGGGCTGTCATGTGCCTTTTACTGAGGAGTGGCTTCTGTCTGGCCACTCTACCATAAAGGCCTGATTGGTGGAGTGCTGCAGAGATGGTTGTCCTTCTGGAAGGTTATCCCATCTCCACAGAGGAATTCTAGAGCTCTGTCAGAGTGACCATCGGGTTCTTGGTCACCTCCCTGACCAAGGCCCTTCTCCCCCGATTGGTCAATTTGGTCGGGCAGCCAGCTCTAGGAAGAGTCTTGTTGGTTCCACAGTGTGCTCGGGGACCTTCAATGCTGCAGGCATTTTTTGGTACCCTTCCCCAGATCTGTGCCTCGACACAGTCTTGGAGCTCTACGGACAATTCCTTCAACCTCATGGCTTGTTATTTGCTCTGACATGCGCTGTCAACTGTGGGACCTTATATAGATAGGTGTGTGCCTTTCAAAATCATCTCCCATCAATTGAATTCACCACAGTTCGACTCCAATCAAGTTGTAGAAAATCTCAAGGATGATCAATGGAAACAGGATTCACCTGAGCTCAATTTCGAGTCTCATAGCAAAGGGTCTGAATACTTATGTAAATAAGGTGTGCTTTTTATTTTTCATAAATTTGCTAACATTTCTAAAAGTCTGTTTTTGCTTTGCCATTATGGGGTATTGTGTGTAGATTGCTGAGGAAAAACATGTATTTAATCAATTTTAGAATAAGCCTGTAACGTAACAAAATGTAGAAATAGTCGAGGGGTCTGAATACTTTCCGAAGGCACTGTATCATTCCTGGAATGGAAACAAATAGTCCGTAGAGTTTATTTAGTATAGCGGCAAACAATGAGGTCAAACGGAGGAGCAAGTGTAGTGTAGTGTAGTCCTTCCAGCGAGCCTGCCTTCCTGCCTGCTGTAGATGGGACTTAACTAAAGAGCAGATGCAATCTTTCCGGTGGGAATAATAGCACACTGAGAGGAGAACTCTTACACCATGAGGAACAGCTTGGCTTTAGCAGCCTTAGGAGGTCAAATTAAGAGCAAAATGATCCATCAATTAGACTGCAGCAGGCCTGACATTAAGTGTAGTTACTGCAGCTGCTGCTCGGAAGGGGAGTCACAAACAGGAACACAACAACAAAACAAACTCTGACGCTAGACAGCGTACTATTAGCCTGAAAAACCAATAATGTGTTGTCTAATAGTTGGCAACGCCTATAGCCAGATGGAGCCGATCATTTAAAGAGTATTAGTAAAAAGTAAACTGTTAAAGCAGTAGAATATACTATTCCTATGAAATATAAACATGTTTTACACTAATGATATGTTTGAGATGAAATCGGTTTGCAGATTTACATTGTAGCAGTATTTCTACTCAACTCTATTCCCTTTTCCAATTTCCATCGCAAAGCCATTCAATCATCATACTCATTCTCCTCTGATGCCGATCCATCTACCACTGAGGAAAGGCCTCTATCTCCTCTCTCTCCCCCTCCCACCCTCTCTCTATCCCTCTTTCTTTCTCTCTCCTGCTCTCTGAGCACTGCCCTGTGCCCTGCTCACTCTGAATATTTAGACGCTGTTCTTTTCCACCACACATCCCGTCTGTCTGATGTCTGGCAAATGGCATATCTGCTTGAATGACTGGGCAACAAACCATCTGAATTAGAATTTGACTGCGAGGGTGTGACTGAGCAAGTACCAGCATGTATATTTAGTGCTCTCTGAAGAGTTCTGAATGTAAGCCTCAGCATTGAAACCAAAAGGACAATGCATACTAAACTTGACCACTGAACGCTACAAAAGGCTGGAGTTCTTGTATGCTGTCAAAGTGTTGTAATGCCTTTATCAACATCAGAGTTGCCAAATCTCAGCCGAGTGCGTTTATAAAGGGACAACCTCTGTTTAATTCCTCCATCAGACATTAAAATGTTCATATTGTAAAGCTTAAAAAGGAAGAAAAGCCAATAGCAGACGACGGATTCACGATATTCATATGCAGCAGTGCAAATATGTGGTAGTAGATGTTTGATGACGTATTAACAGTTGAAATATTAGCAAATTAGAGATCAAGATAGATTAAGAACATAATGACAGTTTTTTTTTTGCAAGGTAGATATTTACCCGTATTTGCCAAAAGTGAACAGCGTCTCTTCATGAGTTACTGTGGTAGGTCCCCTCTGTTTATCCTCCCCTGTCGGGACTAGGAACCTTAGTAGACTGTGATATACAGGTGTGCCCCTAGCATCTAGAGCCTTAGTCCAAAAAGCTTTTCTTACACAAATTTTACTGGAGGGATTTTTAAATTATTAAAATCAAATTACATTTGGCCTTTAACAACAGCTTGGGTAATACAAATTAAAGATGGCAATTGTGGCTGAAATGTAATGCGTTTAAGAAATGAGAGGTACTTTTTATGGAGGGGTAAAAGTTAAGAGTACAATAATTGCGATGGAGGCGTGTGGATGCAGACTGTTTATATCAATTCCAGTATTATTTGCACACATGGGGTGCGAGTTTACAGGTGCTGTCCTGTCTGATTTGTAGGCAACAGCAGTAATTCTCATTGCACTACAATTTAAACGACGTGCTCGAGCCAGTGAAATGTTTTTCAGTGTTTTCATTGTAGTACCATTCTGCCACGTTCATACCTTGTCATTCCATCTCTCTAACCATGATGGTCATTGAATCTCTGAGCATGCTCAATAGGGGGGCTAGGGGGGGTTAAAGATTATAATTATGGTACTACTCGTATTAACAATATGATTCTTTAACTATGGTTTGAATGCTAAGGATAGTAGCTTATTATAAATATGAAATCTGTATATTATGGAAAATCAGCACAGGACCTTTCTTCGGGTATTATGGTGGGTGGAATTGGGAGGGCTGGGAGGGGAGGGTTTTTGCTTTATAAAGATGTTAAACTTCTGGTTTCTCAGCACAAAGCATACAAAAAATATATAACAAAAGTATTGAATCTGTTTAGTAGACTTTACTGACATGTTATGGGGCAAGGGAAGCATTTCAGTGCTATTCTCTAAACCTGGACCAGAAAAATGCTGTTTACAGGTTTTTTCAAAGAGGAGAGCTCCACCTATCTGCTTGATGGGCTCAGTACAGCATGGTTAACTGAAAAGGGAAGCAGTACCTTTTTATATATAAAAAAAAATTAAATATGTGTTCTGTAATAGCCTGAGAAACCAAACATTTTTTCCCCGTTGAAATTTCTTGAATACTTGCTGCTTAGATTATTTCATATTAATGATTAATGATTTAATGGTTTTATAATTATTTATTTGATCAGGTAAGGAACTTGATATTTAATTATGTATGTGTTTATTTATTTGTTTATTTAATTGTTTATTTATTTAATTTGTATTTATTTATGTTATTGTTCTGTTAAGATAAGGTATGTATAAAAAGAAATGCTTATTGGGGCTTTTCTCTTTCTCTCCTTTTTTTCAATTTTACAATAAAATTTCAAACTGGATGTTGCATTCTCATGTGTAATAAATGCATAACTACACCACCGAGAAGGGGAGTCGTTGGACAAACAGCTAAGTGTCCATCCCTGTCCTGAAGGCATTTTATGTCTATAAGTGTTGCAACCTTTTTCCTGCAATATTTCTAGGGTTATTTTCTAGGTATAGGGTAATTGAGTGTGCGGAAATGGCCATTATCACTGATGGCCTTACGCCCTTTCAGCACGTTACCAGCAGTACCAATCACATGCAATCTTCAGAGACACGCCTCCAAGACCTTAAGAAAACAAGCTCACATGATCATTTGTGGGAAATTAGGATGTATCTGATAGGAGTCTGTTCTAGAATTCACAGTGTAGCATAGAGCCAGACAGTAGGTGGGGAAATGTATTCTTTGTATACTCATATAGAAACCTAATGAGGCAAGGTGTAGAGTGATTGAAATGATCTGTCATCCTAAAGACTGTGGACCCAGTGCTCTGCTATTTAGTAGGTAACTTCTGATTGTATGGTTATTGGACTTAACCTGGGGATATGATATATTTTGGGGAAAATTTTGATGGGTAACAATAACCGGAGGGAATGATGAGTGTTGGCAGGAACAAGTCAAAATGATTGTGTTACAAATAAAGAAACTCATAACATATACATTACACATGCTATCAGTGCAATGTATACAAATCATGACACATTCATGCAACATTGACAAAGAGTACAGTATATCCTTGAAAATATACCTTGTCTTAGCAAGACACAAGAAAATAAACAGATGTGATCGCTGACTTGACACATTGGCCTGTGTTTTTAAAATGGTTGTGTTGATGCATCAAAAGATGTGGTGACATTAACAGTAGGGCTGGGTTGCTACGGTAATGAATGAAGGAAGAACATTCTGTAGAGCAGGGGGAAAAGGGCGGACCAAAATTAGAACCACTAGCACATGAAATAAATTGGCCCAATTCCAATAAAGTATGGCTCTTGGTCAGTGTGCGAGCCCGGCAGTTCATCTTTATTATCAGTTAATGAAAATCAATCCCCCTCCTGATAAACTCTTATCTTCACAGCCTTTGCGGGCCCGTGCGCAGGGAGATAATAAATTAGGGTAATATTGCCTTTGATGAGGGAGTGAATTGCAAATTATTGTAACTTTCCAAGATTTATGATGCAGGTGCTTCATTTCCGAGCAGGGTTTTTCCAGGCTCCGGGGTGCTGAGGTGCCATTTGTTAAAAGTTTGGTGACAGCCGTTAACAAAAATATACACTCAGCTGTCCAGGTATTCTCTACAGTGGCTTGCCTTACTGTACAGTAGTGCAACTACCACTACAATGGCATGCATTGGTTCTTGCTTAGGAGGGAGACGCTTTCATTTTACACACCCAGTAGTGAATGCATCGGAGATACGAATAGACCAAACCTAGGGGAGGGTATGTGTTTATTTAAGTAGAAATGTCAATCATCCTTTATATAAGTTCTCTCTCATACCAGAGTATAGTTTGATATGTAGGTCAGTAGCCATGCTGCATCAGGTTGTCTGTTTGAGAGACATGTTCAGGTTCCTCCTGTCATGTCGATTATTGAAGAGACAGAAACATGGACTTGGTCAAGTATAAAAGCCTGTGTTTTGAGATAGCTGGGATCATCCAGAATCCCCCTCCCCACACACCTTCCACCTACAGCAACTGAACAACATGTTGGATTATGTTATGCTGTTCTGTTATAGAGATCTATGCAACAGTATCTGTATGTGGAATTACAATTTGCTCTATCTTACACAGGCACAAACCAGGTCCACAAACCAGGCCCTGAATGCATAAGTTGGTTAACGTTATGCACAGCACACACCAGCTTCCTGCCAGTGATTCATGGGACGACAGGACAAGATGTGATTTAATAGGCCATGAAAAACGTGTAGAAAAAATAATACAAACCTGAGCACTGAGAACCAGCCATACCTGCCGCTGTCCACAAAGCTATGAAAAAGGAGTTCTACTCTGTCATATAATTATTTATTCCTTACATTTACAATGAATGAAGAGAAAGTGCCTATAAAGAGGATCGTCAATGTTTACAGTGAACGCCAGCATTTTGGCCTTTAGAAAATAAGTGCTTGGAATACATTGCATATATAGAGAGTCTTGCGCCATCTTTTTCAGTATAATCTGGACCGAAGAGAATATCACTATATCAACAATAACATAACCGGTCTAATACTTAAATAACACTACAATACAAAGACACTTGACAGAGAATATTCTGTTGACCTTGTATAATGCAGAACTCTATATCCTTATCAAGGCCAACTCATTTCAGTCTCCGAACACCTTGTATTAAGACAACCATCAATCTAACTATTTAACAATCAGGGAGAGGACTCACATGGCACTATCTATTTATCTTGCCAACTTCTCTATTAATATCAAATTAATTTCTCCAGTGAGAGTATCAATCACTCAGGGGTTTGTTCTCAACTCATTAGTATTTTAATTGTCCTTGTTTACAAGGGAAAGTGAAGGGAGACTGGTTGTAAAGAGGGTGGATGATGGCCAATCTACAGTACCTACTCCTTTACATAATGTAAGCCTACATACAAACATGTACCATTCTTAGCATACAAGACATCTATTTTAAAGGAACATGATTTTCAAGAAAACATTTTTGTAAACTTGGACTCTGAAAAATATTTATTTTAAGATTTATGACTATCCTCTAACCTAATTTGTGTACTGGCTTGTCAGATGTTTCAATATATCAAGTTTCCCCTATTCTAAGCCCACCCTCAGTGCCCACATGTCAGTTTTAGTGGCAGTTGTCATGCTGTCACTGGTTCTCCCAGATGAATATGAATCAGGACAGGACCGAAATCTTGAGTTTGTTTAACACCGCTGGGCAAATGTAACTTTCATCTCCCCCACACCATGTTAACAACCAAAGAACAACATGGACCATATTAGCCCATCTATTTATGGAATAAAAAATTATAAGACAACTGAAGTTGGAGGGTTGACAAACGTCATAAGGAAGGAAGGGCCGTATAGTGCAGAAAAATAACTATTAAAGCGGCAATTGGAGCTATATAGCCATCAGCGTGTTAACTAGCGCTCTGCCTGCTCGGCTGCCAAGACTAGATTGCTTGTGACAGGTTTTACCACGGCCGCACAATTGCTTCTTTCTATTTTCTCCCCTCCTCAGACGATATTAAAAATAAGGGTGATGAACACTCAGCCCAAGAACACATGATTTAGGACATCTGGAGTATAAGAGTATAATGATAAATGTGGATAAAATGGTGACGCATTTCATCATTTTCCTGCCCATCTCCAAACCCTTGTGGCTCATTGGTGTGTCATCTGAAATGGGGACACTAGTATAAAGCAAAGAACGTGTGAGAAAATTGCTTACTTTGCGAAATAAATACTGAAATAAAATATAGACGGGGCATGTTGACTAGCTAGATGGGAACTGGGACCATGTGTGTATTGCATATCTAACAGTGTCCTGTGCTGTCTGTGCTGTCTTTCTTGTTGTTTTCAATATATTGTCAAGCACAGGCCAAACCTTGTTAAAGCCTAGTATGGCAGGCGAGAGCAGACTCACTAGCCAGCCCAGCATTGAGCTAACATTTACACACACTCTATACACATAGACACCCCCCTCTGATGCCGCACAAACAGCAAGTAGAGCAAGATAGAAGTAGCTAGCACGGGGAACTCTGAGGAACCCAGCAGGGAATGGGTGGTAAAATAATCATGGCATGTTCTGTACGCAGGAAGAGGGCACCTATAGCCTACAGACTCCTGGCAAACTAGGAAAAGTGACACGTTTCCATGAATGTAATGAAGGTAACACAAATGAATAGAGGTCTTATAAGGTACATTCAGAGTGCTATACACACACATCTTAATGGTCACCACATTTTTTTAGCATAAGCCATTAACAGGGCAAACAAGATTACAGTGCCTTCGGGAAAGTATTCAGACCCCTTCACTTTTTCCACATTTTGTTACATTACATCCTTATTCTAAAATGGATTACATTTAAAAAAACATATTCAGCAATCTACACACAATACCCCATAATGATAAAGCAAAAACAGGTTTAGATTTTTTTGCAATTTTATTTAAAAAATAAAAAAATGAAACATATTTACGTAAGTATTCAGACCTTTTACTCAATACTTTGTTGAAGCACCTTTGGCAGCGATTACAGCCTCAAGTTCTTTTGGGGTATGACACTACAAGCTTGGCACACCTGTATTTGGGGAGTTTCTCCCATTCTTCTCTGCAGATCCTCTCAAGCTCTGTCAGGTTGGATGGGGAGCGTTGCTGCACAGCTATTTTCAGGTCTCTCCAGAGTTGTTTAATCGTGTTCAAGTCCGGGCTCTGGCTGGGCCACTCAAGAACATTCAGAGACCTGAAGTCACTCCTGCGTTGTCTTGGCTGTGTGCTTAGGGTCATTGTACTGTTGGAAGGTGAACCTTCACCCCAGAGGTCCTGAGCTCTCTGGAGTACGTTTTCATCAAGGATCTCTGTACTTTGCTCCGTTCATATTTGCCTGACTAGTCTAGTCTCCCAGTTCTTGCCACTGAAAAACATTGCCACAGCATTATGTTGCCACCACCATGCTTCACCATTGGGATGGTGCCAGGTTTCCTCCAAATGTGACACTTGGCATTCAGGCCAAAGAGTTTAATCTTGGTTTCATCAGCTCAGAGAATCTTATCATGGTCTGAGAGTCTTTAGGTGCCTTTTGGCAAACTCCGAGCGAGCTGTCATGTACCTTTTACTGAGGAGTTGCTTCCGTCTGGCCACTCTACCATAAATGCCTGATTGGTGGTGTGCTGCAGAGATGGTTGTCCTTCTGGAAGTTTCTCCCATCTCCACAGAGGAACTCTGGAGCTACGTCAGAGTGACCATCTGGTTCTCGGTCACCTCCCTGACGACCAGCTCAGGAAGAGTCTTGGTGATTCCAAACTTCTTCCATCTAAGAATGATGGAGGCCACTGGGTTTTTGAGGACCTTCAATAATACAGAATTGTTTTGGTACCCTTCCCCAGATCTCGGTACCCTTCCCCAGTGCCTCGTCACAATCCTGTCTCGGAGCTCTATGAACAATTCCTTCAAACTCATGGCTTGGTTTTTGCTCTGACAACTGTCAGACCTTATATAGACAGGTGTGTGCCTTTCCAAATCATGTCCAATCACTTGAATTTATCACAGGTAGACTCCAATCAAGTTGTATAAACATCTCAAGGACGATCAATGGAAATAGGATGTACCTGAGCTCAATTTTAAGTCTTATATCAAAGGGTCTGAATACTTATGTAAATAAGGCATTTCTGTTTAAAAAAAAATTCTAAAAACCTGTTTTCGCATTGTCATTATGGGGTACTGTGTGTAGATTGATGAGAAAACAATAACAATTTAATACATTTTAGAATAAGGCTGTAACGTAACAACATTTTGAAAAGGTCAGAGGGTCTGAATACTTTCCGAAGGCTCTGTATTATGACAACATTTTGTGATGGTTTTGTTCGTGTTGTTCTTTGGCAAGGGTTTTTTCGGCTGTTTGTGCACACACAAAAAATGATTGAGGCAAGCCAAAGTTCAGAGCTGACGCAACCTTCGTCTGTCATTTGTCAACAGTAGGGATTCTTCAATTAAGTGTTTTTTGTCCTTCAACAATAGACAACTCGTTTTCGTGCAAAACATTTTACTTGAGAAATACTGCACCAAACATCCTAGTTAGATGTAAAATTGTGCAACTAAGATCTCCTCTGCAAAATGTATGACAGATTTCTTGAGTTATCTTAGAATCATTCTGACTATTTCAAGGCTTTTTTAAGATGGACAAACAGTACTATTGCAGCTTTTTCTCATTTTTCATGCAAAGGTCTTTTAAAACCTCTTATGGATCCCTTCACGTGCCAATCCCTTTAGCGGGATTGATTTGACAACATCCAGTGAAATTGTAGTGCGCCAAATTCAAACTACAGGAATATCAATATTCAACATTCACGACAATATATGTGTAATACATCAAAATAAAGCTTAACTTCTTGTTAATCCAGCCGCTGTGTCAGATTTCAAAAAGGCTTTACGGCGAAAGCAGACCATGCGATTATCTGAGGACAGCACCCCGCATACAAACACATGAAAATCAGATTTCAACCAGGCAGGTGCGCGACAAAAGTCAGAAATAACGATATAATTAATGCCTTACCTTTGAAGATCTTCTTTTGTTGGCACTCCAAAATGTCCCAGAAACATCACAAATTGTCCTTTTGTTCGATAATGTCCTTCTTTATGTCCCAAAAATGTCAATTTATTTGGTGCGTTTGATTCAGAAATACACCGGTTTCAACTCGCCCAACATGCCTACAAAGTATCTAATAAGTTACCTGTAAACTTGGTCCAAACATTTCAAACAACGTTCCTAATTCAACCTCAGGTATCCTAAAATTTAAATCATCGATAAAATTTAAGACGGAATATACTGTGTTCAATACCGGATAAAAACAACATGAAGCGCATTCCAGTTTACGCGCACCAAACAGTAGAGTCCACTTGGAGTGACACTTACACTACTTCTTCATATCTCAAAAGAAAAACATCAACCAATTTCTAAAGACTGTTGACATCTAGTGGAAGCCATAGGAACTGCAACCAGGTTCCTCATAAATAGGGCTTTCAATAGAAAACCAATGGGAAACACAATGACTTCAATTTTTTTTATTTTCCCCCTGGATGGATTGTGCTCGGGGTTTTGCCTGCCAAATCAGTTCTGTTATGCTCACAGACATTATTCTAACAGTTTTAGAAACTTCAGAGTGTTTTCTATCCAAATCTACTAAGTATATGCATATCCTAGCTTCTGGGCCTGAGTAGCAGGCAGTTTACTTTGGGCATGCTTTTCATCCGGACGTGAAAATACTGCCCCCTAGCCCAAACAGGTATTTTAAGGGAGTATGCGAGCACACTCTTTCGGCTAGGCGCTGGTCGAACCGAAACAAGCGGAAGAGTTAAGACCAGTTTATAGTAAGTTGAGACAATATTCTTTCCCCCTCTCCCAATACAATCTATACTCTACTTTCCCAAGTAACTGTTCTTTTCTAGGAAATAAAGCTATAAGTAGCCAATTCCAATGGGCTAAATGTACACTGAAAGACAATACAAAATAGGAAATATGGCATGTATGTCAATAACTGTTCTATGGCAGGTGTGTGTGTGAGAGATGGGAGTGTGAAGGAGGGTGAATATGAATATGTGTAGGAGGAGGGGAAAGAATAGGTTTGTGGATCCATAGGGTACAGTTGAAGTCAGAAGTTGACATACACCTTAGCCAAATACATTTAAACTCACTTTTTCACAATTCCTGACATTTAATCCAAGTAGAAATTCAGTTTTAGGTCAGTTAGGATCACCACTTCATTTTAAGAATGTAAAATGTCAGAATAATAATAATAATAATAATGATTTATTTCAGCTTTTATTTCTTTCATCACAATCCCAGTGGGTCAGAAGTTTACATACACTCAATTAGTATTTGTAGCGTTGCCTTTAAATTGTTTAACTTGGGTCAAACCTTCCACAAGCTTCCCGCAATAAGTTGGGTGAATTTTGGCCCATTCCTCCTAACAGAGCTGGTGTAACTGAGTCAGGTTTGTAGGCCTCCTTGCTCGCGTACGCGCATTTTCAGTTCTACCCACAAATTTTCTATAGGATTGAGGTCAGGACTTTGTGATGGCCACTCCAATACCTTGACTTTGTTGTCCTTAAGCCATTTTGCCACAACTTTGGAAGTATGCTTCGGGTCAATGTCCATTTGGAAGACCCATTTGCAACCAAGCTTTAACTTCCTGACTGATGTCTTGAGATGTTACTTCAATATATCCACATAATTTTCCTCCCTCATGATGCCATCCATTTTGTGATGTGCACCAGTCCCTCCTGCAGCAAAGCACCCCCACAACATGATGCTGCCACCCCCGTGCTTCACGGTTGGGATGGTGTTCTTTGGCTTGCAAGCCTCCCCCTTTTTCCTCCAAACATAACAATGGTCATTATGGCCAAACAGTTCTGTTTTTGTTTCATCAGACCAGAGGACATTTCTCCAAAAACTACGATCTTTGTCCCCATGTGCAGGTGCAAACTGGTTTTGGAGCAGTGGCTTCTTCCTTGCTGAGTGGCCTTTCAGGTTATGTCGATATCAAGCATTCATCAAGTTAGACAGACATAGCAATAAAAAAGGGAAAAATCAAGGAACCTCCAAAGAGGCTGAACATTTTTATCTCTACAAATATTTTACAGGACACCTGGAGATTATTATTCCCAACTACTAAAACCTTTACCATTACAAATGTAGACTTAGAGGACAGAGAAAAGCCGATTCCCAACAAAATTTGGGATGCTTTTAAGGCATACATTAGTGGAATGATAATCTCATACTCTGCAAAAGTAAATTCTGAGTTAGAAATTAAAATTAAAGAATGAGAAAAATAAATCACTATCTTAGAGAAGTGTGGGGTGCTGCCTTAATCGACATCCACGTCATCGGCGCCCGGGGAGCAGTTGTTGTTGGGGGTTAACTGCCTTGCTCAAGGGCAGAACGACAAATTTCTCCACCTTGCTGGCTCGGGGATTCAAACCAGCAACCTTTTGGTTACTGGCACAACGCTCTTAACCGCTACCTGCCACATTCATATTAATCAAACAGGGTTTATTAAAATAGACACAGCGCCTTCAGAAAGTATTCATACCCCTTGACTTATTCCACATTTTGTTGTTTTAGAGCTTGAATTCAAATTAGATTTTTTTTTCTTCACATCTACACACAATACTCCACAATGACAAAGTGAAAACATGTTGTTTTTTTACTATTTTTGCAACTATCTAATTTACACAAGTTTTCAACCCCTGAGTCAATATATCACCTTCAGCAGTAATTACAGCTGTGAGTCTTTCTTTTGAAAAATCTTCAAGTTCTATCAAGTTGGTTGTTGATCATTGCTAGACCGACATTTTCAAGGCTTGCCATAGATTTTTTAAAGTCAAAACTATAAATAGGCCACTCAGGAACATTCAATGTCATCTTGATAAGCAATTCCAGTGAATATTTAGCCTTGTGTTTTAGGTTATTGTCCTGCTGAAAGGTTCATTTGTCTCCCAGTGTCTGTTTGAAAGCAGACTGAAACAGCTTTTCCTCTATGGTTTTGCCTGTGCTTAGCTCTTTTCCATTTATTTGTATCCTACAACACTCCCTAGTTCTTGCTGATGACAAGCATACCCATAACATGATGTAACCAACACCATGCTTGAAAATATGAAGAGTGGTACTCAGTGATGTGTTGTGTTGGATTTGCCCCAAACATAATACTTTGTATTCAGGACATAACGTTTTTTTCTTAGCCATTTTTTTTTGCAGTTTTAATTTAATGCTCTATTGCAAACAGGTTGCATGTTTTTGAAAATTGTATTCTGTACTGGCTTTTTCACGCTGTCATTTAGGTTAGTATTGTGGAGTAACTACATTGTTGTTGAGCCATTCTCAGTTATCTCTTTTCACAGCCATTATTTTATTTTATTTTATTTTACCGTTATTTTACCAGGTAAGTTGACTGAGAACACGTTCTCATTTGCAGCAACGACCTGGGGAATAGTTACAGGGGAGAGGAGGGGGATGAATGAGCCAATTGTAAACTGGGGATTAAACTCTGTAACTGTTTTAAAGTCACCATTGATCTCATGGTGAAATCCCTGAGCGGTTTCCTTTCTCTCTGGCAACTGAGTTAGGAAGGACACCTGTATCTTTGTAGTGACTGAGTGTATTGATACATCCTCCAGAGTTTAATTAATAACTTCACCATGCTCAAAGGGATATTAAGTGTCAGCTTTTAAAAAAATCTACTAATAAGTGCCCTTCTTTGCAAGGCATTGGAAAACCTCCCTGGTCTTTGTGGTTGAATCTATCACGCCCTGTCTCCACCCCCTCCAGGTGTCGCTTATTTTCCCCGGTGTATTTATCCCTGTGTTTCCTGTCTCTCTGTGCCAGTTTGTCTTGTATGTTCAAGTCAACCAGTGTGTTTTTCCCGTGCGCCTGCTTTTTCTTTTCTCTTTTTGCTAGTCCTCCCGGTTTTGACCCTTGCCTGTTTCTGGACACTGTACTCGCCTGCCTGACCATTCTGCCTG
This sequence comes from Salvelinus alpinus, assembly GCF_045679555.1. Taxonomy (NCBI): domain Eukaryota; kingdom Metazoa; phylum Chordata; class Actinopteri; order Salmoniformes; family Salmonidae; genus Salvelinus; species Salvelinus alpinus. The sequence continues at coordinate 17,477,761 of NC_092101.1, read as the reverse complement.
CCTTGACCTCGAGCCTGCCTGCCACTCTGTACCTCCTGGACTCTGAACTGCTTTTGACCTTTTGTCTGTCCACGACCATTCTCTTGCCTACCCTTTTGGATTATAATAAATATCAAAGACTCAAACCATCTGCCTCCTGTGTCTGCATCTGGGTCTCACCTTGTGCCCTTATAGAATCTGGGTTTGAAATTCACTGCTCAACTGAGGGACCTTACAGATAAGTGTGGGGTACAGAAATTAGGCAGTCATAAAAAAATGATGGTAGCCCTTTCCTGCAGTCATAATTAATAGACATTATTTAAAAAACCCGCTGAAAATCTGCTTGTCAAACGATGTACAGTACCAGTCAAAAGTTTGGACACACCTACTCATTCAAGATTCTTCAAAATAGCCACCCTTGCCTTGACAGCTTTGCACACACTTGGCATTCTCTCAACCAGCTTCATGGGGTACAGTAGTCACCTGGAATACATTACAATTAACAGGTGTGCTTTGTTAAAAGTTAATTTGTGGAATTTCTTTCCTTACTGGCTCTCACGAGGACCGACACAGGAAAGACCCAGAGTTACCTCTGCTGAGGATAAGTTCATTAGAGTTAACTGCACCTCAGACTGCAGCCCAAAAGAATGCTTCACAGTTCAAGTAATAGACATTTCAACATCAACTGTTCAGAGGAGACCGCGTAAATCAGGCCTTCATGGTCGAATTGATGCACAGAAACCAGTACTATAAATATATATTTTTTAAAACCTGGAATGAGTAGGTGTCCAAACTTTTGACTGGTACTGTGTATATAAAGTGTAATATTTGGATGCAAACTCAAAATTGAATACATTTCAACTCTATAACTGACATGGTACAGGAGTCTTCTTTTTAGGTGTGTGAGGTGTATACTTGTTTCAAAGTAGATTTGTTTAAGACTACCAAGAAACAGTGTCTGACCCTGATTTAGCCTACTTCAGTAAAAGGTAAAACACTATTGCAAACAGAGTCCATGCAACTTATTATGTGACTTGTTAAGCCCATTTTTACTTCTGAACTTATTTAGGCTTACCATAACAAAGGGGTTGAATATTTATTGACTCAATACATTTCAACTTTTAAATCGATTTGTAAAAAATTCTAAAAGCATATTTCCACTTTGACATTAGAAATTCCCCAGGGCAGCTGTCTAGGCCCCTTACTTTTTTCAATCTTTACTAACGACATGCCACTGGCTTTGAGTAAAGCCAGTGTGTCTATGTATGTGGAAGACTCAACACTATACACGTCAGCTACTACAGCGACTGAAATGACTGCAACACTCAACAAGGAGCTGCAGTTAGTTTCAGAATGGGTGGCCAGGATTGTAAACTGTCATGGTCAAAACATATGTATACAAGCTAAGATGGGGAGAAGTCTGTCCATAATAAAGTGCTGCTCTAACTTCTTAACAGCACTATTAACAAGGCCCTTGGATGTACACAGAGCTAACATTAATAATATGCATATCATTCTCTCCTGGCTCAAAGTGAAGGAGAGATTGACTTCATCACTACTTGTATTTGTGAGAGGTATTGACATGTTGAATGCACGAGCTGTCTGTTTGAACTACTGGCACACAGCTCGGACACCCATGCATACCCCACAAGACATGCTACCAGAGGTCTCTTCACAGTCCCTAAGTCCAGAACAGAGGATGGGAGGCATGCAGTTCTAAATAGAGTCATGACTACATGGAACTCTATTCCAAATCAAGTAACTGATGCAAGCAGTAAAATTAGATTTAAAAAAGAGATAAAATACACCTTATGGAACAGCAGGGACTGTGAAGCAACACAAACATAGGCACAGACACATGCATACACACACAATAATATATGCACTCTCCATACACATGGGTTTTTTTCTGATGTAGATATGTGGTAGTGGAGTAAGGGCCTGAGGGAATAGTATGTTGTGAAATCTGTTATGAATGTATTGTAATGTTTTTGAAATTGTATAACTGCCTTAATTGTACTGGACCCCAGGAAGAGTAGCTGCTGCCTTGGCATAAACTAATGGGGATCCATAATAAATACAAATACAAGTGATGGGGTATTGTGTGTAGGCCAGTGACAAAAAAAAAACACAATTAAAACAATTTTACATTCAGACAAAATGACAAATGTGTAAAAAGTCAAGGGGTGTGAATACTTTCTGAAGGCACTGTAAGTGTAAAACCAACAAGGACTCAATAGTTCATGCCTTCTGAGAGTGATATGAAATCCAAAAGTTATGGGCGGAATTAGAAAGTTGGCTGTTAGAAGTTTTACAATGTAAGTTTACTTTTAATCTGTCTATATGCATATTTCAAGACATGGCATATGAGGGTGCGATAAGATACCCAATGGGGTAGACCATACTTTTCTCGTCAATGATTTTGAAAAGAACTCTACTTAAAAACTGGAAATGATCCTCCATCACAACAACAACAGCTGATGAATCAAAAGTGTTATTATTTAAATATTTTAAAGGTGTGGGCTACAAAGAATCAGAACAGTGTAATTTGAGGCCATGTGGCATAGTGCTACAAGCACTGGACAGTTCCAGGGGATGAAGGGGGAGTGTAGTTGTGAGACATATGTGATGTGAGTGTTTGCGGTGGGAACAGGAAATACGTACAACAACAAGAATATATTTTTTTCAGGTAACTTGCACCTTCCCACCTGCCATACTCTAAAAATTAGGGGTTCAGCAAGGGTTCTTCTAAGATCCTCAAAGTTCTTCAAAGAACCTTAGGGTTCTTGGCACTGAAAATGCCCCCAAAACGTTATTCCAAGAACCCTATAGGAAGTGGGGTTCATCGAGGAACCTCCTAGTTGGTGGGGGTTCTTAGAGGAACCTAACGGCCCAACTAAAATATTTGGATTTGAATTTGAAAGTACAGCAGGCACTTAACTGAAATATTTAAAGATCTCAGTTTAAGGTAAGGTTTGTCCCTTGTATGATCTAAACTGATATTGTTTTATGATGATACCAACAATCTTTTCATATTTGTGCAAATCTTTCTAAAACAGAAAATCGACACAATTCACTGGATATCAATCAACAAAGAGGTAAGAATATGTAGGCTATACGAATATGTTCAAGGCTAGCTGTATTGGGTGCAGATGACTGAACTGCTCACTTTTGTGTCTGTAGGTATACAGAGGAGGAGGCATACAAAGGTATGTCAATAGGTATTGATAATGTTGTTATGCAGATCACACGTACCATCCTCCTCCCTTATCTCTTCAATGAATATCAAATCAAATCAAGTTTATTTTATATAGCCCTTCGTACATCAGCTAATATCTCGAAGTGCTGTACAGAAACCCAGCCTAAAACCCCAAACAGCAAGCAATGCAGGTGTAGAAGCACGGTGGCTAGGAAAAACTCCCTAGAAAGGCCAAAACCTAGGAAGAAACCTAGAGAGGAACCAGGCTATGAGGGGTGGCCTGGTTCCTCTCTAGGAGAGAGGAACCAGGCCGGGTGGAGATTATAACAGAACTATGCCAAGATGTTCAAAATATTCATAAGTGACAAGCATGGTCAAATAATAATCATGAATAATTTTCAGTTGGCTTTTCATAGCCGATCATTAAGAGTTGAAAATAGCAGGTCTGGGACAGGTGGCGGTTCCATAACCGCAGGCAGAACAGTTGAAACTGGAATAGCAGCAAGGCCAGGTGGACTGGGGACAGCAAGGAGTCATCATGCCCGGTAGTCCTGACGTATGGTCCTAGGGCTCAGGTCCTCCGAGAGAGAGAAAGAAAGAGAGAATTAGAGAGAGCCAAGATTTTCAAAATGTTCATAAATGACAAGCATGGTCAAATAATAATCAGGAATAAATATCAGTTGGCTTTTCATAGCCGATCATTAAGAGTTGAAAACAGCAGGTCTGGGACAGGTAGGGGTTCCATAACCGCAGGCAGAACAGCTGAAACTGGAATAGCAGCAAGGCCAGGCGGACTGGGGACAGCAAGGAGTCATCATGTCCGGTTTGCCGTGACGTATGGTCCTAGGGCTCAGGTCCTCCGAGAGAGAGAAAGAAAGAGAGAAGGAGAGAATTAGAGAGAGCCAAGATTTTCAAAATGTTCATAAATGACAAGCATGGTCAAATAATAATCAGGAATAAATATCAGTTGGCTTTTCATAGCCGATCATTAAGAGTTGAAAACAGCAGGTCTGGGACAGGTAGGGGTTCCATAACCGCAGGCAGAACAGCTGAAACTGGAATAGCAGCAAGGCCAGGCGGACTGGGGACAGCAAGGAGTCATCATGCCCGGTTTGCCGTGACGTATGGTCCTAGGGCTCAGGTTCTCCGAGAGAGAGAAAGAAAGAGAGAACGAGAGAATTAGAGAGAGCATACTTAAATTCACACAGGACACTGGATAAGATAGGAGAAGTACTCCAGGTATAACCAACTGACCCTAGCCCCCCGACACATAAACTACTGCAGCATAAATACTGGAGGCTGAGACAGGAGGGGTCAGGAGACACTGTGGCCCCATCAGAAGAAACCCCCGGACAGGGCCAAACAGGAAGGATATAACCCCACCCACTTTGCCAAAGCACAGCCCCCACACCACTAGAGGGATATCTTCAACCACCAACTTACAATCCTGAGACAAGGCCGAGTATAGCCCACAAAGATCTCCACCACAGCACAAACCAAGGGGGGGCGCCAACCCAGACAGGAAGATCACGTCAGTAACTCAACCCACTCAAGTGACGCACCCCTCCCAGGGACGGCATGAAAGAGCACCAGTAAGCCAGTGACTCAGCCCCTGTAATAGGGTTAGAGGCAGAGAATCCCAGTGGAGAGAGGGGAACCGGCCAGGCAGAGACAGCAAGGGCGGTTCGTTGCTCCAGAGCCTTTCCGTTCACCTTCACACTCCTGGGCCAGACTACACTCAATCATATGACCTACTGAAGAGATAAGTCTTCAGTAAAGACTTAAAGGTTGAGACCGAGTCTGCGTCTCTCACATGGGTAGGCAGACCGTTCCATAAAAATGGAGATCTATAGGAGAAAGCCCTGCCTCCCGCTGTTTGCTTAGAAATTCTAGGGACAATTAGGAGGCCTGCGTCTTGTGACCGTAGCGTACGTATAGGTATGTACGGCAGGACCAACTCAGAAAGATAGGTAGGAGCAAGCCCATGTAACGCTTTATAGGTTAACAGTAAAACCTTGAAATCAGCCCTTGCCTTAACAGGAAGCCAGTGTAGGGAAGCTAGCACTGGAGTAATATGATCAAATTTCTTGGTTCTAGTCAGGATTCTAGCAGCCGTATTTAGCACTAACTGAAGTTTATTTAGTGCTTTATCCGGGTAGCCGGAAAGTAGAGCATTGCAGTAGTCTAACCTAGAAGTAACAAATGCATGGATTAATTTTTCTGCATCATTTTTGGACAGAAAATTTCTGATTTTTGCAATGTTACGTAGATGGAAAAAAGCTGTCCTTGAAACAGTCTTGATATGTTCGTCAAAAGAGAGATCAGGGTCAAGAGTAACGCCGAGGTCCTTCACAGTTTTATTTGAGACGACTTTACAACCATCAAGATTAATTGTCAGATTTAACAGAAGATCTCTTTGTTTCTTGGGACCTAGAACAAGCATCTCTGTTTTGTCCGAGTTTAAAAGTAGAAAGTTTGCAGCCATCCACTTCCTTATGTCTGAAACACAGGCTTCTAGCGAGGGCAATTTTGGGGCTTCACCATGTTTCATTGAAATGTACAGCTGTGTGTCATCCGCATAGCAGTGAAAGTTGACATTATGTTTTCGAATAACATCCCCAAGAGGTAAAATATATAGTGAAAACAATAGTGGTCCTAAAACGGAACCTTGTGGAACACCGAAATGTACAGTTGATTTGTCAGAGGACAAACCATTCACAGAGACAAACTGATATCTTTCCGACAGGTAAGATCTAAACCAGGCCAGAACTTGTCCGTATAGACCAATTTGGGTTTCCAGTCTCTCCAAAAGAATGTGGTGATCGATATCACAGGCCTCCACATTATGGACAAGTTATGTGTATGACAACCATTATCAAAATAGTTTTTCTCTTTCACATTTACCACAAAAAACACAGCTGTGTGCATGTTTTGATAATCATCTGTATAATTGCTATTTTTGGGATTCACAGACTTCACCCTCCCTACACTTCTGATTTTAACAGGAAACCTGTTCGATCACCATGCACTGCAAAATCATTATGGCTATGGATACGGAGAACATCTGCAGACACTGCCAGTACCCAATGACAGCTGTTACTGTGGATCTCTCCACTCAAGAACAATCTCTACTATCTACTCTGGAACACATAGACTCTGACCTGTGCAATGAGCCAAACGGATTAAAGAATCCTACAGTACCCAAACACCCTCTTTCTCTCTCTCTCTCGCTCTCTCTCACACACACACACGCACATACTGTGCAGTAATTAGAATCCATAGAGCAGCTTTAAGTGATACAGTCTACTGTGCTCACCCCTCCTCTGCCTCTCTCCATCACTTTCTCTGTGTTGTCTGTTGCTGTCTCTCGTCTGCCCTCTTCTGTTGCTGTCTCTTATTCTTCTATGTTGCGGTCTCTTATTCTTCTATGTTGCTGTCTCTCGTCTGCCCTCTTCTGTTGCTGTTTATGTTGCTGTCTCTTGTCTACCCTCCTTTCTCGTCCTGTCCTGGTTGTAAAAAGTGTAAAAGAAACAATTGTTTTAATAGTAATTTCTCTGGCCTTTTTACCTCAGCTATTCTTTGTAAACTATGTTTAACTTTTTCACTGTCTGTATTTCACCTCTTAGAATTTGTGCAAATAAATAAGGCTAATTAGAATCTATAAAGCAGCTTGAAGTGCTACAGTCTGTGTGCTCAACTCACCTCTGTTCTCTCTCCATCTGCCCTCTTCTGTCACTTTGTCTGTGTCTTGTCTGTTGCTGTCTCAGGTTCTTGTTTCTTACTGTGTTCTTTGTCTATCCTCTTCTGTTATGGACTGTTATGTTTTTGTAGTGTCTCTCTCCATCTCCATCATATCCTACTCTTCTGTTGTCTGTCTCTTTGTCTTCTCTCAAGTGTCTCTTTAGTTTTGCAATCCAAAACGATCAAGGGGATACTGTGGTAACTTAACTTGTTTTGGCCTGTATCAGGGTCACCTAAATCATCGTCTTCCCTTCCATTTGCCTCTGGCTGCTGCTGTTCTAAATGCTCCACTGGTCTGCTGTTCTCATCTGTCCTCCTTGGCTCATCTGAAAGGTATCAAGGTAGAGGTGCAACATGTCATTAGTTCGTTTTAAAGGGTGACGGCACGACCTGATTTGGCCTCCTTTTAGATTTGGTTAATTAAGAAATGCTAACAGCTATGATTGAATTCACACGTGTGTTGGTTTCAGGGTGTGATTTGATGAGTGCGTGCGTAAGTAGGAAGAGCCAAATTATTTTCCCAATTAGCTTTAGCTGACTGGTGTGCAACCTGACTTAGGCTTTGGATAGTCTTGTCCCGGGATCAGTTAGGGACCGTCAATAAATTACACAATGTAAATTAGACAATATTTTCATGCTGCACACCTTTTAGTTTTCTCATTAAATGGGTTCAGTATTTGTTTATACATTTCTACAATTTGTAGTTGGTTTGAGGTTTTTAAGTCATTGAAATTTGGAGCTATTGGAATATTTACATATTGTCCCATGTACATTGTGTAATTTATCAAATGGTCCCTAACTAACCCCATAGGGATATTTCTGCATTACAGCGCAACACAACTCCAAACATGACAGATAAGAAGCTACGTAGCCTGTAGGCTATATGAATATAAAGTGACATGAGCCCAAAAAAGATTACCTTTGGAATAAGAACTATAAGAACTCTAAGGTTAATTTGATTTTGTCAGTTCTACCAGCTAATGTGAGATTTTTAGATTACATAACATTCGAGGACACATAATTTATGGGCCTATGTATTTTTCAATGTTTTGTTCACCTACAATCTAACCACAAAGCTGGCTCTCCTCTCTTTCTGGCTGCCCCCCCCCCCCCCTCCCTTCCATTCTAAGTTCAAGTTTGCTTATTCGTCATATACACATGATAAACATGGAGTACACAGTGCAATGAAATACTTACTTGCAGGTTGACCTCTCGACAATGCAACATCAACAAAAAAAGTAAGTGTCAAATAAATAAAGAGAAATACAAATAAAAGCTCAAAGAAATAATTTCACCAACTCCATAATGGGCAGTTTTTTACAAATAGTTACATAACCTATATGGAAATAACACACATGAGCCAAACATGTTTACCTGTAGAATGGAACAGGTTATAGGACCTCTATGATTCATTTCATTTTGTCAGTTCTACTTCCTCAACATTGCTAATGTTAAACAGGGTTAAAAATGCTTTAGTATAGTTCAGCTTCAGTCCACAGGGGGGCATTTTGCTGAGTCACATTGACATCTAACCGGTGCTGTAGGGGTGGTCAAGGGACGAGCGGTCCACTGTGTTGAGAAATCGCGACCAATCACAGCAGGCACCGCGTCACTCCAGGGGCTTCTTGAAGTGCTTGCTACTGCCTAGTGCAGTATATTGTATTGTTAATTTTTTTCATTAACATTTGTCAGTAAAACATGTATTTGGTTATGGAAACTCAGAGTCATAAGGGGGTGGACATCAAAAGGTTGGGGGCTGAATCCCTGGAGCCCAGGCCAAATGACACCACTGGTTTTACTCTCACTTGGAGAGAACACCCTGTCCCTCTTCATATGTCAAATATTATAAATGATTTGGCGTAGATCTTTATACAAATACTAGTTACCCACTTGGCTGAATCTAAATTAATTCCAGAACGGTTAACATGTAGAGTTCCAACTTGTCAACGGGAAGCCCTGTTGAGTGGGCTAGATGGAAAGCCATCAATATCCCTGGCTTGTCAATCTGTGGAATAGGCTCCAGTGCGCAGCAGAAATTGATATTTTCTGTTGGCACGTAAATCCCTTCCACACGGTTCATGACACAAATGTTCCCGTCGTTCAACACAATCAGAACACCTAATGCCTTGATCTTAAATACATCCTGGGTGTTTCTAGAACGTATTCTATTTACCCAAAACTGCAAAGTGGGCCGTGTGGGCAGTCTGTGTTAATGACAAATGTATTTATATATTTTTTTAAACAAAGGTTTTTCCACCATCAATTAAAGGCTTTATTGGTTTCACTCATTTAAGACTTACATGAAGTGCCTCCATTAAGACTTCACACCCCTTGACTTTTCCCACATTTTGTTGTTACAAAGTGGGATTAAAAATGTCAATACATTAGAATCACTTTTGGCAGCAATTACAACTGAGTCTTTCTAGGTAAATCCAAGCGCTTTCCACACCTGGATTGTGCAACATTTGCCAGTTATTATTTCCAAATTCTGTCAAATTGTTGATTGCTCAACAGTGGAGGCTGCTAAGGGGAGGACAGCTCATAATAATGGCTGGAATGGAGTGGGATCAAGCAAATGGAAACTGCAATCTGTGTTTCATACCACGCCATTGACTCCATTCCAACCATTGAGCCATCCTCCCCTTAGCAGCCTCCACTGCTAGACAACCTTTCAGGTCTTGCCATAGATTTAAGCCAAACTCAGGAACAGTCATAGATTTGGCCTTGTGTTCTAGGTTAAGGGCTTGAATAATTGACTCAAGACACGTCAGCGTTAAATTTTTTATTAATTTGTAAAGATTTCAAAAAACAATCCCACTTTGACATTGAGTGTAGGCCAGTGACAAAAACATGTAAATGTATTCCATTTTAACCTCAGGCTGTAACAAAATGTAAAAGGTCAAGGAGCAACAACTTCTGAAGGCACTGTATGAAGAAAGCCACTGGCCTATGCTAAATATAAATTGCAACCCTTTAGGAAGACTGTCAATTCTGAGTAAACTGTCAGATTTACACTAGCAAATATTCTCCATGGTCCCACTCACATACCGAATCCTTGTGCTGTAGACATTGACTCTTGAAAGCTTAAGAATCAAAAATGACAAACAAAGATGGTGTCCAACACTTTTTAATATGGAAAATTACAGATAAGGTAAAACGCATTAGTTCATTCAAAAATACCTAACTAATCACAACAAGTGTAAAACAGTTAAAAACAATCTATACACAGGCAAATGTACACAATATAAAACACATACTCTTTCAATATATTATTATTATATAGAGATTGTTTCTTTACCTTTAAAAAAAACTGGAAGCCAAGCAGCTTGAAGAGGGAGTGTTTCACCTAACTGATAATGCAATCACACTTGGGTGGAGTGAAAAGTACTGAGAATATTACACCAAAACCCAAATACATTTGGATAGGTAGTATTTTCGTTTAGTTGTTGGATCATCCCATGTAAGAAACATTTTCCAGTAAATATGACAACATTGAGGAACTAAACTTGGCGTGTTAACCGTTAAGTGCCTAATGATACACATTCCAGAAGTCCCTGCACTATAGACTATTTACACGTAAGCCTGATACATTCTCTGATGATATCTGACACGATTGTGTGCATCTTGATTCCCAAAAAATATGAAATTTACAAATATTATTTTTGATAAACTGCCTTACAGCCGGTGCACAGAACCACATTACGATGAATTTCCCATTTACGCATCCTGCAACTGTCTTAATCCAATTTACAAGTGTGACAATAGAGCGCGCATTACGCACTTAACCACCGATCCCACCTGACTGCGTGCATTCAGGCTCGGGACTCAATTAAGTGGTAGAAGCTGGCAGCCAACGTGTGTCTGGGGGGGACAAGAAGGACTGGTATCCTTTGAGGGATCAATCCTACAAAATGGTTTAGTGACAGGAAAAGAACTACAACATTCACAAATGCAAAAAGACACTCCTTCAAGCTGGCATTACTTCCACTTTGTTTGCGTGTCGTATCCACTCTTTACAAAAGCAGTAGAACCAGGAGCAGGAGTGTGACCAGACTGGGGGTGGCTGTGGCCAACGTGTGTGGCCCCCCTCTGTTTTGTTGAACATGAGGAGTCCTGGGAGAGTTTTGCTTGAGTTTGCTGGGAGGAAGGGCCTTTAGATCCTCCAGAGCCCCGTAGGCTGCCATGGAGAATTCAGGGTCCCCTGTGGTGAGCAGGTCAAACACACATGACTGGAAGTATATGTCCTCCACTTGCAGGGTCTCCCTGCACTTGGCTGTGGCACGCTCCACTGTGTAGATCTGATGTGGGGGCAGTAGGGGCCCCAGCTCCGGGTTACCCCCGGAGCCCGGGAGGCGGGGGTGAAGGGGCTGGCGCCCCAGCGTGTGCTCCTTGATGAGCTCGTTGCGAGGGCACCCGTGCAGACAAAGCTGCAGCCCACTGTTCTCCTCAGAAAAGTCAAGGGTGTCCTCTGGCATGCGGATGGCGAAGGTAAGGTAGCGCCCCACTCGGCGCACTATGATGGACGTCCCAATGTAGCGGGCCTGGATCGTCACCAGGCGTCCCCCGGAGCCAACCTTTTCTACGATCCACAGACTGCCCCCCTCCCCGCCACTCCGAGAGCCATCCTGGAAGGCAGAGGGAAGGTCCTCGGTGGTGGCCTGGTACACCTTCTGCTCTGTACAGCCGTGGTACGACTTGAAGATCACCGTTATCTGGAAGAGAACAATGAAGAAACAAAGGCAAGTCAATTAATGATTCCATTGAAATCAAAATTGAATTATGAAAATCTTACTTTCTGTAGTATTGTTTGGTGGACAACTGTTAGTACATAGTTATTATAGTTCTATGCTGATGGTAAAAGCGGTTGAAGCATTATCCTGCATACACCCTGATTACTAACTACTAAGCAGCAGACGCCATCAGAGGCCTTCAATAGGTGTAGTACCATTTTGAGCCACAGTGTGTCAGCAGGACCTTAACTTTTTATGACATGAAGAGTTCATTTTAAAGTTTGAAAACAAACTCCAGTCTTTCGCTTGGAAAAGGTATAAGAGCTTTTGTGTAATCTGATGGAAGGAAAGCACCGTGGGCAGAAATATTCAGTATACTATTATTTTACAGTAAATATGGACTAGAAAGCATCAGCAACACATTGGTGAGGTCTTGGACCACTAACTTGGAAATAACCAAATCCAAAGAAATGTCTAGGCCAACTAATGAGTGTTCCCACATTAATCTGTGCCATCTAAAACAAATACTGTAAATGTCATAAACCATGGCAAATGTATGGCTCCATACTCTTTCTTACAAGAGTGATTGGTCAAAACAAAGCCAGCTGTCTGATAGTCCCAGAAAATCAGAAATACCTTCCACCACAACTGCCACTGTGCCAGAGCTCTGACACGACTCTGGAGTCGAGCCTGGATTTCTAGTACTACACCAACATTTTTTCAAGGCTTTGTCAAAGAGCTGGCTATGGTTCACTTCACAGTTAAGGGGATACTGTATTTGATGAAGGATTTTCCTTTCTGTACTCTGACAGTTGCCCCAATTCAAGCGGACGGTGGGGGCATGCGGTATTGGCGTTGCATTCCCTCCACCCATATGCACAAAAAATAATAATTTGAAATAGTTGGCTCTGAAATCTGTTCTCCCTTTAGTAGTGTTTGGTTTACTTCAAACTCATACGCAATCTAACATAGGTTATTTACAAAAGCTCTTGAGTTTCAGCAAACTGATCTGAAAGAAACTTTCAGACCAGTCATTATCACTTTGGCTTTTATCAAATCTAGCCTATGCCTAGATGTTTTGGCCTAGGCCTATAGATCTTCGCAGAGGTCTAGGTAGTCCAAGACCCAATCCTTTGTGTATTTTCTTGTAATCTACATGAGCAACAAAAAAAAAATCACTAATGAACCCAGATTATTTTAGCAAATGTGGCATGGTAAGCTAGTCTAAATTGATAGTAGCCCTACTTTTTAGTTTCTACCAAGTGCTGTATTCATCCAGTGCATATCTACAAATGTAGTAAGACAAGCTCCAAGTGTGGCCTTCAATATGAAGAACAAGGTTTAAATACTGACTTCAGGATAAAATGCTATTAAGATAAACCAAACAAATCAGTAGAATAAAAAATTTAAAATCTAAATATTTATCTAATTATTCCATATTTCAAGAAAAATCTGTTCATTATTTGACAGCAGCGGAGAATTTTTTTCTAATAAAAAAAAATATATCAAATTGTGGGAGGGGGAAATGTTGGGGCAAGCGTTAATCACTACCATATGACTGACCACCCATGTGTTAAAGGTAGAGCGCTCAAGCATGTCTGTGATCCAACACCACTAAATAGCCCTCTCTCCCCTGGTGTCTGGAAAAGGAATGAGAGGTAAAGTCAACGGAGACAACTTGAGGTGTGTGTATATCTTGAACCATTGTGTCAGTCTCCTTTCGAATTCAATGTATGACATACAGTTCAGGTACCTTTGTTATGATTGAAGCCCCATGTTTTACTGACAGCAAAACCCCCATACATGAACCCATGACTTGGCCTACCTTGCTGGTGGCGGTGGCGCTGGAGCCCAGGACAACAGGTACGTTGGTCACCTGGACCGACAGGTAACGGTTATCGATAAGAGGCCACGCCCCCTCCACCTTGCAGGTCTGGAACTCGTCGCGGAACGTCCGCAGGTGTGGGTCCCCGAATAATCCACAGTGGGCATACTTCTTTCCCTGGCCGGCAGGGCCCGAGGCCAGCACACGGCTCTCGTAGTCGCACAGCTCGGACACGACTGGCCTGGAGGTGCTAGGGGCCTTGGCCGAGGAGGTGGGTCCGTCGCTGGAGCAGTTGTGCTGGGTGAAGAGCTCTTTGATACGGAACACGGCCGAGTGGTAGACCAGGTCACCCCTGCAGCTGCGCGCCGTGCGGCGGGTACACAGGGCGTAGGCACGCAGGGCAATGCAGTAGTCCACATCGGACGGGGAGTCTTCCTGGAGACCACTAGAGGGCGAGGTAGAGGCCACGTACTCCGCATTGCAGCGCTGGATACGACACTGCTGGCAGTGTGCTGTAGGGAGGAGGAAACAGGGGACAGCTGTTACGTGTTTATCATCGCCAACAACTGGTGATCAGAAACAAAATGGAAGGCAAGTCATTTATTTAGATAATAAACCATTGTGTACACTGAAGCGGAAACGAGTTAAATGGTGGTGTATACGAATATGTTTGTCTGAACCCTTCCTAAGAACAAAAAATTGAGGGTGCAAAAACTGTCTAAAACACTTCTAACGACCATATAAAATAGGTTTCCAATAGAAATCACAGTAATTAGGCTAGTCTATTCACTGCCTTATAACTTTGTTATAATTAATTTTCTGAGTTAACACATCAGCTGTACAACCCAGCTACGTGCAGCAGGACAGTTAAACTATTACACCGATCGAGTTTACGTTCGAAAACATGGCTACTTAAAACTCAAATGCGCCAGCTCACAGGGGCATGGTACCATACGATGTCTAAGAACAAAATCAGTCAAAACTTAATAGCCCACACAACTAACTATAACAGTGCACCCTTTAGCTTCACTGCTGTAGTTTGCTAAAGGGTGATGAATGCATTTTGGATTTTGCTAGGCCAATAGGAGGCGCAATAAAGGTGCACATGCTCAATGTATATGAGGTTGACTTCAGACCCATGAGGAACTGCACAAAGAGCAGTGCTTGTTCAGCAACCGACTAACAGCTGGTCGAAGGCAAGGATGTAAGACCCAGTCAGGATCGTATAAATTCAGCACTTCCTGTGTTAAGTTATTACTCAGCACTGTGTATCTGGCAGTAAATTTGTTTTGGGGGTAACAAGGAGACTATGTATTCCGATGTTTCACGTTTGAGAAGCCTATAGGCTTATCTTGAGGTGACAGGTGCATTGCATGACATTCTTTATTGCCTCACCTGTGAAAGTGTCACATACATTACATCCACTTTAATAATACAGCCTCAACAAGACTAAAAACAGAACTATGAACAATAATCATATTCACGTTGACAGAAGATCGGATAATTAACACTAGGCCTCCAGACTGTTAACACCAAAAGGCATGATGAGCTTGCAATAATACAAATCTTGTCATTTTTTATTAATTTTTTCCCCAAACAGTGGGGAAAGATAATTGGTTGCAAACTGTGTGAAAACATTTTCAAGTGACTAATGCCCTACATGGGTCTCGGCAACTGTTCATCAAAACTGAGATGTCGTGTGAGAGGTCAATTTAGAAGCATTCTACATCCCTCTTCTGAATTGCGCGAATGATCCGTGTGCTTGCAGGGAGGTCACCGAACTCTGCTTAGAATGTTGTCAGTTTGGCAATCACAGCCTAGAGCGCAATCAACAACCATGTCCATCTCGAAAGGCTTTATGGTCAGACCTTGACAAGACGCAATGTTAGAACTATGTGCGGAAATGGGAAAGGATTAAGATGAGAATGGGACGAATTTGCATAGATTTTTTTTTTTTTAAATAGACGTGAGAACAATTTAATGGAAACAAAATATGAGGGTGGCTTTAGAATGTAAACAAGGCAAGCATGGCATATCCAGTATTATAAGAATGATCTTACGCATCCTACTATGTACATGAATACACCAACCAAAATGCACAATAACCATGGCATAGCAGTCTACAACGTTATGGGGAAGTAAGAATTTAAAATTCAACTATCACTAACAATACCAATTTATAGGATACTGTGTTGCAATGCAATTCCATTTATTTGAATGTATAGCGTACAACTTTCTGAAGCTTATCTAAGGATCTACGGTGAAAATTGTCAAAACATTACAACATATCACGAAACGATTGGACCAAAAACACATACGTCTCAAATCCCCATGTATTTATCTGTAACCACTCGTGACTTAAACTTGTAACGTTAACTAGCCATTACGTACTTTTTCAAAGACCTTCAAAAGTTATTCAAACTAACAAATCACCACACTTACACAATGTGTCGTATCGCTCATGCATACAAAGCTCGGGCCGAAGTTTTTTAAAGTTACGTTGGACACGTTCAGAGGCCGAAAAGTCTGGCCAATGCATTGTAATAACAAATGAAGCGTGAACTTAAAACACCGTCGACTACAACTAACCACGGCGTTAACAGTTAGCAAGCTCACTTACATGTTAAAACGTATTAGCCATGTGTCGCTACTTCACAAACATTTTCGAATACAATTTGCAAATGCGACGTGAAAAGGCTAGCAAGCTAAATGCTAATGTGCTTAATTAGCCAACTTCTACAAGTAACGTTACACTTTATTTTAGACTTCGTGTGTGAATACATCATTAGGTCTATAACTAGCTTCGACCGTGAAAAAAAAACTGTTCGAGATATAATGCATTTAGCTGACGTTAGATACTTTGGGCAAACGGTTAGCAAACTACCTTAGATCGTGTAGTTTAGCTAGCCGCTAACTGCCCGTTTTAGGCACGCAGCAAACTATCTCGCCGATTACCGACTTAACTTGTAACCAATCACTGTTTGACAACTTAACAGAAATATACAGGGTAAACAAAATACATTCCCATGTTTCAGTTCATAACTATTCCCGAAAGCGTAAGTGTTTTTGTGAACTAGTCTCGCACCATTAACATAGCCAAGAAAGTCTTCCATCAATCATTCGGGGTGCGGGAAAAATGTTTTGCATGCACACAGGAGAACGAACATACATAATATGTTGCCTTACCTGGTCGGAGCAGCAGCGAAAGTAAAACCATCGTAAAAGTAATACAGTTCCAAAGCTGCCGCTTAGCCAAGTTTTGAGGTCCGCTTCTCCCCATGCCAATCCATTCAGTTAGAATGGAGTTCTTCGACTGCTGCTCATCGACGCTGTAGCTGCGTGAAATTAGACAAACATTCGTATTCCTTCCCAAGCGCTGTCATTCAAAAAGGGCCCAGTCTTCAGGGCGGCTCTACATGGGAGGGGTCTAACAGAGTAGACGGGGCTCAGATGTGGTTGTTGGCCAATGAAATACTAATTATTCGTTAACCACTTTATATTTACATAATGCGGCTTATGGCAATCATGGGACATTGGGACTAAGCCAATGGAAAGTGTTTCTAAAGACATGAAGTCGTTTCGAAATGATCATTGTAGTAGTTGGTAGCCAGTTACAATAAGTATTCAGACAGGATAGAGCTGATGACAATTCGTTTTTCTCACATCTAATTACACTTACAACTAAAACATGATGTTTGCAGCCTACATGATTTATCTGAAATAAATAGTAAACCTCTTTCAGGAGAGAGTTCAAGATAGGAGTTGTAGCTCTGTCCACATAGCTCCCTCTCTGCACTATAAAGCATTCAGCTGTGGCAGTTGTCCTGTTTGATCTCCCGGAGTCTCAACATAGCTGGAGAGCAAATGGCCCAATGCAAACAACCCTGTTGTTTCTCTCTGCTTAACTTAAATCATTACATTACTTTCCCTACCTTCTGAAGAAAATGCTCACCCAGGAGAACAATGGTGTCATAAACCCTAGCATGAATAACAAAGTTAGGCATTATGTGGTAGTAAATTACCCTAGGTTTGAATAACAGATTTGTGGCATATGAACAGCATGAGGGAGTGAGCTCGCCGTGTCAAGATACTCTTGTCGCTTTGCTATTAAGTTGAAAAATTGCTGAGGAGGCAGGTCATACACACTCAGTGGTGACCTACAATCATGTATGCATCAGTGGAGGCTCATTGTAATAGCTGGAATGGAGTCAATGGAATGGTATCAACCAACAGGAAACCACAGGATTGATACCATTCCATTGACTCCATTCCAGCCATTATTATGAGCCATTCTCCCCTCAGCAGCCTCCACTGGTATGCATACATATGGGTTTACATATGTTACCCTGGATGTTGTTTCATACCTGAGGTCACTAAACATTGCCAGAGATGGTAAATCTGGTCAATGTGTAGCATTCCCCCCTAGTATTATATCTCCATAAAGATGGGCAGCTTATTAATTGAACACTCACAATACAGGAGAGACATTCTCCACAAATTATTTTCTCTCAGCTAACTGCTGCTATTATTTTTTCCATTACATTTTCAGTTAGCAACTTGTATGTTACTCTTTCTCTTTTTGTGGCCAACTTTCCATCCCTTGCCTTGAACAACACTTCGTCTTTCATTTGCACAGCTGAAAAGCAGGTCCATCTGCATGGAGCAGAATCATTGGGTTTTGCTCCATGGCCACCACTGTGTTTCTGTGGTTCTCATGTCATGTAAATGTAGGGTTTTTAATGGACAACTAATTAGCCAATCAAATATCGGACATTCTGATTGAACATCAAATTGAACATTCTGTGCGTCGGGCTGCATACCTCTTTTTACTTTATTAGAAGCAACTGAATTATTATACTGCTCAATTTGAGTGGAGGCTGCTGAGGGGAGGACTGCTCATAATAATGGCTGGAACGGAGCGAATGAAATGGCATCAAAGACATGGAAACCATGTGTTTGATGTATTTGATACCATTTCACTAGCTCTGCTCCAGCCATTTCCACGAGCCCGTCCTCCCCAATTAAGATGCCACCAACCTCCTGTGCTCAATTTATACACTTGCCCCCCCATCCCCCAATACACGTGTAAATATTGGACTATAAATTGTGCCTGTATTATACTTATGCTAAAATGTTTATTCTATTCTACTGCCATTTATGTTTCACTATTTCTTATTGTTGTTGCACAGACAAAAAGGAACCTGCAAGTAAGCATTTCATTGGACAATGTATACCATGCGTATCCCAAAAACTTGTAACTTGAAACTTGAACCCAGACAGGTATTGGATCACTGGTTTCTCTATACACATGCTGGCTCCTCTGGCCCACAAAATGGTGTGATTCAGGTGCTCTGTCAGTCTTGTGAAAGGTCCTCACAGTCCTTGTTGATGTGGGGTTGATATATATATTGGAGGGGGAAATGAAGACAGCTCAACCCAAGTGGAACGTTTGGATTGTTCTGTCAGAAGGGCCTCCTCCACCACAGTTGATACACTGTGCCAAGTCTGTCCCGCAAGGGTCAACGTACTGTGTTTGTTCAGCTAATTTTGGCCTTGATCTGTTTCATGGCTGTTCTCTACTACGGACACATTTCAAACTCCCTGCTGCACAGGTTTGCAGATAGTCATTAGGACTCTTAGACATGAGACTGTAGCAAGGAATGTGCATGTATTCCTAACAAAGTTTCAGGATGTCTCTCACCTCTCAAAATGCTCATCTTCAGGATCTGTAGACAACATTTTCTGCAAGAAAAAAACAGAAATGAGTTATTGTGATTGAAGGCAAAGCATGTGCATGAATACAATTATTTTTGAATATGTATTTATGAAAAAGTCAATTGGGGCAATTTGTGATTTGCGTCTTTAAACAGAAACCAATACGACATGCTTAGTGCTACCTTTTTCACTTGTTTAAATTTTCTCTATAGCCTACTTCAGTAACTGAATCCAAACAATAACTCCAAGATGTCAGTTGTAAATGAGAACACTTCTCCAGGTTTGTACTGAATTGTGAACTGATCCTCTCTAAATAAATGTAGACTCTTTGTCCATTGAAGAATTGATATGACTTTCACTAGGGATACCACAATTACCGTATAACCATGTAACCGATGTTATGAATGAAGACCGTCATGAAAATAAAATAACCGTCATGATTTTTTTTGTAGAACGAACAGCTGACTGAAGACGGGACTGCTGGCCATTCGCATGGTTAAGTCCGTTTCTGCGGTATCATGGACTCTTTACTCATGGCTGAAACAAGCAGGGTATTGTAGCAAACGAGTCTTCGGTTGCCCTAGACAATGCCCCCCTCCCTGCAGCAGCACACATAGAAATAGAATGAATAGAACGGACTTGGAACCTATAACCATGGCAATTTGACTGGTAAACTCATGGGTATACTCGCAATGGCTGCCTAGTATTGTGACATGTGTAGAATGTTCATTCAAATGATGTTAACTGATGTGGCTCCATAGAGATCCTATTATATTACTGGAGGGACTATGTTATAAACCCTCAAAGTTCCAGAATGGGTGGAAAATGGCAGCCATATTGGTCAGGGATAAATCCAAACCAGTCTAATTGGAATGAATGGCAGTAGAGGCATAATCCTGATTTAATTTATGCAGGAAAATAAAATGAAGTTGTGATATCATAAATTGTGTAATAGTGTAACGGCTGTCGTCCTCTGAAGAGGTGTAGCAAGGATCGGACCAATACGCAAAACTGAACATGAACACAAATACAAAAACGTGAACAAACCGAAACAGTCCCGTGTGGCACAAACACTGACACAGGAAACAATCACCCACCAAATACCCAAAGAACATGGCTGCCTAAATATGGTTCCCAATCAGAGACAACGATAATCACCTGCCTCTAATTGAGAACCAATCTAGGCAACCATAGACTTACATAAACACCTAGAATGAACACAACCCCATAAATCTACAAAAAAAAACTAGACAGTACAAACACCCTAGATGAGACAAAAACACACAAACCACCCTCGTCACACCCTGACCTAACCAAAATATTTTAAAAAACAAAGAATACTCAGGTCAGGGAGTGACAAATAGAATTATTGTCAACGTAAAATATGATCATATAATTATAAATATCGTTTATACAGGCACCGCCTGAACAGGACTTTTTTCTAATGTCAGTTGAGTTGATTCAACAAATCACAGCACATATTGATGGTTGTGACTAGATGAAATACAGCTACGCCCTGAAGTGAATTTTCGTAGCAGGATGGGAGAGCATTTTAGCTAACCTTAACCCTAAATTATCCTAACCTGCTACTGTACGTTAATTCTCCTAACTTGCTGCGTAGGTTCTCCTGACCTACTATGAAAAAGTAACTTCCGGTCGTAGCTGTATACCACCTAGTCAAAACCCATATTGAAGGGTACACTTCCTGCTTTTACTTCCTGCTTTGCTCCTATGGGTACACTCACAATGGCCACCAGTCCACCCATTATGCCATCATTAACTTGAACGGGGATGCCCGTTCTATTCATTCTATTTCTATGGCAGCAGTCAGGAGCGGAAGATTATTAAAAAAAAACGTATTTTTGCTATTTGAACGGTTTTAACAGTGACCGCGGTCATTTGGCTGACCAATAACCGTCATCCAAAATTCCATGACCGTCACAGCCCTAATTTGTGAATCATTCAAACATAGCTCAGTGAAGCAAACAGCTAATCCATCCAGATGGATGGGCCAGATGAATTCTTCACATGAAAGAGACCCCCTATAGATGGTCCGTAGAGCTTGATAGGCGGAGAAAGAGCTCTTTCTTCTCCATTTCCTTCTGAGCATATTGCATTGCATGACCCAGCAAATATGCATATTCTGCCTCTTAAAGCCAGTACATTTCTCCCGACACTGGATCACTTGTTCTAATACAATAGAAAAATGAGGTCAGTCTGGTAAAATTAGCCATCCGCCTCACGGCAGGCCTGAATGCCAGGCCAGTGAGAAGGAACAGCTGGGCTCCATTTGTGAGTTGGAGAAACAAGAGAAATAAAGAGAAAGGGATCAGAGGCATTTTGGCAAGAAGCAAAGATAGGGATTGGAAGAGTGATAATATATAGTAAAAAATGTAGTAAAAAAAGGAGTAAGGAGAGAGTAACTGACGAAAACATGGGGTTTGATGAGAATGTGTAGTATGAGTAAGGAAACTGGAATTAAAGAAGAGGGAAAGGGTTTTGAGAGTCAGACAGAGAGAAAGATCCCCAGGAATCTGGCAATTGTAGCGTAAAAGAGAAGAAGAGAGTGAAACGAGAAGGTGGGGAGGAGGAGTGTGCAGGAGCAGGAGAGAGGGGAAAGAAAAGGAGAGGGGATTGGGTTTCCTCTGACTGTGTGTCTGGGCAGCGCCACATGTTCCTCATTAAGGTCCTCACACTGCGGGACCAACTCCACACCGTGGTGCTTGTTTTTGTTACTAGGTCCATTGCGCTGTGGTCTGGATGAAACCAGAAAACTGGGCCAGTGCTCTCCTGAAAACCTTTACAAACTAGTACACACCTCTTGTTTAGAGCAATCCTTATCTAAAACTTTATGATTAATAACAACATGGGTTTGTTTCACACTAACTTTGTCCACTGAAATTGTCCCCAGATTTTTTGGGATAGAATCTGATAACAAAATCTAGAGAAATGCTTACTGTCTGATACACCTGTAATATGAGGGGTAAGATTTAGGCCGTAGGATACACAGGTAACCGCACTGTATATTTCTATCAAATCACATATTTTGCCTAGTGGCACGAGCTGTTGAGTGTGGCCGCATGAAGGAAAAATGTGACGATTTGCACAATCGTCCTAAAATCTCATAAGAAATTAGGTGGTGTTTTTTGTCTTACAGTAACATTATATTATGCTATTATATTTGGTTCCGTTATGTACAGTACTATCATAACGTGATCTTGCAGACTTTTTTATCAGCTTGGATTGAACTTTATTAAACAAGCACCATTCACCAGAGTAGCCTGTTCTCTATGAGTAGATTAGAGACTTGCGTAAGTAGAGAATACCGCACATGCGCAGAAGCTTTGGGACCTTTAGCCCATGGGATAAGGGGTCTAGAAAAGTTGGATCTGCAGCCACTCCATAAGTCTAAAGTGGAAAGTGCTCAAATGTTATTTTAAAGGGCTCTTGTATAAGGTAAGAGGCCTAGTTAGTACCTTGTGAGTGTGAGTCTCTGAGTGAGCAGCAGTAGGGAGAGCATGGCTTCATGATGCAGGGCAGGCCACTCACAGCGAGGGGACTGTTATCTGTAGGTAGATAAGACATCCAGCAGTGTGAGTGTGTACAGGGCTGTCCTGATAGCATCTCCTCTCGAGGATCCCACTTACAGGCCATGATTGATACCTGACAGAGCACAGAGGGGGATCCTCACAGTGTTTTTTTAGCTGCTTGCAGCCCTCTCCATAGCAGGCCATGCGTGCATCTGTTTACAGTGTTTTGGCAATGTGTGTGCCTGAGTCAACATAAGCTGTTATCAAGGAGCTGTATATCTACTTTCAGAGGCTATGCTTTTTGAACACGTTGTGTGGTCACTGGTTTTCAACAGAAAATTATTTAGTTATAGGATTGCTTGAAGATTTTGTCCCCAGAATATTCATATTCATTTATTTGTGGGTCATGTGAAGGCGGTTATGTCATGAGAGAAGGCACTATTGCATATCAGAAAAAATTAAGTTTGCACTTTGCATTGACTAACTGTTGATCCAGACAGTAGATAAAACATATTGATATTATCTTGACGAAGGGACTACAATGAAAACGTTGTGTATAATGAAATACAGTTGTCTATGAGCCCTAAATCTAATCCTAAACTAAAATGTAAATCATTTCACTGAAGTGTCCCTGTTCTCAATTCTCTGTTATTCTCTCACACCCTTGCAATAATTCTCTCCCCCTTTCCTCCTTTTCAACAGAACAAATGTAGTTGACATAGCGTCAAGCTCAGTGCCTTTCAATAGATAGTCAACTGACAGGTAACCATAGATTTTAGGTCAGGGGGTGATGAGGGATGATGGAGCAAATACATGCAGAGCAGAATACAGAGGGACCTCTGATCCTTCCCCGAAGGGAGAGAGTGCAGCATGGCCTGGCCGACCACAGTAAAGGGGATCTCACCTTTGACCCTGACACTACCTGTGTATCTGCAGTGCAGGTGAGTCAGGAGCCAGTAAGCTTCGGGCCCCTGAGGTGGAAGGTATGTGTGGGAGGATTAGCAAAGGTGTGTGTAACATGCAGACAGATCAGCACTGAAGCTTCCCTAATCTTTCAACTGTCATCTAACCACAAAGTACCTTTCCTGCCCTGCACTCCCTTTCATTAGGTATTGCAAAAAATATATATTTGCAAGGGCTGTGAAATAGATAGTGATGAAGCAATAAACATTTGTCTTGGGTTGAAAAACTGATTTTATAACACAACCACAAATAGCACTTTCAGTACTTTATTGATAATGCCATTATGCCATATGCAGGTCGCAAGCTGATTTGATTTCCATTGCCTTGCTAGAACATGCTTGGGCTTTCCACTTCCCACCTCTCCTGACACCCCTCCCCCTCCTCTGGACTCCTAGGGCAGGCTGAATAGTAGAGACAGATAGCCAATTGCTTTGCTTTGTAATGACACTCTTTTCGCCAGGGAATGATGGACAATCCGCTCTAAAAGGCTTCACCAGTGAATAAAACGATAATGACCGTGATCCATACCACACATTTTTCGATGTTAAGAACTTTGACTTGATTTATTAGGATCCTCTTTAGACGATGCCAATGGCGACAGGTAGTCTTACTGGGGTCCGACATATAACAAAAAAAAGACTTCCCAATTTACATACATTCTTTCGGATTGGATATACAGTATGTTGCCTTGTTTATGGGTTACCTGAACTAGTAAAGGTACATTTGATCAAAAATATATACACATTGTTGAATATTTCCAAGAATCGACTCTAGCGTATGATTGTGTTCTATCATTGAACCTTGTAACCACAGACCTCTCCAACTACGGAGTTGAGTGTTTCCTACATTAACAGGTGAGGGAGGTGGAAAGAGGGATGTGGGTTGTGTGTGCTAGTACATTTGTCTAAGAAGGCAAGTTCTCCCTCAGCCGGAGAGAGAGAGTTATAGCCTCCCGCATCTGCCCCATGCTGTCACCAAAGACCTAAGGTTTCCTCCGCTGGTTTCCTTTTTACTACCGCTCTCTTTTTTCTTCTCCTGCAGAAACTGTAAACATTTGACTGAGTGCAATGATACTTATCCATGACCTATCCACATATGGGTAAGCGTTAAGCAAACATGAAGGTTAAGACATTAGGGAAAAAAAATTCCTCTCCATTGCCCATCTCCATATATATTTTCCTTTTTTGCCAAACTCCTAACAACAAGGTATGCATAGGCCTACATTTAACATTTGCGTACATTTAAAACCACATTTCACTGCAACTTTGGCAATAAAACATATTTATTTTGTATTTGCAACCACAATAGTTTTTGACCTCAGTGTCTAACAATTCAGCTGACATTTGTGACAGTTCAAGTAAGTTGCTCCATAATCTACAAACCATGTGGGGCAAATCCTACATATTTATTTATTTATTTTTATTGGATTTTCGATTTTTCTACCCTTCAGTCCCATTGCAATGTGCTCTATTCTATGCCTGAAGTGACTTGGCATGAACTCAAAATGCTTCACTGTATGACTCTGCCCAGCCTATCAATCTGATAGTCTTTCAGAACTGGTCTATCTGACATGAGTAAAGGCTATTCTCCAACCCTTAGCTCACACAAACAACAGTTCAGGACCAGGAATAGATGGAGAGGCAGACGGTAACTCATGAGACTAGTGTGTAAATTTAGTTTACTAATCCCTATTCACCAAGGTTTACCTCTGGAGGCATGTAAAGAATGCTTCTGTGTGTGGCAAGGAACCCAAAACTGGGAGACTTGGGGAAACATTCACACCAATCAGGGCTGCTTGACTGAATACAATACTGGGGATACAGGATCCGGGTATCGTGTAAAGAATTCAGTGTTCACTGCTTGGAAATGGATATTACTGTCGTTTTCTCGGCTTCTAACAGATGTTGCTTATATTCGCTATAAAGAGACATCATAGACACCCCTAAGCAGTCGCGTTCCTTTCTCGCAGAGAGGTAGTACATGTATTTTGTCAACATATATTGTCATCAGCTACTGGTATAGCCAGAGGGGCAGAAGGACTCGAATGGACATAGGAGGATTGATGCTTTTAGTTATATTTTACTGTTCAGTACTGGCAGGAATGAATTAAGATACACAATTGCCAAATATTGACCCTGACCAGAATTAAATTTTCACAGTGTATGTCATGAACAACAGTTTGCGTTTAGTATTTTCTTTTCAGTACAGCATCTGACAGTGATTGATTGGTTGGAAAGCAATGTCAGAGGGAAAAAATGTAACTTACCTTGGATTTCTATGTGTGCGATGTTGTATGCTGTATGGGCAGTTGGACCAGGCCGAGACAGTTAACCCTCGTTCCCCTGCAACCTCAACTGGTGGACTAAGGGCTGTTCTGCTATACAGGGGGAGATAGCTGGGAATTAAAGCATATGACAACAGCTGTCCGTTAAAAGAATCGGCACTTTGATTAGTAGTGATCAATGTTCTTTAATTCCTACATATCTGGGTAGGGCATTTCCAAAAGAAAAAAAAGAAGAATAGAATAGAATGGAAAAAAGATTCAAACACATTCACATGCATGCACACAAACATGCAGAAACACACACACATACTGTACACACCCACACACACACTCACACTCATAGACATTCATTGGCTTGACAACATGTGTCGCCTTTGGACGGCATCCCATATTCTCCAAAGGCCTGCGAGGCAGACAGACAGACAGACGCAATGGTGTAGACGGCCATGCACTGGTGTTAACAGAGCATGTGGACCGCTGTGCAAAGTGAATGAGAGCTCTATGTGTTGTCATGTTCTATCCTCATCTCTCTCTCTCTTTCCCTCTTTCCGACTGTCTCTCTCTCTCTCTCTCTCTCTCTCTCTCTCTCTCTCTCTCTCTCTCTCTCTCTCACCTCCAACCTCCAACTTCTACAATCACACACTGATTTGCAAGCACCTAGTCTTAGATCCATACTATCATGTCATACAATTGATATATTAAATTAAGGAAATTATCTTTCTTGACAAATATGAAGGGTAAAGTGAGCTCCACAGCTTAATTTCTGTCATTTTTACCCTGCAGACATAGTTTGCTGAAACTTCAGCATCAAAACACCTTCAAAGAAAAAGCCCTCTTATGCGTTTACCCTCATCCAATTCTTTTATGTGGTTCAGACTCAGACTGCAAGCACATGAACGGCGTTCCCCGACAAGATTGATCATGTGCTGGGGCCCCATAAAATGTGTTTGGTTATCAGTTGGTTCTTGCAAATAGGCCGAGGTGATGTGAGTGTGATCAACCTTGCCAGGATGTCTGTGCGTGGTAGCTGCAGGATAGGGCTGCGCTACGGCTGATTTATGAGATCTAGAGCAGCCAGAAAGCCTCAGGCCGAGGGAAAGGGGGACAGAGAGAGAGAGAGAGAGCGAATGGGAGCATGGATTTCCTGTAGAATGTTAGTCAGATTGAGGCCTCTCTCAATCTGACTAACATTCTACAGGAAATCCATGCTGACTGTGCCACCAAGGCAGTCGCCCCAGCCTGTAAATTCCATGAAGCCAAGCAACCAAACACTACGGAATATCTGAAAAAACGATGTGTTCCATTCAGTTTGTTGCATCGCTCTGAATTAGTTTGGGTTGTTGGACATGTGTGTAGATTTTGGATTTGTGCTTTTTAGTTTGGTAGCATGCTTACAGTACGTTCTGTACTCACAGTGTAGCACAGAACATGCATCTATTCAAACATCCTGTGAAACTCCCTTGAAGCCGATATGAATGTCCAGTAAAAGGGTACCTAATCCAGCATGCATTTTTCAAACTTGGGAAATTGTGAAAGGCCTCACAGGCCTCGTTTATTTCATCCTCATAGTTTTTTTCCTTCCTGTTTCTAGCAAATCTTTTCAGTCGGGCAGCTGTTCAAAGACAGCTGCTTTGGCCATTCAGTCAATGTTGTGTTTCAGTTGATCCATTGCTAGTTCTACAAGTAATCCCCTGTCATGCCTCTTTTCTCTTTTCACACACACCCATTCTGGTACTAGCACACACACACACACACACACACACACACACACACGCACACGCACACGCACACGCACACACACACGCACACGCACACACACACACACACACACACACACACACACACACACACACACACACACACACACACACACACACACACACACACACACACACACACACACACACACACACACACACACACACACACACACACACACACACACACACGCAAACACACACACACACACACACACACACACACACACACACACACACACACACACACACACACACACACACACACACACACACACACACACACACATGCACACGCAAACACACAGACACACACACACACACACATTAAGACATGCACCCACTCGTAAACGGCGCCATCAACGAAATAGTGCAAGAGACCAATGATAGTGTGATAGTATGGTGATACATGGCATGCATTTTTTCCAAAGACGAAGAGGCTAAATTGCGGCAACATGGCACCATTGAATTTGAAGCATTATTAGAGCCAGAGCCTATGAGGAGCCATCTAATCTCTTGGCCTTACTGGTCTATGAATGTTTTCCATGTCTGCCATGGTGGAGGTATGTGACCACACAAAGCCCCGCTGGCGACAGAGCGGCATGCGAGAGGGTTAAAATGAGCAGGGACCATGCCAATGTGTGTGTGCCGCCCTCCTGTCACATGCACTCACACATTGTTGTACATACTTACACACATACACACATCTATACAGAAACACAAACACACACCATGCCTCCAGTTGTCCCTTGCTCTCATTAAACATAGCAGGTGGCAGGCGGGCTCTGATAGAATGGGGGTGGGGGTCAGCTAGCTCAGCCTTAAGAACAGCATTGCTATTGTCTCTAACGTATGGGGAGTCCTGGAATGGGATCGGAAAATTGAATGGATTATACCCTGGCCATGCAATTTCACTCATATGAAGTGGCAATGTACATCACATTTTTATTTGGTTTGAATTGCAGTTTGCTGCTTGTAGCCCTTTATAGACCATGGTAAAGGATTGCCCTTGAATTCATTATACATTTCAGACATTCCTAGACAAAAACACATAAATCTTCCTTTCATAAACCTCCCAGTCCTGCTCTCTGTAATTCCTTGTCATCACCCAACGTGGTGTCCAAATTGGCATGTGCGTCAGACGCCGTGTGGAGAAGGAGAGAGCAGCGGCCTTGGTTCTAAACATCATCCTCTTTCAGCAGGGGCTTCAACAAATCAAAAACATCCCCTGGCTGTCAGGACATATTCTAGGTAATGTAAATGAGAGCCAGGGGAGCAGTGAGAGGAGAGAGGAGAGAGTATTCCTGGTGCCACTCACTCACACCCTGGGAGAATCAAAGACCTGGGACTGAGCTGTTTCTGTCAGGACAAGGCTGTTGCTCTCAAGTATGGTAGCCAGATCAGGTCCTGTTTTAGCCCACGCTGCTCTGTTGTCATGTTTATTTTTTGACCAGACAACAACAGAGGAGATGGCTGTACATCCAGGCACTTTGGATAAAGTCTGTTTTAAGTGCACCACCGTTTTCCAGTCCCCATTCCTGCATGCTCTGGTTTAGTGCACACTGCCACAACAGTCCCAAGCCGTTAGTCGGGAGGAGTGGATTGTGCAACACGGTGCATGTACATCTGGGAGATACAGTAACAGTCATTCTCAATGAAGAATTAAGGACATCCCTGTCTGTCTGTTTTCCATTCTGCTTTGAAAATTGTATTTTAATATAGCACTGGGCCCTCTGTGATTTATTTTTCTTCTGCCCTCTGTCTCCTGGCGTCTTCTTTTTGGCAGCCCAGGGCACTTTGTCAGTGTTAAGCATAAATTGTCCCTAACCTAAAAGATGGGCCACGTTGATGACCTATTTATATGGATCTGGTACAGCCTATATATTTTAATGGACAGATTTTTCTCCAGCTGCAAACTCTCTCTTAAAGTCTGTGGAGTATTTCTGTGTAACGAGTGCGCTGAGAGTCGGGAAGCAAGTACAGGGAGTGAGTGTTTTTAATAAATAAACAAAACAATAAACACGACACACAAACAACGCACAGACATGAAACAGAGTCAATGACACCTCGGGAAGGAACCAAAGGGAGTGACATATATAGGGCAGGTAATCACAGAGGTGATGGAGTCCAGGTGAGTCTGATGACACGCAGGTGCGTGTAACGATGGTGACAGGTGTGCGCCATAACGAGCAGCCTGGTGACCGAGAGACCGGAGAGGGAGCACACGTGACATTCTGTTATTGCAGCTCCCAGTCTGGGCCGGGGTTAATAGACAGGAAGAGTATGACAGATGGACCGGTGTATTTTTCTTCTTCTTTTCCTGGACTCCTCTACTTAATGGCGGTGATTGCAGGGATAAAGGGACCATCATCTCTCTGGCCCCCCTCGACCCTGGCTCTTCCTGTCCACCACATGTGCTCTGTGCTCATTTCTCAGACGGGGAATACAGAGAGGAGCTGCAAATCACCAAGATAAATGAGCACCAGGTTTGCTCTGATGACTTTGGTCTCGGCCTCTCCCCTCTCCTCCATCTCTCCCTGGGCACTCAGAGGTTGCCTACTCTGCCATACAACAACTGTCCACATAGTTGAAAGCAGTGAAAAATTCACGATTATTTCTCCAAAATGTTTCTCCTCATATATGCAACGTATTTCATTTATTGTGAATGTTTAGAGTGGAGAGTGGCTACCACTGAGAATAACAACATGAATAAACTATTTCATCAATAAGTAAATGTCTACTATTTATTTGTGTTTTTGAGAGTTGTTTCAAACACCACCCCCTGGTACCACTCTGTATGATAACACATGTTTACAATCTGGGGAGTGAGATTATGTACAATTGCAAACCTTTTCCAGCTCCACCAAATCCTCTTCCAGACTGGTACATTACACACTAATAGCAGTCTGCTAGAAGCACTGCGTAATTGCCTGGGCTCATGTGCTCTGGAAAGCCAGGGCAGGGGCCAGCGGCATCAAAGACCCACTGATCACTCCTCTGCCTCTCTCCTCCAAAGGGGAACCGGGGGGAAGAAACAAATACACGTGGACAAACACACAAGAGGAAGTGAAAACTGAAGCAGATGTGATAGTAGAGGATGGACAAGACTGGCCAAATGGATTCCCTATCCCTGGCTCCACCTGTTAATATTTAAAAACAATGGGAAAGAACCAATGGTTGGGTTGAAAAAATGAACAAAAACAAAAAGTAATGTTGCGGTGACATCATGGATTATTAAGATGGGGGTGGGGCTATTAAGAGGCCAGCAGTAACCCCTGGCCTGGCAGTAAGCAGGGCAGGAAACTGTGGCAGAGGCAATTTGAGAAGCTGAGACCTCAGCGTCTGCAGCTGTGCTTTCAGTTTTCCTGCCTCCAACAGCTCAGCTACATGTGACGCTCCCAACTATTCACCTACGACCTCTCTCCCCATACACCTACAGAGAAAAGAAGTGAAAGAAGATGGAAAAGGAAAGCTGGACAACAACTTCTGCTCAATGCATTTACTCCATCAGTCACGTGCTGTGTAGCTGAAGACTGAAAATCCATCCAGCAGTTTTACAAAATGGGTCAATGGGTTTGAGAACTTCTTGAATTGTTGTATTAGTTTACTCTGACGTTTTCTGATTTGTTTTCCAAAGATGTAATTCGACTTTGGGGAATACCAGTAATGAAAGCTGAGAAACCATACAGTATACACTACCATTCAAAAGTTTGGTGTTGTTTAGAAATGTCCTTGTTTTCCATGAAAACATACAAGAAATTAGAAATAAAGTCAAGTCGTTGACAAGGTTATAAATAATGATTTTTAATTGAAATAATAATTGTGTCTTTCAAACTTTGCTTTCGTCAAAGAATCCTCCATTTGCAGCAATTACAGCCTTGCAGACCTTTGGCATTCTAGTTGTCAATTTGTTGAGGTAATCTGAAGAGATTTCACCCCATGCTTCCTGAAGCACCTCCCACAAGTTGGATTGGCTTGATGGGCACTTCTTACGTACCATACGGTCAAGCTGCTCCCACAACAGCTCAATAGGGTTGAGATCCGGTGACTGTGCTGGCCACTCCATTATAGACAGAATGTCAGCTGACTGCTTCTTCTCTAAATAGTTATTGCATAGTTTGGAGCTGTGCTTTGGGTCATTGTCCTGTTGTAGGAGGAAATTGGCTCCAATTAAGCATTGCGAAATGGAGTGACAGCCTTCCTTCTTTAAGATCCCTTTTACCCTGTACAAATCTCACACTTTACCACCACCAAAGCACCCCCAGACATCACATTGCCTCCACCATGCTTGACAGATTGTGTCAAGCACTACTCCAGCATCTGTTCATTTTTTCTGTGTCTCACGAATGTTCTTCTTTGTGATCCAAACACAGCAAACTTAACCATCTTAATCTTTTATTTTTATTGGCCAGTCTGAGATATGGCTTTTTCTTTGCAACTCTGCATAGAAGGCTAGCATCCCGGAGTCGCCTCTTAACTGTTGAAGTTGAGACTGGTGTTTTGCGGGTACTATTTGATGAAGATGCCAGTTGAGGACTTGTGAGGCGTCTGTTTCTCAAACTACCACTCCTCTTTCTATTCTGGTTAGAGCCAGTTTGCACTGTTCTGTGAAGGGAGTAGTACACAGCGTTGTACGAGATCTTTAGTTTCTTGGCAATTTCTGGCATGGAATAGCCTTCATTTCTCAGAACAAGAATATACTGATGAGTTTCAGAAGAAAGGTCTTTGTTTCTGGCCATTTTGAGCCTGTAATCGAACCCACAAATTCTGATGCTCCAGATACTCAACTAGTCTAAAGAAGGTCAGTTTTATTGCTTCTTTAATCAGTACAACAGTTTCAGCTGTGCTAACATAACTGCAAAAGGGTTTTCTTATGATCAATTAGCATTTTAAAATGATAAACTTGGATTATGTAACGGTTTTCTTCGTCCTCCTCTGACGAGGAGTAAGAAATGTCGGACCAATGCGCAGCGTGGTATGTGTCCATAATATATTTTAATAATACGAACACAGAAACAAAACAATAAACGATACGTGAAATACAAACCGAAACAGTTCCGTGTGGGACAAACACTGACACGGAAAATAACCACCCACAAAACCCAGGTGGAAAAAGGCTACCTAAGTATGATTCTCAATCAGAGACAACTAACGACACCTCCCTCTGATTGAGAATCATACCAGGCCAAACGAAAAAACCAACATAGAAAAACGAACATAGATTACCCACCCAACTCACGCCCTGACCATACTAAAACAAAGAAATAACAAAAGAACTAAGGTCAGAACGTGACAGATTAGCTAACACAACGTGCCATTGGAACACAGGAGTGATGGTTGCTGATAATGGGCCTCTGTATGCCTATGTAGATATTCCATTAAAAATCAGCCGTTTCCAGCTACAATAGTCATTTACAACATTAACAATGTCTACACTGTATTTCTGATCAATGTGATGTTATTTTAATGGACAAAAAATTTGCTTTTCTTTCAAAAACTAGGACATTTCTAAGTGACCCCAAACTTTTGAACGGTAGTGTACGTCTGGACTCCAGTCAACAGAAAATGATCTATTGCCTAAACAGAGAGTTGCCGATTGACCAGACCTATCTTCCACTGCAGCGTCAGAAGCTTGATGAGCCATGTAGGACCTCATGCAGGAGCTCATTCCCAAAAGTGCTGCTCTGCCTTTTGAAGTACTAATCATTTTAATGTGGCTGTGTGTGTGTGATGCCAAACACAGGAAATGTATCTCCACATCTTTTTATCTGCTGTGTTTAAAGTTGCCAGATTGTGAGCCCTTTGAAAGGGCTGCACTGTCATGGTGCTGCATTCATCTCTGCAGCTCCCCTCAATTAAAACCTACTGCTGCTCTTAAACTGAGAGACATCTGCCAAGCATCACGACCCCCCCCCCCGAACCCCCGTCCTGCCCGTTGCCCCCTCACGGTGAGGAGAGAGGAACATCTCCGTTCGCACCGAGCCCAGCCAGGGATAAAATGTGGCACCAGTCTGAGGGCTAAGCTCTGCGCAGCGGCCCTTTTGTAGCCAGATCACAACCAGATGTGCCAAGTGTGTCCAAACAGGAATGACTGCGTGTAGGCAATTTTCAGCAATTTGTCCGATTTTAGGGTTCACCCCTATACCTCCTGATAGACAAATACAAACTTCAGAGCCAAAACAATAAATTGAAACACATAGGCACCCCAAAGAGAGTTGACTCCCCCCCCCAGGCAAAGTGGTGACGAGAGATAGATACAGTATGTCTATACAGAGACAAGCAAGCCAAGGCCTGCTGTATTGACAAATAACCTCCTGGCTCACACAGCATTACTGCATCAACTGAAACAGACGCAATACGACCATCATGTATTTCACCCCCGGACTTAAGTTTAGGTGTTTTTTAATGGATTCAAAAGGCCCTGACAAAAATACTTAGATAAAATAAAGGCTCTGACAACATTTACACACACTAAATCCATCACGTAACACATATTGAGAGAAAAACACACAAGCAAACACAGACAGATAAACAAGAAAAAGCAGCCAGTTAATCTCTCCCCAAACACCTCGTAAATTAAAACCCCAACTCCCTGGAAGTCTCTGGCCACAAGACCGTTTCAGACATGTTCTCTCACCTTTCCCCCTTCTCTTTTTCTTCTACATAAATATTTTCAAGAAATATAAAAGAGCTGGACTCTCCTAATAATAATCACATTTTCCAAGCCGAGAGAGGTGGGGGGGAAGAAAGTATCCTTTGTTGCCTGTACCCTGTTTAGGCCTCTTTCATAGGAAATTGAGGGCAGTGTCTCCTCTTTATAGCAGCCATGAAACGTGTCAGCTCTGGGGAGACGTGGGGGAGACAGGGGGAGGCGGGTGAGAAAGTGGGGGAGAGGTGGGAATGCTAACCCCCTCCATACACACATATATGAGCTACATATACCACTCTCCTAGCCCTGCTGAAAAACATTCCACAACTTTTTGCCCTCCTAACCTGAACTTGCTGTTGCTCTGTCACGCAAAAACAACACAGACCCATCTTGTAACCCACCCCAGCTCCTTGTGTCTGGGAGGAACTAGCCCAAGGAAGGGAGTCTCAATTCAGAATGTACACCTGAGAGATTCCCTCTCTCTTGCTCTGAGCTCCAGGATTTGGAGAGGCCAACTCTGTTGTTTTCCCCCTCTGGTAGTGGTTACCTGGCAGAACACAGATGTGAGCTTTGGGCTTTCTCTGTTTCTCTGTGATACTCACAGTGCATGTAAATTGCTAAAGTACAGGCAGAAGTACAGTACCAGAAGCCAGCCCCAATTCCCGTTTCTAATTGTCAGCTCACACTGGAATTCCTTTGAATTAGAACGCCATTGTCGGACCTAATTGTAAGTTACGCTCTTTCAGCAAATGGCCATTTACTTTATCCAATGGTATTCTTTATATATATATATATATATATACAGTGGGGAGAACAAGTATTTGATACACTGCCGATTTTGCAGGTTTTCCTACTTACAAAGCATGTAGAGGTCTGTAATTTTTATCATAGGTACACTTCAACTGTGAGAGACGGAATCTAAAACAAAAATCCAGAAAATCACATTGTATGATTTTTAAATAATTAATTTGCATTTTATTGCATGACATAAGTATTTGATCACCTACCAACCAGTAAGAATTCCGGCTCTCACAGACCTGTTAGTTTTTCTTTAAGAAGCCCTCCTGTTCTCCACTCATTACCTGTATTAACTGCACCTGTTTGAACTCGTTACCTGTATAAAAGACACCTGTCCACACACAATCAAACAGATTCCAACCTCTCCACAATGGCCAAGACCAGAGAGCTGTGTAAGGACATCAGGGATAAAATTGTAGACCTGCACAAGGCTGGGATGGGCTACAGGACAATAGGCAAGCAGCTTGGTGAGAAGGAAACAACTGTTGGCGCAATTATTAGAAAATGGAAGAAGTTCAAGATGACGGTCAATCACCCTCGGTCTGGGGCTCCATGCAAGATTTCACCTCGTGGGGCATCAATGATCATGAGGAAGGTGAGGGATCAGCCCAGAACTACACGGCAGGACCTGGTCAATGACCTGAAGAGAGCTGGGACCACAGTCTCAAAGAAAACCATTAGTAACACACTACGCCGTCATGGATTAAAATCCTGCAGCGCACGCAAGGTCCCCCTGCTTAAGCCAGTGCATGTCCAGGCCTGTCTGAAGTTTGCCAATGACCATCTGGATGATCCAGAGGAGGAATGGGAGAAGGTCATGTGGTCTGATGAGACAAAAATAGAGCTTTTTGCTCTAAACTCCACTCGCCGTGTTTGGAGGAATAGAAGGATGAGTACAACCCCAAGAACACCATCCCAACCGTGAAGCATGGAGGTGGAAACATCATTCTTTGGGGATGCTTTTCTGCAAAGGGGACAGGACGACTGCACCGTATTGAGGGGAGGATGGATGGGGCCATGTATCGCGAGATCTTGGCCAACAACCTCCTTCCCTCAGTAAGAGCATTGAAGATGGGTCGTGGCTGGGTCTTCCAGCATGACAACGACCCGAAACACACAGCCAGGGCAACTAAGGAGTGGCTCCGTAAGAAGCATCTCAAGGTCCTGGAGTGGCCTAGCCAGTCTCCAGACCTGAACCCAATAGAAAATCATTGGAGGGGGCCGAAAGTCCGTATTGCCCAGCGACAGCCCCGAAACCTGAAGGATCTGGAGAAGATCTGTAGGGAGGAGTGGGCCAAAATCCCTGCTGCAGTGTGTGCAAACCTAGTCAAGAACTACAGGAAACATATGATCTCTGTAATTGCAAACAAAGGTTTCTGTACCAAATATTAAGTTCTGCTTTTCTGATGTATCAAATACTTATGTCATGCAATAAAATGCAAATTAATTACTTAAAAATCATACAATGTGATTTTCTGGATTTTTGTTTTAGATTCCGTCTCTCATAGTTGAAGTGTACCTATGATAAAAATTACAGACCTCTACATGCTTTGTAAGTAGGAAAACCTGCAAAATCGGCAGTGTATCAAATACTTGTTCTCCCCACTGTATATCTGATCCACCTCTACGCAGACGACACCATTCTGTATACTTCTGGCCCTTCTTTGGACACTGTGTTAACAACCTTCCAGACGAGCTTCAATGCCATACAACTCTCCTTCCGTGGCCTCCAACTGCTCTTAAATACAAGTAAAACTAAATGCATGCTCTTCAACCGATCGCTGCCTGCACCTGCCCGCCCGTCCAGCATCACTACTCTGGATGGTTCTGACTTAGAATATGTGGACAACTACAAATAACTAGGTGTCTGGTTAGACTGTAAACTCTCCTTCCAGACTCACATCAAAATCTCCAATCCAAAGTTAAATCTAGAATTGGCTTCCTATTTCGCAACAAAGCATCCTTCACTCATGCTGCCAAACATACCCTCGTAAAACTGACCATCCTACCAATCCTCGACTTCGGCGATGTCATTTACAAAATAGCCTCCAATACCCTACTCAATAAATTGGATGCAGTCTATCACAGTGCCATCCGTTTTGTCACCAAAGCCCCATATACTACCCACCACTGCGACCTGTACGCTCTCGTTGGCTGGCCCTCGCTTCATACTAGTCGCCAAACCCACTGGCTCCAGGTCATCTACAAGACCCTGCTAGGTAAAGTCCCTCCTTATCTCAGCTCGCTGGTCACCATAGCAGCACCCACCTGTAGCACGCGCTCCAGCAGGTATATCTCTCTGGTCACCCCCAAAGCCAATTCCTCCTTTGGCCGCTTCTTCTTCCAGTTCTCTGCTGCCAATGACTGGAACGAACTACAAAAATCTCTGAAACTAGAAACACTTATCTCTCACTAGCTTTAAGCACCAGCTGTCAGAGCAGCTCACAGATTACTGCACCTGTACAT
The DNA here is from genome assembly GCF_045679555.1 of Salvelinus alpinus. Classification (NCBI taxonomy): domain Eukaryota; kingdom Metazoa; phylum Chordata; class Actinopteri; order Salmoniformes; family Salmonidae; genus Salvelinus; species Salvelinus alpinus. The sequence goes on along the minus strand of NC_092101.1, from coordinate 17,440,125 downwards.
AGCCCATCTATAAATTAGCCCAAACAACTACCGCTTCTCCTACTGTATTTATTTATTTATTTATTTTGCTCCTTTGCACCCCATTATTTCTATTTCTACTTTACTTATTCTTCCACTGCAAATTTACCATTCCAGTGTTTTACTTGCTATATTCTATTTACCTCACCACCATGGCCTTTTTTTGCATTTACCTCCCTTATCTCACCTCATTTACTCACATTGTATATAGATTTATTTTTCTACTGTATTATTGACTGTTTGTTTTACTCCATGTGTAACTCTGTGTTGTTGTATGTGTCGAACTGCTTTGCTTTATCTTGGCCAGGTCGCAGTTGTAAATGAGAACTTGTTCTCAACTTGCCTACCTGGTTAAATAAAGGTGAAATACAGAAAGAAAGAAATATACATATTGCTGTTGGATATTGGAGATGTTGTCGCATAACTTATCCCCTCAAATTTAAATTAAGAAAGTGGTTATAAACTAACAATGCCGTTTGTGATTCAACGTTGACCAGAGCTGCATGATTTCTTCTTCCTTGCCTATGTGGATAGCATTGCAGTTGAAATAAGGCAAGGAAGAAGGAGTTTCCTCCGAGGAATCTGTGTGGGTGTGAGAATGGATGCACTTAGGTATGTATTTTTGAAAAGTAGGAGGGAAAAAACTGTGATTTTATGGCTGTGTGTGTGTGTGTGTGTGTGTGTGTGTGTGTGTGTGTGTGTGTGTGTGTGTGTGTGTGTGTGTGTGTGTGTGTGTGTGTGTGTGTGTGTGTGTGTGCGTGTGTGCGTGTGTGCGTGCGTGCGTGCGTGCGTGTGTTTGTGTGTTTGTGTGTGTGTCAACCTGGTCTCAGAGAATTTCGTATTATTCTGAGATACTTCATTTAGTATGATATGTTACTCGCCTTCATCCTCTGAGGAGCATCCACTGGTATGCATTAATTTGTGGATGTCCATCACCCATTTCATTTGATATGTTATGAATTACAACTCGTATCATTAGTTCCAATTTTGCTAAACGTATGATATGTTATGAATTCTAATTGGGAACAGTTGAAGTCGGAAGTTTACATACACCTTACATATAAAATACATACATTTTATACATTTAAACTCAGTTTTCACCATTCCTGACATTTAATCCTAGTAAAACTTCCCTGTCTTAGGTCAGTTAGGATCACCACTTTATTTTAAGAATGTGAAATGTCAGAATAATAGTAGAGAGAAAGATTTATTTCAGCTTTTATTTCTTTCATCATATTCCCAGTGGGCCAGAAGTTTACATTCACTCAATTACTATTTGGTAGCATTGCCTTAAATTGTTTAACTTGGGTCAAACATTTCTGGTAGCCTTCCACAAGCTTCCCACAATAAGTTGGGTGAATTTTGGCCCATTCCTCCTGACAGAGCTGGTGTAACTGAGTCAGGTCTGTAGGCCTCCTTGCTCGCGTACGCTTTTTCAGTTCTGCCCATATATTTTCTATAGGATTGATGTCAGGGCTTTGTGATGGCCACTCCAATACCTTGACTTTGTTGTCCTTAAGCCATTTTGCCACAACTTTGGAAGTATGCTTGGGGTCATTGTCCATTTGGAAGACCCATTTGCGACCAAGCTTTAACTTCCTGACTGATGTCTTGAGATGTTGCTTCAATATATCCACAGAATTTTCCTCCCTCATGATGCCATCTATTTTGTGAAGTGCACCAGTCCCTCCTGCAGCAAAGCACCCCCACAACATGATGGCGCAGTGGTCTAGGGCACTGCATCGCAGTGCTAACTGCGCCACCAGAGTCTCTGGGTTCGCGCCCAGGCTGGGCTGGGTTCGCGCCCAGGCTCTGTCGCAGCCGGCCGCAACCGGGAGGTCCGTGGGGCGACGCACAATTGTCATAGCGTCGTCCGGGTTAGGGAGGGTTTGGCCGGTAGGGATATCCTTGTCTCAGTATGTTAAAATGTAATAAAATGTATGCACTCTACTGTAAGTCGCTCTGGATAAGAGCGTCTGCTAAATGACTAAAATGTAAAATGTAAATGTAATGATCCTGCCACCCCCGTGCTTCACGGTTGGGATGGTGTTCAACCCTCCCCCTTTTTCCTCCATACATAATGATGGTCATTATGGCCAAACAGTTCTATTTTTGTTTCATCAGACCAGAGGACATTTCTCCAAAAAGTACAATCTTTGTCCCCATGTGCAGTTGCAAACCGTAGTCTGACTTTTTTATGGCGGTTTTGGAGCAGTGGCTTCTTCCTTGCTGAGAGGCCTTTCAGGTTATGTCCATATAGGACTCGTTTTACTGTGGATATAGATGTTTTTGTACCTGTTTCCTCCAGCACTTTCACAAGGTCCTTTGCTGTTGTTCTGGGATTGATTTGCACTTTTTGCACCAAAGTACGTTCATCTCTAGGAGACAGAACACGTCTCTTTCCTGAGCGGTATGACGATTGTGTGGTTCCATGGTGTTTATACTTGCGTACTATTGTTTGTACAGATGAACGTGGTACCTTCAGGGTGTTTGGAAATTGCTCCCAAGGATGAACCAGACTTGTGGAGGTCTACAATTTGTTTTCTGAGGTCTTGGCTGATTTAATTTGATTTTCCCATGATGTCAAGCAAAGAGGCACTGAGTTTGAAAGTAGACCTTGAGATACATCCACAGGTACACCTCCAATTGACTCAAATGATGTCAATTAGCCTATCAGAAGCTTCTAAAGCCATGACATAATTTTCTGGAATTTTCCAAGCTGTTTAAAGGCACAGTCAACTTAGTGTATGTGAACTTCTGACCCACTGGAATTGTGATACGAATAATTATAAGTGAAATAATCTGTCTGTAAACAATTGTTGGGAAAACTATAGTTTGTTAACAAGAAATTTGTGGAGTGGTTGAAAAACAAGTTTTAATGACTCCAACATAAGTGTATGTACACTTCTGACTTCAACTGTAGGTAGGTGGTGAACATTCGCTAGCCTGCTAATGTTAGCTAGGCTAGGAGTTAGGATTAGGGTTAGGGGAAGGTTTAGATAACATGCTAAGTAGTCGCAAAGTACCTAAAAAGTAGCAAGTAGTTGAAAAATTGCTAATTAGCTAAAATGCTAAAGTTGTCAATGATGAGATTTTAACTTGCAACCTTTGGGTTGCTAGAAGTTTACATTATACACCCACCTATCCACCCCGACCAGTTTTTACCTTTAGTAACCAGCTGTCTTATGTAACTATACCAAATGTAACATATCATACTAATATTCATATGTTATAAAACACACTGTTTTGCAATGAAGGTCTATGGTAACTTAAACGACACTCTCTGGGGTAGCACCATGGTGTAACAGGAGGACAGCTTGCTTACGTTTTCCTCTGGCTACATTGACTTCAATACAAAACCTAGGAGGCTCGTAGGCATCACCCCCTTCCATTGACCTTCATGGTAATTATGACCACTTCCGACACAGGTTACATTACTCAAAAGTGAAACTGCATAAAATATTCCCGGACACCTCACCACTGTGTGAGAGGTGCAAGCAGGAGGAGGGGACGTTGACCCACTTGTTTTGGACCTGTCCTAAGTTACATGCTTACTGGGTTCTAATTTTTGATTACTTATCTAAAGCCTTCGATAGAGTTTTAGCCCCAGACCCATTGATCTGTCTGTTTAGTACAGTTGATGGGAATAACCAGGAAGGGAAGGCTGTCTCTCTTTGTACTCTATTAGCCAAAAGGCTCATATTCCAATTTTGGAAATTGGAGACTGTACCTACCTTTGAAATGTGGTTACGGGATTTAGGGAATGTAACACATATGGAAAAGATTCGATACAATACCTCCAATAGAAGTCCAATGTTATACAAAATATGGCAGCCTATACTGGATAAATGGTCTAGTCCTGCTTCATAACTGGTTGATGATCTGCTGCTACTCTGTGCTGTACTCCACTCAATATTTATTTTTGGCTTAAGTACACTGCTTGTAATGACTATATACTGTCTTCTTATACATGTACCACCTAATAGGATTTAGTTATATTTTGTGTATGTGTGAGTTAAGTTTTGTTTTGTCCTCTAATTACAATGAATGTCAATGTTTGTATTGCTGTGTTTTTTTATTTATTTGTTATTGGAAAATAATAAACATATTATTTAAAAAAATGATGACCACTTCCGGAGGATGACCTCCAACCAATCAAAGCTTTTGCATTATGAACTGACATGTTGTCCATACAATCATAGGATTAGGATCAGAGAATTAACCTAGTGTGTTGTATTGGGGTTGTGCTGCAGAGCATTATGGGAGGTTCTATGTGTTGAGAAGCTTGGTGAGTTGGTGACATTATTGAGATTGACAGTGAAAAGTGATAGTTGAGCATTTTTAGGATATTATTCAATTCAAATTCGTTTCTTCAAATTACAGGAGACAGAGGAGGTAGATTATAAATTGTTTACTTGGTTTTAGACAGAGGTAGGACCAAGTCATTGTTTTACAAGTGACAAGTAAGTCTCAAGCCTTAGCACTCAAGTCCCAAGTCAAGTCCCAAGTCAAGACAGGCAAGTCCGAGTCAAGTCTCAAGTCCTTAACTTTGAGTTGAGTCATAAACAAGTCATAATGTGCTTTTCACCAAATGTAATACCATTTCATATTTTTAACAAGAATAATAGTTAGTATATTACATTTACGCAAATAATGAATGCTTTAAAAAAAAGAAAAAAATGTAACTTTCCAAATAAACATTATATTTCCATGGAAATACATGGGTAGCTGTCAGGACCCGGCGCGAGAAACAGTCACTAATAATCGTCAGAACCCAGAAGATGAGGCAGACACAGCAGTACTAGAGATGGTGGTTTAATTAAAGAACAAAATCTTCAGGCAAAGAAACTAAATCCACAATGTCCAAAAATAAAGCCAAGAGGCACAAAATGGAAATCCTCCAAAATACAAAAGAAACTCCACAAAGTGGTAAAAAACAGCAGGGAAAAACAAACCTCAAAAGACTACTCAAATAATACACAAGAACTAAACCAGAGAACCTCTGGAAAATCCAACAAGAGAAATATCTGTATAAAACAAGGCTTGGGCTGGGGCTGGGTGCTAACTTACAAACACTGAGCAAGGAACTGAGGAACACACAGGGTTTAAATACTAACAAGGGAACGACCCACAGGTGCAAACAATAATTAGAGCAAGAAAAAACAAAAGGTACAAAAAAGGTGCAATGGGGACATCTAGTGACCAAAACCCAAACAGTCTTGGCCAAAACCTGACAGGTAGCCATGAGAAAGACCCCCCCCCCCCCCCCCCCCCATAGCGACCGACTATCGAGGATGGCTAATGTTAATAATAACATCTTTCCAGTGGCTCAGACTGAATTCACCCACCGACATTCCTCTGCACTGCCACACGCAACTTTTTCTCAGCTGGCAACAATTTGATTGGCTGCTGTCCGATTCAAACTGTAATCCGTTAAATGAAGAGATGATGCGCTGCACAAGTCACAAGTCATTGGTGTTAAAGTCAAAGTTGATTTGCAAGTCACCATATTTGTGACTCGAGTCCAAGGGTATCTGGTATTAGAACTTTATTTTTGTGTCCAGTGAGAGTCATTTATTTAAATGTGCCTTGGTAAGTAGCAGTAGCTAGCTAGCTACCAGCTCAAGCATGCAGTTTTCACCGCCAGAATGGCAGAATGGCCAACGCTACCAAAAATGTTGTGGACTTTTTGTTGAAGAACCCCTTTATTCACTGGGGCAAACAGAACAGGTGTGAATTAAAAGTGAGGGTTGATCTCTGCCTGAGATCAGTTTCATGAAGAAGGATGAAAAGGTGAGGTGGTTCAATACCAACTGGCATCAAAAGTATAGCTGGTTAACAGAGAGTCTTTCATCAAGCTGCCTGTATTGCTGGCCTTGCCTGCTTTTTGGAAAGTCTGAGCCTTGGGCGAAAGGGGGGTACAGTGACTTGAAGAACATTGATTGTTCAGCTAAACAGCATAATATAAATGGGATCATATAAATGCCCACATCAAATTCAAGCTTCTGGGAAAAAGCCGCATCGATCATGCAATGGACGAAGGTCTGTCGTCTCCGTGCATTCCGCAGAGGGTCTCCCATCCTCCTCAATGTTTGTATTCACCAGCCTCCACTGGTGTGTGTGTGTTGGTGTGAGTGTGTCTGTATCTGTGTATACATATATACTGAGTGTACAAAAGATTAAGAACTCCTTTAACTCCCCTTTTGCCCTCAGAACAGTCTCAATTCTTCGGGGCATGGACTCTAATGACTCCAATGTTGACTCCAATGTTTCACACGGTTGTGTCATGTTGGCTGGATGTCCTTTGGGTGGTGGACCATTCTTGATACACATGGGAAACTGTTGATCGCGAAAAATTGCAGTTCTTGACACAAACCGGTGCCCCATACCCAGTTCAAAGGCACTTCAATCTATTGTTTTGCCCATTCACCCTCTGAATGGCACACATACACAATTCATGTTTCAATTGTCTCAAGGCCTAACACCCTCTTCTTTAACCTGTCTCCTCCCCTTCATCTACACCAATGGAAATGGATTTAACAAGTAACATCAATAAGGGATCATATCTTTCAGCTGGATTCACCTGGTCCGTCTATGTCATGGAAAGAGCAGGTGTTCATAATGTTTTGTACACTCAGTGTATGCGTGTGCATGTCTGCATGTACTGCAGTAAATGCATGTCTTCATGTGTGTGTGGGGAGTATGTTTAGAGAATGTCCCTCTGTATGTTTGTCCATGAAGTGAAGTCCTACAGCAGTTGGCACCATCTGTGGACCTCAGTCTGTCTGGACCCTCAGTCTGCCTGGACCCTCAGTCTGTCTGTACCCTCAGTCTGTCTGGACCCTCAGTCTGCCTGGACCCTCAGTCTGTCTGGACCCTCAGTCTGTCTGGACCCTCAGTCTGTCTGGACCCTCAGTCTGCCTGGACCCTCTGTCTGGACCCTCAGTCTGTCTGGACCCTCAGTCTGTCTGGACCCTCAGTCTGCCTGCACCCTCAGTCTGTCTGGACCCTCAGTCTGTCTGGACCCTCAGTCTGTCTGGACCCTCAGTCTGCCTGGACCCTCAGTCTGTCTGGACCCTCAGTCTGTCTGGACCCTCAGTCTGCCTGGACCCTCAGTCTGTCTGTACCCTCAGTCTGTCTGGACCCTCAGTCTGCCTGGACCCTCAGTCTGTCTGGACCCTCAGTCTGTCTGGACCCTCAGTCTGTCTGGACCCTCAGTCTGCCTGGACCCTCTGTCTGGACCCTCAGTCTGTCTGGACCCTCAGTCTGTCTGGACCCTCAGTCTGCCTGCACCCTCAGTCTGTCTGGACCCTCAGTCTGTCTGGACCCTCAGTCTGTCTGGACCCTCAGTCTGCCTGGACCCTCAGTCTGTCTGGACCCTCAGTCTGTCTGGACCCTCAGTCTGCCTGGACCCTCAGTCTGTCTGGACCCTCAGTCTGTCTGGACCCTCAGTCTGCCTGGACCCTCAGTCTGTCTGGACCCTCAGTCTGCCTGGACCCTCAGTCTGTCTGGACCCTCAGTCTGTCTGGACCCTCAGTCTGTCTGTAACCCTCAGTCTATCCAGCCTTAATAGTCCCACTGTGCCTGGGCTGTGACTGCAGCCCGCCTGGTGTGCCCATACCCGCTAGCCTTTACCCACCCATCTCTTCTTATGTCTGCCTCATCATAACCCTGTTTTCACTGCTTTAATGTGAAACAATTTTAATGTGAAACAATTTCCATATTAATATGCCGTGATGACTCTCTTTGTTGGTATTTCCTGCCCCGTGTTCCGAACCACGTGTCCCTCCCTCCACCTCAGGCTTGTTTCCCTTTTGGTTCACTTCCCACAAGCTGGTCGACAGACATCCATCAACCACAACCGGCGCTGATCTAGCTCCCTCTCCCCCACACCCGGCCCCACACCAAGTAGTAAGCCACAGCCACAGCAAAGACTAGCATCTCAACACCATAGATAGACGGATGGACATTCAGTCTGTTGCAGATGTTGTTTGCGCTGAATTTTAAAGGTTTGTTTTGTTTGAGCTAAGAATGGCAAAATATCTGAAAAAATAGATTTGACGTATCTGCAATGTTTTTTGCTGCACTACATTTTGGTTGACTTTCATTAGTCAGTTCAAACACAAAAGTCAGAATCTCATCTTTTCCTAAGGAAAAGTTACGGTGAAGGAGAAAGAAGAAAATAATTAGTTGAGTTTTGTTACTATAAAAATGGATAGTCACGTTGTCAGCAATTAGATAATTGTGTATTGTAATAGATGATTGAACATGCACATAATTCTTTTCTATTCACTTTCTCCCTCAAATTATCATATAAAGTTCCAACAATTCCCCCAACAACACAAAAACTTTGACATCACATTTGTGAAATGGAATAATACTATATCTATAATGAGATGAGTCATAATTTGGTTTTTATTAAATGTTTCAGAGACTCCTGTTCATTAATTCTCTCTTTACTCAATTTCTGGCAGAACCATGCAGATAGTTAGGGCCTGTGATGGGTGTGTATGATTTAGAGGTCTTCACCGGTCCAAAAAGTTAGACCCGGACCCGAGGACAATCAGACCCGGACCCAAATGGACCGATCATTAAAAATAATAATAATGGAGACCCGGACACGAATGGACCCGAGAAGCATTCGACCTAGACCTGACCCGTTCTCTGACAGGTCTAGGTCTAGACCAGGCTCGATTGGACCGAGTGACAAAAAAAGTTGTTGTTCAGGTTAACAAATAGGTCTTTATATGTTGGATAGGCCTTCTATAAATCAATAAATTCACCTTATTAGCGTAAAATAAATATGCTATAGGCTATGCAGAGCCGTGGTCGGGTCCATTCGGGTCCACTTAGGTCTATCAGCTGTAGTTACATAGACATGAGACCAGATGACAATCGAACACGACCTGACCGGATCCACAGTTAGAATTTCAGACCCAAACCCGATCGGGCCCGGGTCGGGTCTCGGGTCTATCGGGTCCACCCGAACCGGCAAAGACCTCTAGTATGATTACTAATAACATTTAATTAGCCTTCCTAATGAGAGTTTCTCTGAAAACAGGAAAGTAGGAAGAGGACATGTAGCAATACAAAACGTTTACAATGGGAAGGAATCTTCCCTCTCCACAGACCAGTGTCCAACTAATACATTTACTTCTGCTGCAGTACACTCTGTGTTATTTTCCTTGTTGTAAAGCACTTTTTTTGTTTACAGGTTCAAAGCCTTGTGACATTTAATATTGAAACGAGATGAAGAAACACAGCAAGTACAGTTGGTATAACAGGTGTTGCTATAACAACAAGTGGCTCAATAAGTGTAGGAACAACGACATGCCCACAACATCCAGCTGTATCCATGAACTTGGTTCTATTTTGGACGTGTGACACGTTGCAAGTCCCGCATCTCCCATCTCCTCATTGGTTTTTAGGAGCATATACCCACCTGGGTGATTGAAAGATGAACTGAGGTCCACACTCCAGTCCAGCTGGAAGCGGTAATGCACGTTAGAGTTGTTCGCCAACCGCCATATAAAGTCAGTAGAAGAAGAAGAAGACTGAAGGAGGAGCGATTACTAGAAACAAACTAGGTTTCCCTTTTTATCTGTTGATTAATTGTAGGGGTAGAGAACACACAAAAGGGGTCAAAATTCTACAAAGATCCAGAAAAAAAGGACCTTGTGCATTTCAGGTAAAATAACAACCAAATGTTCATATCCCAGAACAAATTAGCAAGCAACAGAAAGCTAGCTAGTTAAATATCCATGAATGTTTCATGTGTTTCGACATGTCCCCAAATTAATATAGTTGGTTCAGAGTTCGTTTTGATATTTCAACCCGCGTGTCCTGATCAAGTTTGGTGTGGATGGATAAAAGCAACATGCGCCCAGTGTTGCACACAGACACACGCGCGTGCCAGGTCTAGTCAGCATGTAAGATTATTATGGAAAGTTTTACCATTTTCTGTGATTAAACCATAGCATATCTTTGTAGGGAGAATCCACCCTTTTCATATCACTCTAAAAACATGAAGTCCTGATGGTGGAAACTTCTCCACAGCAGAAACGGCAGGGAAGGTTTAAGGATGTATGTGTTAGTAATTTGGAAACCAAGTTGTGGGGGATGGTGGTGTCGTATCCCACAATGCAGTGCAGAATTCCTTTAACATATGGTGCGTCAGGAAAGAGCTGGTTGACCTCTGGCTTCTTAGGAGTCTCTCGGGACAGCTGAGCTTGGCTGTTCAAGAAATCTAGGATCACTGCACACAGCTATGGATGGAAGTTGTGACTGGAATTGTAATCACTCTCTCCCTCTTTTCCCCTAAAACCCGAGTCTTTCTCTCTCTCTCTCTCTCTCTACACTTTATTTTCTTCCTTTTTTATTTCTTTATCACCCCACTGTTGTAGAATTCCTTCTTCTCTCTCTCTCTCTTTCTCTCTTACTTTTTTTTCTTATTATCTTGTCTCTGTTTTAGTCTATTCCTTCGTCTGGTAAGACACACCATCTCGGCACACATGTGATGCATTAAATGAGGTAGAGCAGCGAGAAAGTACAGGACCTCACTGAAATGTGTTGCTCTACCTACTTCTGTTTCCTGTGGCCAGAGATCTTGAGTCTGTGGTTTTCCAAAATGTGATATCGCCATTCTAGATGATTTCTGATCATTCTAAGGAAGCTACTGTGGAGGTGCATCAATTTGTAACTGGAAAATGGCATACAAAAAATAATCACAAGCAGAAATTTCAGAACAAGAAGTGAAAAAGTTACAATAAAAGTACCGTAACCCTAACTGAAAACAAATTATGAAATGTTTATCCATGCATTTCATGGCTGATTTGTTATTTGACTAACAAACCCCTGAATGGCAAACAGCGAGAGCAAATCATGCTGAAATAAATAAATAGATATTCCTTGTCCCATGTTGCCTTGATTAACATTAACAGTGTATGAGGGCCACATTCTATTGAAGATTTGAATTGCATGGAACTCAACCCTATCTGAACCTATCTCTCTCACTTATTACTCTCTACAGTGACTTGTTACGAACAGCAGGCAGATAACACCATATCTATGTGGGACTGCTGTTGGCCATCATAGATGGGTGCTGATAGCACTGACAACGGATTGAGTTCCTATACATCCTACAGGTGCAATTCTCAAGGCAAATGGATCCCTAATTGGTAGTGCTACCCATATCAAAGGGATCTAATAACAGCTTCAAGTGTCCCATTGAAGACAATAGAGCCTCGGGGGGTAGGAAGGGAGTTTGGGTCAGGGTCATGAGAGGGATGTGTCCCGATGGCTTTATTGTGCCAGTGAAAGGGTCTGTGTTTGGGATGGGGGCAGCCCTGCCGGGCTGGCAAGGAGGACCTGCAGGGGGAAGCGGTGGTGGTGGTGGTGGTGGTGGTGGTGGTGGTGGGACGCTGGTCGTAGGGAGCAGGGATGGGAGAATGTGAATGGGACAGCTGCACAGGGGTGAATAGGAGGTCCCTTTGTATGCTGCCAACAAAAATCTGTGACCAATTATCTGTGTCTGTTTCTCAAGGGGAATTCTTGAACACTTTGTGTGGGTGGTTGGGCTGGGTGGGGAAGGGGGGCAATTGTTGCAGGGTACGGAGGCAGGGACATGTACAGTAAGATGGGATTTGTTGGTTTTTAACCCCTGTCCTCTTCTATGGCCCACAAATACCAGAGGAAGCCACATTATGGTGAGAATATGACACACTGCGTCCTTGGTGGAGTGGATTTACTTTTTGTGAACTCCAGAAGAGGGAAATGATCATCATGTGGCGCCAGTAAGAGACTCAAAATCAGTAGAAACACCTACTTCAGTGTCTACAACCAAATGACTAAATTATGGATTTGTTTTAGCACAGAATTGGATAATCACCCTATTTTATCATTTTATTTGAGTCAGGCTGTTGAAGCGACAGATTGGGTCTTTAAAAGTGTTCAAACACAGACCGAACAGTACTTAACTACTTGTGGGCCTCCAAATCGCCCACACAGATTTGACTTCCTATTAGCGTGGTTAGATTTCAGACTGGTTGAGAAGTGTGTCCTACAGAGAGAGGAGAAAGTGGAAGAGAGGAGGGAGTATGGGCTAGGAGATGGCTTGTAAGCCATGTGTTAGGCATTACATGCTAATTACAGTTTTAAGAGCTGTGTGTTTACCACTGAGAAAGGCCTTGTTAGGTATATTTTACTGTCTCCACTGAAATGATTCATCCTTGACAAGCTCAATTGACGTTATCATAATTAAAAATATGATTGCTTAATAGCCTCCCACTATTTCATGTTTTTAAGTACTTCAACAGAAGTTAACAGAGTTTCACTGTTCATAGACCATCCATCAGGACACCGGACCTTTCGAGTGTAAGAACGCCTGGAATTTCATTTTTTTCATTGAACCTTTATTTAACTAGGCAGGTCAGTTAAGAACAAATTCTTATTTACAATGACAGCCTACCCTGGCGACCCTGGACCAATTGTTCGCCGCCCCTTGGAACTCCCAATCACGACCGGATGTGATACCTCCTGGATTCGAACCAGGGACTGTAGTGATGCCTCTTGCACTGAGATGCAGTGCCTTAGACCGCTGAGATGCAGTGCCTTAGACCGTTGGGCCACTCGGGAGCCTGCTGAAACAGTTGACTCTATCCTGTGAGGATTTACTTTACTTCAGGATTTTCTGTTGATGAAATTCATCCCCTGCAGATAAACCCAATTGAGTGCATTTAGACTTATTCGGAGATAGTAGCGCTCTGTTAGTAGAAATTTGGTGAAGGTACTGTATGTTGTAGTTGAACTTTAACCCCGTAGGGGCTGGGTGTGTTATTGCATAGGTATAGAATAACCCCGCTGCCGCTGACCCCAGTGCCACCTTTCCTTCCAATCCCACATGGTTGCCAATAGCGATGGCTCTAGTTGATCTTCACCTGTCAAAGCAAAGCTCTGACTAAAGACTTGCAGCTTGAGGAGAGGAAAGCAAAACAAAAAAAGGAAAAGAACAAACAAAGAGCTTACAAACCGCCCACTGTGTGGCCGAAAAGAAGAAAGTATTTTTTAATTTTCTTTATGAATACCGCCAATTAAACAATGGGGTTCGTGGAGGATTGAAAATTACCCATAAATCAAATATATATATATATGAATGAACAACAACACAGCTGAGGGAGGGCTCTCTCTGGATCCTTTGGAAATGATCTTCTCTACATCATCGACACTGTGCATTTGAAAGTTTATTTCCAAAATGCTGTTTCCACAAATGTTTCACATTTGTGTTTTTTCATCAGAAATGATTGCTTATGGGTACCTTCACGTGTGAGTACAATATTACTGTTCTCATATTTTTAATTAATAGATTTTAGATGTGTATGAAAATGTTTTTTTTAGGGGTGGGGGCAAAGCACACTATGTATCCATTGTTCAGCTGGAATGGAATGTTCATATCCTGTATTTGACTGTGATATGTGGTTGTCTCACCTAGCTATCTTGAATATACTTATTGTATTAAGTCGCTCTGGATAAGAGCATATGCTAAATGACTAAAATGTCAAATGTAAGTGCTTTATGTACAGATCTCTCTTTATATACTGTATATATATATACACCTGAAGTCGGAAGTTTACATACACCTAAGCAAAATACATTTAAACTCAGTTTTTCACAATTCCTGACGTTTAATCCTGGTAAAGATTCCCTGTCTTAGGTCAGTTAGGATCACCACTTCACTTTAAGAATGTGAAATGTCAGAAAAGTAGTGGAGAGAATGATTTCTTTCATCAAATTCCCAGTGGGTCAGAAAAGTACATACACTCAATTAGTATTTGGTAGCATTGCCTTAAATTGTTTAACTTGGGTTAAACATTTCGGGTAGCCTTCCACAAGCTTCCCACAATAAGTTGGGTGAATTTTGGCCAATTCCTCCTGACAGAGCTGGTGTAAATGAGTCAGGTCTGTAGGCCTCCTTGATCGCACACACTTTTTCAGTTCTGCCCACAAATTGTCTATAGGATTGAGGTCAGGGCTTTGTGATGGCCACTCCAATACCTTGACTTTGTCCTTAAGCCATTTTGCCACAACTTTGGAAGTATGCTTGGGGTCATTGTCCAACCGACCCATTTGCGACCAAGCTTTAACTTCCTGACTGATGTCTTGAGATGTTGCTTCAATATATCCACCTAATTTTCCCTCCTCATGATGCCATGTGCACCAGTCCCTCCTGCAGCAAAGCACCCCCACAACATAATGCTGCCACATTCGTGCTTCCCGGTTGGGATGGTGTTCTTCGGCTTGCAAGCCTCCCCCTTTTTCCTCCAAACATAACGATGGTCATTATGGCCAAACAGTTCTATTTTTGTTTCATCAGACCAGAGGACATTTTTCCAGAAAGTACGATCTTTGTCCCCATGTGCAGTTGCAAACCGTAGTCTGGCTTTTTATGGCGGTTTTGGAGCAGTGGCACCTTCCTTGCTGAGCAGCCTTTCAGGTTATGTCGATATAGGACTTGTTTTACTGTGTATATAGATATTTTTGTACTTGTTTCCTCCAGCATCTTCACAAGGTCCTTTGTTGTTGTTCTGGGATTGATTTACACTTTTCGCACCAAAGTACGTTCATCTCTAGGAGACAAAACGCGTCTTCTTCCTGAGCGGTATGACGATTGTGTGGTCCCATGGTGTTTATACTTGCGTACTATTGTTTGTACAGATGAAAGTGGTACCTTCAGGGTGTTTGGAAATTGCTCCGAAGGATGAACCAGACTTGTGGAGGTCTACAATTTGTTTTCTGAGGTCTTGGCTGATTTCTTTTGATTTTCCCATGATGTCAAGCAAAGAGGCATTGAGTTTGAAGGTAGACCTTGAAATACATCCACAGGTACACCTCCAATTGACTCAAATGATGTCAATTAGCCTATCAGAAGCTTCTAAAGCCATGACATAATTTTCTGGAATTTTCCAAGCTGTTTAAAGGCACAGTCAACCTAGTGTATGTGAACGTCTGACCCACTGGAATTGTGATACAGTGAATTATAAGTAAAATAATCTGTCTGTAAACAATTGTTGGAAAAATGACTTGTGTCATGCACAAAGTAGATGTCCTGACCTACTTGTCAAAACTATAGTTTGTTCACAAGAAATTTGTGGAGTGGTTGAAAAACAACTTTTAATTACTCCAACCTAAGTGTATGTAAACTTCCAACTTCAACTGTATATATTTTGATGTCACAAATGCATAATTTATAAATTTCTTTAAAAAAAATTGAGTTATTTGTTACATTTGACTGTGTAATACCTAGCAGTACTACTTGTTTCTCTAAGAGTGAGGCGTATTCATAGCATTTTGCTAAATAAAACCATTAAGTGATTGATTTTAAACAAATAATATGTCTGTCATTGAACAACCCCATGCCATGATTAGATAGTGAAAAAACACACCAATCTCTTTCATCATTTATTTAAACAACAAAAGATAATTTACCAACATTTCAGAAAATGGATATATAGAGATTTGGAATGAAACTCTTCATTTCTTAGTCTACAATTAGGCAATATAGGAAAAAAAAAATTATCCACTTGTGCAAAACTCCTTCAACTCCAATAGCACATATAAAGTCAATCTTAGTAGACTTTGCTAAAAGACAGTCAGTAAATAGTAAAGAGCAGAGAAGCAGACAGGTCATAATCAATCACTCACCAGACCAGGGGAGACTAGGGGAGGATGCCTTTGTTTTGCATTTCCCCAGTTTCTTTCTTCCTGGGTTTTTTCTTCCCTGACAGGAGGTGCCGTGAGCACGCTAGCAGTAGAAAGAAGAGCCACACATTCTTTCAGCACAGTTTCCACCTTCACTCCTTTGTACCACGTTTGTGTTTGTTTAAGGATCTTTCCTCACCTTGAATTCCTGTTAAAAGACAACAAAATGAATTCCCCATACAAACCTGTGACTTAAATGGAAACTTCACCTCTAGAGAGTATTTGGGGTGTTTTTCCTGTCTCCCTACATAATTCTGATTGATGAGAGGGTGTTTCAGACATAATTATGCACTATAGCTGCATTTTGGAATTTTCGCGCCGGGAGAGTTCAACCAATGACACCATTGGTTGATTGAGCCTGCTGTCTGATTTAAAAATGAATGGAGTCATGTTTGTGGCCTTTGTGTTTCACAGATTGCAAGATCCCAATAGCATGGAGCTATATTGCACTGTCTATCCGAGACTGCTAAATAATTAGCTGCAGTAGCTGCTTCTGATGATTCCTCTTTCCAAGAAGAGCTGGACAACGACAACATTTTATGATATTTATTTTACTTAGGAACATACATCCCTATTTATTTGAGCCGGAATAGACTGAAGAGGAGTTGAGACACCAAGAAAAATAATTGCGAGACCATCAAGCAGCGGTGTCAGCATATACTAGCTGGACCAGGACTCAGAAGGGCAAATGACAAACGATTAAGTTGTTTTGCTGTTGGTAGCTAGCTAGAAATATAACCTCTCTTTTTACGCAAGGCAGTGTTCTTCAGTACAGTACAATTTGGCGATCAATTCCACCATAACGAGGCCTGCTAGTACCATTACTATCCAAGTTTAGCTAGCTAGCTGTGTTTCATAGACCTAAAATGTACTGTAGTCTAATGTTATAGCTACTGTAGGTAGCTAACTAACCTAGCTAGACTCAGTACCTCTCATGAGGAGCAAAACTGGTTTGATGATGATGGTGGACAGTAAAGGAATTACATTGGCTTCATGCCTCATATTGCTCTAGTAACTATACCTGTGTGTTGTAGCTTGCTAGCTAACATGTGTCTGTGTGATGTCTCATATTCCGCACCATTAAGTAAGAATACAGGTAGTCCACAACAATTTCCCATCTAATAGCGTTTTCGTCTTTCTCTCACAGACAATACCGCTTGGATACAAGGAAGTTGAAGACTCTCAAGAGGAGATGGGAAAGGTCCCATAACTACAATCCAAAGTCACTCCGAACACCTCACTGCACCACCCACCACACCATATTCAAGTATTCCCTTTAAAAAACTGTAGTATTTATTATAAGCATTATTAGTATATTTTAATTCTATTGTGTATATATAGTGCATTCGGTAAAGTATTCAGACCCTTTGAATTTTTCCAAATGTTACAGCCTTATTCTAAAATGTATTAAAAAATTGTGTTCCCTCATCAATCTACACACAATACCCCATAATGACTAAGCGAAAACAGGTTTATAGAAATGTTGGAAAATTTATATTTTAAAAAATATTTAAAAAAATGTATTTACACAAGTATTGAGACCCTTTATTATGAGACTCGAAACTGAGCTCAGGTGGATCCTGTTCCCATTGATTCCCCTTGAGTTGTTTCAACAACTTGATTGGAGTCCACCTGTGGTAAATTAGTTTGATTGGATATGATTTAGAAAGGCACACACCTGTCTATATAAGTCCCATAGTAGACAATGCATGTCAGAGCAAAAACCAAGCCATGAGGTCGATGGAACTGTCTATAGAGTTTCGAAACAGGATTCTGTCAAGGCACAGATCTGGGGAAGGGTACCAAAAAATGTCTGCAGCATTGAAGGTCCCCAAGAACAAAGTGGCCTCCAACATTCTTAATTTGGAAGAAGTTTGGAACCACCAAGACTCTTCCTAGAGCTGGCCGCCCGGCCAAACTGAGCAATCGAGGGAAAGGGCCTTGGTCAGGGAGGTGACCAAGACCCCAATGGTCACTCTGACAGAGCTCCAGAGTTCCTCTGTGGAGAAGGGAGAACCTTCCAGAAGGACAACCATCTATGCAGCACTCCACCAATCAGGCCTTTATGGTAGGGTGGCCAGACGGAAGCCACTCCTCAGTAAAAGGCACATGACAGCCTGCCTGGAGAATGCCAAAAGGCACATAAAGGACTCTCAGACAATGAAAACAAGATTCTCTGGTCTGATGAAATCAAGATTGAACTCTTTGGCCTGAATGCCAAGAGGCACGTCTGGAGGAAAGCTGGCACCATCCATATAGTGAATAATAGTGGTGGCAGCATCATGCTGTTGGGGATGTTTTTCAGTGATTGGGAGACTAGTCAGGATCGAGGGAAAGATGAACGGAGCAAAGTACAGAGAGATCCTTGATGAAAACCTGCTCCAGAGCGCTCAGGACCTCAGACTAGGGTGAAGGTTCACCTTCCAACATGACAACGACCCTAAGCACACAGCCAAGACAATGCAGGAGTGGCTTCGGGACAAGTCTTTGAATGTCCTTGAGTGGCCCAGCCAGAGCCCGTCCTTGAACCCGATCAAACATATCTGGAGAGACCTGAAAATAGCTGTGCAGCGATGCTCCCCATCCAACCTGACAGAGCTTGAGAGGATCTGCAGAGAAGAATGGGAGAAACCCCCCAAATACAGGTGTGCCAAGCTTGTAGCGTCATACCCAAGAAGACTCGAGGCTGCAATCACTGCCAAAAGTGCTTCAACAAAGTTCTCCGTAAAGGGTCTGAATACTTATGTTAATGTTATATTTCAGTATTTCTTTGATTTTTTAAATAAAAACCTGTTTTTGCTTTGTCATTATGGGGTATTGAGTGGAGATTAATGAGGGGGAAAAATTATTAAATATATTTTAGAATAAGGCTGTAAAATGCACTACCGTTCAAAAGTTTGGGGTCACTTAGAAATGTCCTTGTTTTTGAAGGAAAAGCACATGTTTGTTGATTAAAATAACATCACATTGATCAGAAATACAGTGTAGACATTATTAATGTTGTAAATGACTATTGTAGCTGGAAACTGCAGATTTTTGAATGGAATATCTACATAGGCATACAGAGGCCCATTATCAGCAACCATCACTCCTGTGTTCCAATGGCACGTTGTGTTAGCTAATCCAAGTTTATAATTTTAAAAGGCTAATTGATCATTAGAAAACCCTTTTGCAATTATGTTAGCACAGCTGAAGACTGTTGAACTGATTAAAGAAGCAATACAACTGGCCTTCTTTAGACTAGTTGTGTATCTGGAGTATCAGCATTTGTGGATTCGATTACAGGCTCAACATTTCCAGAAACAAAGAACTTTCTTCTGAAACTCATCAGTCTACTCTTGTTCTGCAAAATGAAGGCTATTTCATGCAAGAAATTGCCAAGAAACTGAAGATCTGGTACAATGCTGTAGTGTGTATAAGTCAACGGGTCTGAATACTTTCCGTATGTCATACTTTGTCATAACCTCTACGGGATGCCCCCCCCCCCCCCCCACACACATTTTGGGGAATATTCAGAGGTGGAAACTTTGTGGGAATTAACAGGAATATATGGGAATTAACAGAAATACATCCAAATTAATATTAACACCATTTAAATGTAGATGTTTTTTGCATTGGATATATTTACCATAGGAACATAAACCTTTTACCTTATCATAAGTAGTGTCACACCCTGATCTGTTTCACCTGTCCTTGTTATTGTCTCCACCCCCTCCAGGTGTCGCTTGTTTTCCCAGGTGTATTTATCCCTGTGTTTCCTGTCTCTCTGTGCCAGTTCATCTTGTATGTTTCCAAGTCAACCAGCGTTTTTCCCGCTTTTTGCATTCTCCTTTAACTAGTCCTCCCGCTTTTGACCCTTGCCTGTTTCTGGACATTGTACCCGCCTGCCTGACCATTCTGCCTGCCTTGACCACGAGCCAGTCTGCCACTCTGTGCCTCCTGGACTCTGATCTGGTTATGACCTTTTTGCCTGTCCACAACCATTCTTTGCCTACCCCTTTGGATTAATAAACATTGTCAGACTCCAACCATCTGCCTCCTGTGTCTGCATCTGGGTCTCGCCTTGTGCCTTGATAAGTAGACATAATTGCAAATGATTAAATCCTTACAATAGACATTTTTAAAAAACGATTTAGTTACGAATTGAACTTTAATTAAATGAGTTGACTCTTCTGTTGAACTCTGCATCCAGCAAATTAGTAGATAAAGCATGTCTGGTTGGAGTGGTGTATGCAGGGCAAAGAACATTCAGAAATGTCTTCCAATACACATTGCCTGTGAGCATCAGAGGTGAACCAGTTGCATACCCAGCTCGAGCAAGACATTCATAATTTCTCTGATTACGTTCCTCCATTGAGTCAAAAAACTTCTGATTCCAGCTGTTGCTACCGATAAGGTGTCTGATTCATCATTTTCACATCGACTAGAAGTAGAGGGACTTTTGTCTGAGGTTGCTTGTTGTGAACGCTGAAGGAACTTTATGCACTTGGCCAGATTATTCTGCATCTTTGTTGCATTCTTCACACATGATTTGGCACAGTATTTGCAAATGTACACAGCTTTTCCTTCTACATTAGCTGCAGTGAAATGTCTCCACACATCAGATAGTGCCCGTGGCATTTTCCTGTAAAGATTAAAATAAATGAGTTTAAAAAAAGTCATTCCATGTACAGATGAATAGTTAAGCAGTTAGATTAAACAACTCCTTTGTAAGAAATGTTTTAAAATGCAACATGTATGGAAACAGGTGAATTAACACTCCTCAGTTAGCAGGCTCAAGCAAGCTAAAACCCACATGGTAGCAAAAACTAACTAGCAGAAATTGTTAAGTTAGAAATTATTTAAACACACTTTGCTGTAGGCTATTATTTACTAGTTATCAACAAATCATGTATGTCAAATAAAATATATTCACCCCTATAATAGTATACTAACAGCCCCTCTCCCCATGCCAAGGGTGCAAGACCGCAAGGTTGTGAAAGGTTTGAGGAGCACTTGTCTTGTAGACAGTTTAGTGTATTGGTGATTTTGTTTTCTCAAGAGAGTACTGTGCTTTCATAAATACCTTTGGCTGTCATGGCTTGTATCAACGTCAGGTGATGTTGAGCTTGGGCTTATTTCATGCTGAAAGCTTTCATTCAATGGGTCTACAGGTTCTGTACTACTAAAGCTGGTGTCAAGGTCATCGTCATCCGTTAGTTAGCTAACTTTAGCTTGCAAAGTTACAAATCACATCGCCAGATAGCAGCTGGCTAATTACATTGATATTATTTGGAATGTCTAGCCAGCCTATTATGAAAGCTAGCTAGATAGATTTTGGTTTAGTTAAACAAATGTAGCTCTCTAGTTAGCTAGGTAACATTAGCTACTTTACCTCAGCTTGACTTCTTTTCTGCTGCGCTGATGTTGGCTTCCTCTTTGAAGTGACGGAAAAAATCCATGGAATAGCATCACTTTTCAATGTTCAACTACATGGCAACCCCAAAAGTTGAGACTTCAGTTCCGTTTCGAAATCCTCTAGCTCAGTGGTTCCCAAACTTTTTATAGTCCCGTACCCCTTTAAACATTCAACCTCCAGCTGCATACCCCCTCTAGCACCAGGGTCAGCGCACTCTCAAATGTTGTTTTTTGTAATCATTATAAGCCTGCCACACACAAACTATAGATTTATTAAACATAAGAATGAGTGAGTTTTTGTCACAACCCGAATCGTGGGAAGTGACAAAGAGCTCTTATAGGACCAGCGCACAAATAATAATATAATAATAATCAATAATTTTGCTCTTTATTTAACCATCTTACATATAAAACCATATTTGTTCATTGAAAATGGTGAATAACTCACCACAGGTTAATGAGAAGGGTGTGCTTGAAAGGATGCCCATAACTCTGTAATGTTGGGTTGTATTGGAGAGAGTCTCAGTCTTAAATCATTTTCCACACACAGTCTGTGCCTGTATTTCGTTTTCATGCTAGTGAGGGCCGAGAATCCACTCTCACATAGGTACGTGGTTGCAAAGGGCATCAGTGTCTTAATAGCGTGATATGCCAATGCAGGATAATCTGAGCGCAGCCCAATCCAGAAATCTGACAGTGGCTTCTGATTAAATTCAATTTTCACAGAATTTCTCTGTGAAAAGGCTCTCTTGTTCAGATATCGGTAAATGGACTGAAGGCAGGGCATGAAAGGGATAATGAATCAAGTTGTTTGTGTCATCCGTTTCAGGAAAGTACCTGCGTAATTGCGCACCCAACTCACTCAGGTGCTTCGCTATATCACATTTGACATTGTCCATAAGCTTGAGTTAATTTGCACACAAAAAATCATACAATGATGGAAAGACCTGTGTGTTGTCCTTGTTAATGCAGACAGAGAAGAGCTCCAACTTCTTAATTATAGCCTCAATTTTGTCCTGAACATAGAATATAGTTGTGGAGAGTCCCTGTAATCCTAGATTCAGATCATTCAGGCAAGAAAAAACATCACCCAGATAGGCCAGTCATGTGAGAAACTCGTCATCATGCAAGCGGTCAGACAAGTGAAAATTATGGTCAATAAAAACTTTAAGCTCGTCTCTCAATTCAAAAAAACGTGCCAATACTTTGCCCCTTGATAACCAGTGCACTTCTGTATGTTGTAAAAGCGTTACATGGTCGCTGCCCATATCATTGCATAGGGCAGAAAATACACGAGAGTTCAGGGGCCTTGCTTTAACAAAGTTAACCATTTACACTGTAGTGTTCAAAACGTCTTTCAAGCTGTCAGGCATTCCCTTGGCAGCAAGAGCCTCTCGGTGGATGCTGCAGTGTACCCAAGTGGCGTCGGGAGCAACTGCTTGCACGCAGTTGTATGTCAACTGCGTGCAAGCACCACTCCACTATGTCTCCCTGTCATGGCTTTTGCGCCATCAGTACAGATACCAACATGAGCAGCAGGTACGTTTGGTTACATACGGACCGTTAGTGGAATTCCACTAGGGTACCTGTATTTGACATTGTGTTGTTATTTTCGCTGAACACTAGATGGTTTAATTTTATTTTTGGCTGTGAAACTAGGCTACTCAGGCGAGAGAAAAAACTCACCCAAATGTATAGCCCTGTTGGAAAATAGATGGGAATCACATTTTTATTTGGTGTATCCCTGACGGCATTGCGCGTACCACAGTTTGGGAATACCTGCTCTAGCTGAAAGTGCTAGCTACAAACACATACATTTTTATATTTCATCAATTGGATCCACCTCCTGAAATCACTATGAATTCTGGATATTGTGGTTTACTTGCAACTAGGAAAGTAGCTGGCCCAAGTATTTTGATAGTACTTTTGCCAATGTCTGACATGACCCTAGATTGAAGCATCAGGGGAACAACATTCCCCTCCATGTTGCATTTAAACAGTTTCTCCGATTTCAGTCATTTCAGCATGTCGAAAGATAATTCCTTGTAAAGTGAGAGTTCACAACAATTCATGGCTGGTAAAAAGTCTGGAAACCTCATGGAAGCTTCTTTAGCCTCTCCTGAATAAAATGAAAAGCCTCCTTGTAAAAATCCAGTAATCCTTACAGTTCTGCTTGACTACCTCAAGACCCCCCTTGGTCTTTGAGGGATGGGAGTCAAGCATTCCTAGCCCGGCTATCCCCTTTGGCAATCTTTTCTGAATTAAAATACACATTTGGCCCCCTATCCTTTCCCTGGGAGTTCTATTTGTCTTGTAATGGGGTTAAGAAAAAGAACCTTCCATTCTACCTCAGCTGGAGTTGGGGTCGAGCACGGGGCGGGGGCGGGGGAGGAGAGGTGTAGTCCATAGTTGAATCTGCAAGTCATTGTTACTGTAAAACAGCATGAGGGGACAGTCACAATGGAGCTTGCAGGGTTGAAGCTCCTCTCTTTCTCCTCTCTGTCTTTCTCTCTGGGTTTGTTCTTCACAGGGAGTATTTCCTCAGACTGACTAGCTCTTACCTCCCTCTGGCCCTCCCAGTGGAGCGATGGGAAAAGGCTATGAGGCTACCTGTTGCATGAAACAGTTATGCCATTATGTATGCTGCCACCCCCAGGGAAAGAGAGAAGCCTGGCTGCCGGTGAAGACTTGGCCCTGGAGCCAAACGCACATCTGGTGTAAGTTGTGTCGACTTTTAAGAGTGCAGATGCTTTTGGATTGCCTTTCAAAAACTTCTCTCCATCTTACGAAAAATGGAACCGAGGGGGGATTTATTTTCCCTTCTCGCATTTATTCTGCTTGTTCAGTTCCTCAAAGAGTTTCTGACACAGAGGACATGTACTATGCTTAGCTTAAGCTATGCATGCAAATTCAGATTCAACTTCTCTTAAAGGTTTTCTATTTGAAAGAGTCTGGCTTTCAAGACTACTCTTACCCAGAGACCCATGAGAGTTAGTGTCCTGCCCAGTGTTTTCTCTGCCTCCCCACAGAAGCAGCATGCACCTTGCCTCTACTGTATCCTCGATACAGACCCCACTGTGCAGAGCTCACTCCCCGTGTTGGCTGTATCTGTCTTGGGCTGAGGTGAGGGGAGCGTGGGCTAGGGCCCAGGGGCTTGAGGTTGTGGCCTGGGCTTGTTGACATTGGCTGTGCTCTCTCTTGGGCCGTCTGCTGTGCTGGCCAGTGTCTGGATGTGTGTTCAGGCCTCACCCACTCCCTAGGTCCACTGCCTGCCACACTATCACGCCACATGGACCTGCTGGCAGCCTGCGTCCACTACCCAATGACTCACCGGACTGGGCTGCACCTCTCTGGACAGACAGCCAGCCAACCAGCCAACCAGCCAGCTGGCCAGAACCTGGGCTGTGGAACATTTAGACACATATAGGAGCACTATATCTCTCCTCTGCCCAGGTGTTAAAGGTATATTTCACTCAAACTATATTTTGGTATTTTTTTCATTAGTCCACTGTTGATTAGTCCAAAAATGTTTTGCATGTCAGCAGTGAAGTTTTCAAGATATTGGATTTTCAAAAACCAGTGACACTGGCCACATAATCATGATGATGCGTTTTTGACTGAAATTTCCCTTTAACACTTTCCTCACTAATGATACCTATATAACGGATGTGAAATGGCTAGCTAGTTAGCGGGTACGCGCTAATAGCGTTTCAATCGGTTACGTCATTTGGATCATGGTCCCCTAGAATGTTTTGTTTCTTTATTTTAACATCCTAGAAATAATGCACAGATGCATTTACTTGACTGTAAGTCTTTGTTTACCCATAACAGTCCCACTTAAAATAAACTGCAATACCAAACACCTAAAACAAAAACCCTTCTTTAGCTTTGTTGTTATCAAATGCTAACAAGCTGGTGATTTAGTGTTTGGTTACCTAATACCACACAACAACAGAGATAAAACAGATAAGCATCTCGAGCTGAGGGCACTTTCTCTGGACCAACTGGTCAGATAATTTGGTCAGATAAAGCTCAAAGCCACAGGTCAGAGGTCAAGCTGGGTCGGAGTTAGGTTAGCATTGTTCAAAGGAAAGCTATACTCTTTATGATAGTCCCTCCATTAAAGAAATAACAACAGTACTTAATACATCTTATCTCTGTTCTGTTCTGTGGCATTATAGGACAAGTCATTGTCGGACTGAATTATTTCTGAAGTCTGGTTTATTATGTATTGTCTGCTGTCATGATGGTAGTCAGTTATACTCCAACCTCACATACACTCTTTCTTGATTATAATTTTAGGACACAGTCCAAGTTTATGACACAATCTGTCTCTTTCCTAAGGAAATCAACTACATATTTTCGCAATGCCTTGTTTCCATTTGAAAACAATCAGCGGTCATCAACAGTCTCCAGGTTTCCAGGCAACCCTTTGCAGCTAGATGTCCAGCAGAGCAGTGCTAGAGGTGGAGGTACAGTAGGTACCGTATGATGGACACTGACCTGATCCCTGCTCAGCGCTGATGGAAAAACAAGGTCTCTGGTGCCTGACACAGCCTCTGTCTGAGGATGATGATGATGATGATGAGAGGTTTTTACGTCCAGAGCCCCAGAGAGCCATCGAGGCGAGACTACTCTCTCTGCTCCCCCACTGGCCAGTCCTAGAATGAAGGCTCTGTCTGGAATGCAATCTGTTGGCCATCTGTAGGCCTCCATCGGTCTGTTTGATATTCAAACAAACACCTGTCAAAAGTCAACGTCTCATCTCACATGGAACTCTTGGAAAATGGCACATCTCGACTTCTTCCTCACACAGAAAAAAAGGATCCTCAAGCTGGATCTTATTCCAACCATCTGCGAGTTTGTTAAATATAGATTGTTATGGAAGGTTTGAAGAGCAAGTTCTTGTTTCCACTAAAATGTCAAAAGATAATAGTCTATTCAAGGTGGTACATTCTGGAAGAACGATGTTTGTATAATAGAATCATTCCTCATTTCATGAGCTTCACTTTTTCACCATTGGCTGTAGTATTATGGACTGATCTGTGAATAAGCAGTCACAACTGCATGAAGCTAGGAGCTTAGGAGGATGTTCTGGGATGAAGAAACAGGGAATCTTTAGTAACCCCTCTCTCAATGTATCTCTCTCCCTCTACCGTCTCTGATCCCTCTATCCCCCCCCTCCTTTCTCTTCCTCTTCCTCTCTCTCTCTACCCTCTGATCCCTCTATCTCTCCCCTCTTTTCTCTTCCTCTCTCTCTCTCTCTACCATCTCTGATCCCTTTATCCTTCCCCTCTTTTCTCTTCCTCATCCTCACTCTCTCTCTCTCTCTACCCCATCTATCTGATCCCTCTTTCCATTTTGGTCTCTCCCCAGCTCTCTCCCTCTCTCCCTGTTTGGCTGTGTGGAGATGAAGGAATGAATAGGGCAGTATAGTGAGCTTGTATTGGCTACTGTCCAGCCTCCACATCTGCCCCACTGCTGTTGTTCTGATGCTCTCTCTGTCCCCTACAGTATTTGTTCAGTGGCTGGTCCTTCTCTGGTTCTCATTTCTCAGAGCAGTGATGGTGATGGATCTTGCAGAGATCTGGTTTATGGGTGAGTAATATGAAGACATGAAGACATGAATCTATCACATTGAGCAATAGATTAATCAAGCATCATTCATCAAAGGTCTATCAGGGCCAATGTAAATGGAAGGTGTACCCATTCACCTTTGGATGGGATGGATCGAATTAAGTTGCTGCTCAAGATTATGGTGCATATCTGTGGTAGATCATCAGTCCTGGAATAGTTCTTAACACTTCAGTAATCGTTCTTCTTAGTAGTATCTTCTATCCCTAATAGCTTTTCAATCATTTAGATTTCTGACAGTTTCCCCTATTTCATAATCATTCATTTAATGATTATTTAATGATATATATATAAACACAAGCAACAATGTCATGGCCACATGCTCTCCAAATGTCAGTGACTTTGACCCAGTAGACTATTTGTGAGGGCCATATTGTGGCCCTTGTCCCTTTGGTCTTTGATAGAAGTATTTCCTTTGAGGAATGAACCCTGATGCATTTCCAGAGAGAATCTCAGTCAAAACTCTTCACCCACACAGACACTGGTATGTTTACAGTACAAAGACATTGTAAAGTTATCACACCTTATTATGATTACCCCCAAACTCAAAGCTGTCTGGCATGTGAATCGGGCTGAAACTCACTCCATACATTCTTGTCAAAACAATTCCACTCTTTTGCCATGATGCAGAAACATGGAAAGGCTGCATACCTGCATTTGACCACAAAGAAAATGCTGCATGAGTGTGGCACATGGGATGAAGCATTGCCCGTGTTGAGCAAAGCATGTCTTTACACGCCTTAGTTACCTAACAGTGAGATGATGCCTACAGTACAGAACATGCACGTGTCTACCAGTGGAGGCTGGTGACTTGAAAAATGGAGGAGGATGGGAGACCCACAGTATAGGCGCAGAACGCACGGAGACTAAAGTGTGTTTCAAAAATCATCATATATTAATGGGAATGAGAGGGCTACTTGCACAGTGTTGGGAGGGGTCACAGCAGGGATTGAATGAGGGTATGAGGCATGAGTTGTGGTGTTCAGAGGTTTGACTTCAGGACAGGGTTGAGGTGTTGGAGAAGAGCTCAACTCTTCCACTGAGTGCAGGACAGGATTTGACTGGGAAGACAACAACAAAATAACACAATACGCTACACAGTTAGACAAAAGAGCTAAGAGTGAGTTAGTCCAAGCAAGGAGTAAAATCATTGATGTGTAATAATGTGATTGTATTTGTGTGTGTGATTGACTATGAGAGAATTTATACAGGTACTCATAGCGCTTGGAGGGGAAACATTTAATGTGCCAGTGGATGAGTGGGGCACATAAGACGTGGCTTCAGTTCATGTCAGGAGAGAGTTGATAATGGTACTGGAGTGGAGTGGTCATCACCTCTTAATCGGGGAACAGGAGGGGACTGTAAATACAAATAGCAGATACATTCCATTACAGCACAGCCATCATATGTCTGGGCAACGATTTTCTCCATGAAGTTAAACTCAGACATCTCAGAATTCACAAAGTCAAACACAGACTGTGCATCTCGCCCACTTGCCATAAAAAAGTAGCCCAAGAAACGTTCCTGAATAAAGCCCTGATCATCCACATAGTTGACGATAACTGACAACTGCACGCAGACTGGTGGCACCATAGGTCCCAGAGCGGTCAGACTGGTGGCACCATAGGTCCCAGAGCGGTCAGACTGGTGGCACCATGGGTCCCAAAGCGGTCAGACTGGTGGCACCATGGGTCCCAGAGCGGTCAGACTGGTGGCACCATGGGTCCCAGAGTGGTCAGACTGGTGGCACCATGGGTCCCAGAGCGGTCAGACTGGTGGCACCATGGGTCCCAGAGAGGTGGGGCAATTTTTTGTTTTTCCTTATCTGTTAACCTAACCAGGAAGACTCTGGACCCTGTAAGGTATAACAGTGATTAATCAGTTGTAAAAATATTTGTTATGGGCTATGATGGGACCAGTTTATTAGGTCACATTGTTTAATAAACTCCTGGCCCTGGGGGGATGAAGACCCTGTCAAACTGCAGCTACCTTATACTTGTTCATATGAATTGTATTTAGACTAGATTAGGAGTGAGATTTCCTCTACCCAGACACAGAGACAACAACTGATAGACAATAGCACTCACAGTGCTGAGCTTGCTTTATGCATGTTTGTATCATGCAGGCCCATGCAACTGTAGGCCTAACAAAACATTAACTCACATCTTCAGAACTATTATGTTGATTGATTAATTCCAGTTAATCATTTTGGATAGAGAAAATAAAGGCAGCCTAGCCAGCCCAAGTTCAAATATTAACCCAATATGATCACATTCACATTTTCTCCTGACAAACAAATGGACTATAAATACAGATGAAGTCAGAAGTTTACAAGCACTTAGGTTGGAGTCATTAAAACTGTTTTTTCAACCACTCCACAAGTTTCTTGTTAACAAACTATAGTTTTGGCAAGTCGGTTAGGACATCTACTTTGTGCATGACACAAGTAATTTTTCCAACAATTGTTTACAGACAGATTATTTCACTTATAATTCACTGTATCACAATTCCAGTGGGTCAGAAGTTTTTCAAACACTAAGTTGACTGTGCCTTTAAACAGCTTGGGAAATTCCAGGAAATGATGTCATGGCTTTAGAAGTTTCTGATAGGCTAATTGACATTATTTGAGTCAATTGGAGGTGTACCTGTGGATGTGTTTCAAGGTCTACCTTCAAACTCAGTGCCTCCTTGCTTGACATCATGGGAAAATCAAAAGAAATCAGCCAAGACCTCAGAAAAAAATTTGCGGACCTCCACAAGTCTGGTTCATCCTTGGGAGCAATTTCCAAATGCCTGAAGGTACCACGTTCATCTGTACAAACAATAGTACGTAAGAATAAACACCATGGGACCACGCATCCGTCATACTGCTCAGGAAGGAGACGCGTTCTGTCTCCTAGAGATTAACGTACTTTGGTGCAAAAAGTGCAAATCAATCCCGGAACAACAGCAAAGGACCTTGTGAAGATGCTGGAGGAAACAGTAAGAAAACAATCTATATCCACAGTAAAACGAGTCCTATATCGACATAACCTGAAAGGCTGCTCAGCAAGGAAGATGCCACTGCTTCAAACCGCCATAAAAAAAGCCAGACTACGGTTTGCAACTGCACATGGGGACAAAGATTGTACTTTTTGGAGAAATGTCCTCTGGTCTGATGAAACAAAAATAGAACTGTTTGGCCATAATAACCATCATTATGTTTGGAGGAAAAAGGGGGAGGCTTGCAAGCCGAAGAACAAAGTCAAGGTATTGGAGTGGCCATCACAAAGCCCTGACCTCAATCCTATTGAAAATTTGTGGGCAGAACTGAAAAAGCGTGTGCGAGCAAGGAGGCCTACAAATCTGACTCCGTTACACCAGCTCTGTCAGGAGGAATGGGCCAAAATTCACCCAACTTATTGTGGGAAGCTTGTGGAAGGCTACCCAATACGTTTGACCCAAGTTAAACAATTTAAAGGCAATGCTACCAAATACTAATTGAGTGTATGTAAACTTCTGACCCACTGGGAATGTGATGAAAGAAATAAAAGCTGAAATAAATCATTCTCTCTACTAGTATTCTGACATTTCACATTCTTAAAATAAAGTGGTGATCCTAACTGACCTAAGACAGGGAATTTTTACCAGGATTAAAAATCAGGAATTGTGAAAATTTTTGTTTAAATTAATTTGGCTAAGGTGTATGTAAACTTCCGACTTCAACTGTACATAGCTACCAATTAGTTTACACTGACCAGATGGACAGGGCGCATAGGCTGCATGCAGATGCTCTTATTAGTAGACTACAGTTGATCAGACTGAAAAAATCGTCTCGTTTTCATCCCATACAGCATGTCCAATCTCTAATGTTTCGGTGTAGCCTAGGCTGCGGCAACATTTCAAATCAAATTCAAATTTTATTTGTCACATGCGCCGAATACAACAGGTGTGGACCTTACAGTGAAATACTTATTTATGTAATGAGTTTTTGCTTGTGTCTGTCTGGAGTGATTTTTTTGTTATCACCTTTGCTAAATAAATACAGAAGGAAAGTGGAAAGCCTACTTGAGCGCACGCGAAAAAAATTGCATTTAATCTCACTTTTAACAGATGATGTGATGGAAGCCATCAAATCCTTCTGAATTAATTTCGACATCCCAGAAAAGGCAGTCAAAGTTCCATATGTTCAACAACTAAAGCATCGTAATGTGCAATTACCTCTGCAAGCTCCTTGTAGTTGCCCTTGTTAGTGGAACTTTCCCTCTCGTTGTGTCCTCTAAAAGCCAATTCTTGCATGTCTGGAAATGCAGTGGTGTTGATAAGCAGCTTGAGAACATCCATGTTTCTTCCTACTTTCTCATGTTGCACAGTTTGAATACGCAGACCTTCGTCCATTAAATGATCGATGCAGCTTTTTCCCAGAAGCTTGAATTTGATGTGGGCATTTATATGATCCCATTTATATTATGCTGTTTAGCTGAACGATCAATGTTCTTCAAGTCACTGTACCCCCCTTTCCCCCAAGGCTCAGACTTTCCAAAAAGCAGGCAAGGCCAGCAATACAGGCAGCTTGATGAAAGACTCTCTGTTAACCAGCTATACTTTTGATACCAGTTGGTATTGAACCACCTCACCTTTTCATCCTTCTTCATGAAACTGATCTCAGGCAGAGATCAACCCTCACTTTTAATTCACACCTGTTCTGTTTGCCCCAGTGAATAAAGGGGTTCTTCAACAAAAAGTCCACAACATTTTTGGTAGCGTTGGCCATTCTGCCATTCTGGCGGTGAAAACTGCATGCTTGAGCTGGTAGCTAGCTAGCTACTGCTACTTGCTACTAAATTTAAATAAATTGCACTAACTGGACACAAAAATAAAGTTATTAAACCAAGTTAAAAAAAAATTATCTACCTCCTCCATCTCCTGTAATTTGAAGAAACGAATTCGAATTGAATAATATCCAAAAAATGCTCAACTATCACTTTTCACTGTCAATCTCTATACAATAATGTCACCAACTCACCAAGCTTCTCAACACATAGAACCTCCCATAATGCTCTGCAGCACAACCCCAATACAACACACTAGGTTCATTCTCTGATCCTAATCCTATGATTGTATGGACAACATGTCAGTTCATAATGCAAAAGCTTTGATTGGTTGGAGGTCGTCCTCCGGAAGTGGTCATAATTACCGTTTAGGTCTATGGAAGGGGTTGAGGCCTACGGGCCTCCTAGGTTTTGTATTGAAGTCAATGTAGCCAGACGAAAACGTAAGCTAGCTGTCCTCTGGCTATACCATGGTACTACCCCAGAGAGTGAGTTACTATAGACCATCATTGCAAAACAGTGTGTTTTAATCAATTACTTAATGACATATGAATATATTTAGTACAGTTTAATCTAAGAAGGATAACTTTTTTTAATGTTTCACTTTTTTTATGACATTTCACTGAGGAGGATGGTCCTCCCCTTCCTCCTCTGAGTAGCCTCCACTGGTGTCTACAGTACAGGACGTGTCTACAGTACAGGACGTGTCTACATTACAGGACGTGTCTACAAGTACAGGACGTGTCTACAGTACAGGACGTGTCTACAAGTACAGGACGTGTCTACAGTACAGGACGTGTCTACAAGTACAGGACGTGTCTACAGTACAGGACGTGTCTACATTACAGGACGTGTCTACAAGTACAGGACGTGTCTACATTACAGGACGTGTCTACAAGTACAGGACGTGTCTACAGTACAGGACGTGTCTACAAGTACAGGACGTGTCTACATTACAGGACGTGTCTACAAGTACAGGACGTGTCTACAGTACAGGACGTGTCTACAGTACAGGACGTGTCTACAGTACAGGACATGTGAGCCAGCTGATGGTTGAGTCCGCTATGTGTCTGTCCAGATGATGTTGGTCTTTCTCTTTGTTCTGCCTAGGGGGGCCAGTTGAGGTGCTGGAAGATGGTCATGTAGCAGCAGATAACTGACATAGCAAAAATCAGGGCAGAGAGCATGGACGGCACAATTCACCCGGCTCCTGGGTTTGTGTGATTCTTCAAACTGGGGGAGAGGATTGGTAAAAAGGAAAAATGGGCTGACAATTAGGGACAACTAATCACTAGTGTTTATCCAAGCGCATCCCCCCTCGCCAGTGCCAGTGCTTGCACTGCACTTGAACCTGCACTGAATGCCAACGGCCAGATAATTATAAACCCGCAGGCCTCTTCACAGCAGAGAGAGGGATGGAGCCAGCCCTGAACTCCTGACCTTCTTCACACATGAAGCGTCTGTTGTGGGCTCAGGGAGGTGCAAGATGGGTCACAGCAAGCCGTGGGGTAGCAGGGAGAGGGGGGGGGGGTGGGTGAGGCAGGCAGAGAGAGGGGAGGATAGGGTTGGGGAGGTTGGGGAGGTTGGGGATGAGGGGAAAGTCGGGCACAGTGGAGAGTCACTTTGTTGGCACTCATTGGTGAGCTCTCTCATCCAATCAGAAGAGAAGACAAACCACTGAGGCCATTTCACAAAGCACAGTGGAAACCCAGAGAGAAAAATACCCTTTGTTATGTCTGTTTGGTTGTCTCCTTTATTTATCTGCACTAATGTAGTGGAAAATGTAATCTGATAAAATTGCTAACTAAATGAATAGTCTGTATACCTTTTGTTACATTATAATAGACTTTTAAGATTTTCTTAGCTGTCAATATATGTGTCCACAATTATCAAAGGATCAACATCTATAAAGATACTGTGATGCATTACACCGACAGACAGACAAACAAATACCAAATGAAAAGAAGGAGGGGATTACAATTTGTCCTCTGAAGTCTGTAAAATCCCCATGGACCTCCACTGCTATCTGGGCTCATGTTCTCCTCATGCAGATCTCTCTGTGCAATTTGCCAATTTCCCATGATTGAATGTAATTGGGACCAGATAACCCGCTCTCCTCCACCGCCTTTGATCACTTTTGACCTGGCTTAGGTTCAACATTGACAGTGAATCGTTTCTTGGGTGGCTTGTGATTGTGTAACAGTTTAACTTTCGTCCGTCCCTCGCCCCGACCCGGGCTCGAACCAGGGACCCTCTTCACACATCAACAACTGACACCCACGAAGCATCGTTACCCATCGCTCCACAAAAGCCTCGGCCCTTGCAGAGCAAGGGGAACAACTACTTCAGGTCTCAGAGCGAGTGACGTCACCGGTTGAAACGCTATTAGCGCGCACCACCGCTAACTAGCTAGCCATTTCACATCGGTTACACTTGCACAGAGAAGACAGGGAGCTGCACCGCCATGGAGTTGAAAGTTGAGTTGAAACATTAAATGGACTGTCAGCCTTCGATTTGTTTGTGGTTATTTCAACTTTAATATAGGCTTTAATGTACTTTTCCCCCTCTCAACCTAACAGAGTTAAAAGTGTGTCTGTGTGTTTGTGTGTGCATGCATGCGTAACTGCGCGCGCACGTGTGTGTGTGTGTGTGTGTGTGTGTGTGTGTGTGTGTGTGTGTGTGTGTGTGTGTGTGTGTGTGTGTGTGTGTGTGTGTGTGTGTGTGTGTGTGTGTGTGTGTGTGTGTGTGTGTGTGTGTGCGTGTGTGTACTGTATACATGTGGTGAGGCTTGTTTATGCGTGTGTGCGTGCATGTTATGAGCAAGGCTCTTGAGGGAATGGAACAAGATGTGAAAGAGATTCCCAAAATTCGATTCAGGGATTTGTAAATCCTGTGCAAATTACTGTTGCTTCGTTCTTTTTTCTATTCTCTTTGAAACTCGTCTTCTGAGGCAATCGCTCCCAGATGTTCAATATTAGATGTAATCACTTCCATTTCCCTGCTGTCTACCTTGGGCTGCGAGGTGACATGGTGTCTCCATCTGACAGCTCTTCACCATAGCCAATTATCTTAACCTCATCAATCATCAAACTACACAACGCTCCACTTCTCCACTCTTACTCCACAACTTGTGAGAAATCATCACATTTGACAAACTCAAAGGCCGGACAGATCAGGTTACAGTATTTAGCCTTTTCTGGTCATTTGCATTACACGCCCTTGCAGTGAGGAAAAGACTATCAAAATCCCCAATATACAGTTCGCACAGTCATTGACTTGAGAATTGTCTGACCTTTGACCTGTTGATATTACCAACGGTACAGTACATCCAATCTAAACAAAACTGACAGGATTTAATCTAGCCCTGTATCTTCCAGCTGCACAACTTTTATGATGTTGATTCAATATGACTGGTTCTGATTGTCCACTGCAATCCTCCAGTAGCCGCCAATAGCCCAGCTAAATGGTAAGAATGGTAAAAACGTGTAGGCCTATTGGTGAACCTGTCTCTCATGGGAGGATTTGTGGAGATAACCCCTGGGAGGAGGAGGAGGAGAAAGAGGGAGGATGGAGAGGGCGAGAAGGGGAGGAGGTTATTCTAAGCAATCAGGGATTCTGAGAGACCCTCCCTCCATCCCCCACCCCTTCCTGCTATGGACAGAGACAGGACAAGCCTTCTCTGGCTGACCTCTGTTTCACCCGTACCTCCACACCGTCCCAAACCGGCGGTGAGTTACAGCTCAGGGATCCTGTGAGCCGCCGAGTCTCCCTTTAATAAGGGCCAGGCCCGGGCCCTATGGCTGCTCTGCCGAGGTCACCCCGGCTCCAGACACGCACCGATCACATCACCCTACCCTCTGCACCGCTCCGAAGCCTGGGGAAATTCCTATCGGCCTGGTGGGAGAGAGAGAGAAAGAGAGAGAAGAGAAAGAGAGAGAGACCTGTGCAGTTTGGCTGGAGTGATTCATCTCACTAGGGTCCATTTGGGGGATTTTTGACGTTCATCTTATTCCAGGCACGTGCACCTCCCCGCTTTCTCACGACCCCAAGTTGACGAAGCCACATCACTGACCTTGTAGTGCACTTTTTTCTTGTCCTGAGCATAAATTATAGTTTCTGTGATTCAGATGTTGCAGCAATGGGCCTGAGTGCTCCTTGAAAGCATAGCAACACAATGGGAAGAGCAGCACCTGTTTGCAAATATACATCTTTAGATATGGAATGCTTTGCTATACCTTGAAATCAGAAAGTGTGTGTTTTGTTTGACATTCAGGTATGGAATTGTCCTATATAGTATTTTCCCTCTTCTTTTGCAGTGCTCATTTTCTAAAATGGAGTCCACACAGAGTCACATGTCTCCCACCATCCCTGATCCCTCATTCCAGTGAGTCTGCAGAGCATTGAGACCCCTGGGAAGGGATGTGGCCTGAGCCTGGGCCTGTGTGATGAAACCAGTAGATGTCAGAGCATGTCACGTCTACCCTCCACCTCTTATTTAAAGGTAAATAAAGGGAACCAAGACTGGTTCTCTACCATCATCTCATTATGTTTTCCACAAAGTGGACACAATGTCAGTATGGTAGGGTTTCCTCCACCTTAAAACAAGCTTAAATGTATTTTTACTGTATGCTAACGATATATCATTTTACTTTCTAAGGTAAAGGATTAAAATCCATGACCATCTCCCCAAAAAATCCACGACCATCCATGCCATGTCATCCATATTCCATAACCAAGCACGTTAAAGACTGGAGTCATCTTTTCTGAGGGGGTTCGGGAAACCTAAGTCTCTAGCAGCTATAAATTGTGTTGAGGCAGACAAGCCAGTGCAGAGCTGGGGAATGGAGCGAGTGAGGAGGGACAGGCAGAAGCTCTCTCTCCTTATAGAGTCTGAGGGTCTCCATTTCTCCCTGGGTTTAACCCCTCTGACCCCTCCTCATT
Source organism: Salvelinus alpinus (assembly GCF_045679555.1). Taxonomy (NCBI): domain Eukaryota; kingdom Metazoa; phylum Chordata; class Actinopteri; order Salmoniformes; family Salmonidae; genus Salvelinus; species Salvelinus alpinus. Next base: position 17,403,571 of record NC_092101.1, on the reverse strand, counting down.
CGCCACTTTTATTGGCTGATTTATGGCTGTACGGGGGAAGAAAAACACTGGTGCCACGGCCATCCCTTTAATAAATGACCCAAGCATCTATCTTCATCTCAGAAGAGACCCCAGGTTCCACCACAAGGTATGTGGTGACTGTGGGAGAGTGTGCATTTGGGAGTGTGTTAGTGGCCTATTGTAGCCTTTGTGTTGGCTACTGTGTGTAAATTGGGCTCTTGTGCGTGTTGTTGTTTTGCATACAATATGTGTAAGTGTGATTGATGGAGAAAGAGAGAGAGAGAAAATGTGAGTCTGCATTTCTTGGGCCAATAGGCCTATAATTACGCTTGCACGTAAATTGATGACACTTGTAAACTCAGAAGCAGAGTCTAAATTCATGACCCAGTTATTAATACAACATTTTAAACAATTCTGCTGCGGTTATAGATATCATAGAATGTACAATGGTATTTTCAAATGGTAATAGAGAGGAACATTTAATTGCATGTTTAAAACTTAATCCACAGGTTGTTCAGTGTATGTGTGCGTGCCTGTGTGTATACATGTGTACACATGCAGTGCACGTGCATGAATATGTGCCTGATGCCTGTTTGTGTGTTTAAAGCATGGTGAGAAAGCCCTGGCACATTAATAATAACCAATGCTGCAACACAGGCAGACGGGCCAGAGGAAGACTTTTCCCCCTCTCTTCTCGTTGTTTCTCTCCCCTCCCTCACCCAACCCCTGCCCCTCTTCTCTCCCCAAATGAAATTCTTTGGAAAGTCATTTTATATCACCCTTTGAACGTGCATTGAACTGTAACAGCACCCCATTGGAAACAAAATAAAAGGATAGGAGAGGGAGGGAGAGGGGGGATGGGGCAAGGAGGAGAATTATAATTCTTTGCAGGCCTTTGGTATTAACCCAAACACCATAGCTGTCAGTTGCTCAGAGAGGGAGGTGCGAGGGGCAAACATTCAGTATTAATTGGCACTTTGTAAGCTCTGAGCCTTCCTTTTGTGGGGGAAGTGGATGAGAGAGAGAGAGAGAGAGAGAGAGAGAGAGAGAGAGAGAGAGAGAGAGAGAGAGAGAGAGAGAGAGAGAGAGAGAGAGAGAGAGAGAGAGAGAGAGAGAGAGAGAGAGAGAGAGAGAGAGAGAGTGACCGAGGGAGAGAGAGAGTGACCGAGGGGGGAGGTAAGAGAGAGAGAGAGAGAGAGAGAGAGAGAGAGAGAGAGAGAGAGAGAGAGAGAGAGAGTGAGAGCTCTTGTTGTTGTAAGTTTGTTGGGCCATGCTGTGGGTGTTTACGGTTCACTTCTTATCCTTTGTTAATTGGTCTTTCTCTCCCCCTATGAAAAAATAAGAATTCATCTGACCCCCACCCAACCACCCATGCTCCGTCAGCCTCTCTCTATCGCGCTCTCCCTCTACAGCAGCCATGCAGATCAGTTAAAGAAGGAGAAATGACCAATGAGAGTACATCAACATGATTGTTCGCAGAACATAATTAAGCTCCAATGTAGGACCAAAACTGTTTGATTGCACATTCTATTATAACACGTCATTGGAACGATGCCTTTGTTGGGGAGCCTGGAAACATTCCAAAGTCGTCTAAATTGGAACACATGACATCCAACCACACCATTTTAATTGGGAGGCCAGTCAGAAAAAAATCGATCAATGTATTTTTCACACAGAGTGAAGTGTAAAGCATGACTGAGTACAGGGAGGAAATTAAGATAAGAATAATGGGGGAAAGATAGAAAAAATAGACTTCCCCCCCAACAGTTCCAAGCATGTGTTAAACAACCATCCCCAATCAGGAGTTTCTTTGACCTCATCTTAAACCCTGTTAATGGAGCCGATAGAGAAGAATGGGCCAAAGCAACTCTCTCCTCCTTTCCTCCCTTTCTCCCTTCTCACTGCATCCGCCCTTGTGTTTGGGGCTAGCTCATACAATTAGAGAGGGAGCTGGAGAGAAAGGAAGGGACCTGTCTTTGGTCGAGAGACAGCGGGACAAGGGTTGGCCTGCTTCACAGCACCTCTGGCCCCTCTTTCTCCCAGTGAGTGATGTAAACAATAATAGTGCCAGGACTGAAAGGACACAGGTGTCAACCATTGTGCTGCTCTGAATGGGGCTGGGGGAGGGAGGTCAGGGGGGCACATTGCCGGCTCAGCCACACTGTTTTTATTCACCATCGTCTCTCTCTTTCATATTGTCTCCTTTCTCTCATCCTCCCTTTGTTATTACTAAGGCAAACTGTTCGCCAAATACTTTTAGCTGTTTGCACAGGCTTCATGTTGGAAAGGCTTAACATTCCTGAACATGACTGGTTCACCACAACACAAAGGCTTGGTTTGGTGTGGTCTCTAACATGCTTTTAAATTTGATTAATCTTTTTGTTTTCTTTGATCATATCTTAAGATAGAAGACAAGAAAAGAAAATGTAAATGTCATTTTTTCACTAATTTATACAACATCAACTAACATTTCATGTAGTCTGTATTTTTACAGTGTACATACCATAGTCAAATGTTTTCTCATTACACCTGCAAAGCTGAGTTATTTCCCAAACCTAGACCAAACACATGCTTCCTGAGGGGAAAGTACATTCTCACAGTATGAACTGACTGAATCAACACTGAAGGCAACATATAAAACCTATCAAATGTGTCTAAGGCTGACGCTGCAAGCAGAGACCACCCCCAACATACAACGGCTACAGTACCTCACCATAAGCATGTTAGACCCACGTGCAGAGAGGTTAGATATGTGGGAGAAAATAGGACCTCCACCAGAGATAGAGGAGATGCTTCGCTGTACATCACCATTTGCTAGTGATTTACACATCATCATCCTCCCTTCCTTCCCCAACAGAGAGGAGATTCATGAGTCCTATTCTCACCAGTGGGCCACCCATTCTCCAGGCTACGGATGATAAATGCCACACACACACTTTTGCTTGCGCACACGCGCACACACACACACACACACACACACACACACACACACACACACACACACACACACACACACACACACACACACACACACACACACACACACACACACACACACACACACACACACACACACACACTTCAGAGCATTGACTAACCATCCAAAGCCATTCTTCCCATGTTGCTCACAGGAGCTAGTGATGGCGACGGGATGAAGATTTGTGGACTGGTGTCCTTTGTGCTCAAACACCCAGGGCCAGGCAATACCATAAATTGAGATCAGCAGCTGATGGTTGTGGTGCGCCACACTGTTTTAATGGATGGATGATTATGGCATGACATTTCTGCTATCTCGACAGCCTGGTGGCACAAATCCCCAAATTCAAACACATGTTCTCTGACGTGTTGCTTTTAACTACAGAGTAGAAACATTTCCTTAATTATGTTTTCTGTCATTTGCCTTGCTGGGCCACACATTCTCCACAAATATCTAATTTCCATGACATTACAGCAGGGTGCAAATCACGAGACAGCACAAAGACCCTACATCAAATCAAAAATCAAATCACATTTTGTTGGTCTCATACACATATTGTGGATGATAGTAATGTATGCATGAAATTGGAATGTATTATGCAGTTCCTCTCCATGAGAAACATATTCGGTGAATAATAGGTTGATTAAAGCGAGCGCGATGATAGTATCCATTGGCGTTTATTTCATCAGATTACTAGAGTGACTTGAAGGAAAATTCCACCCAAAAACTATATTTTGGTATTTGTTTCATTAATCCATTGTTGATATAGTTCCAAAATGTTTTGCATGTCAACAATAAAGTTGTCAAGATATATAACTGTCCAAATACCAAAATACAGCTGCTATGATGCAAAAATGAAGTATCCAAGGTACACAGTCAATAACAATGCCCTACTGTAGTCTCTAACAACACATCATGGTAGGATCCCGTCTGAGAACCTGGCTGGACTGGGTGTGTCTTCAGTGCATGTCTCTTTGGTGTGTTTTAAGTTGAGTGTCTGTGCATGTGTGTGTGTGCGTGTGTGTGTGTGTCTGTGCATGTGTGTGTGCGTGTTTGTGCGTGTGTGTGTGTGTGTGTGTGTGTGTGTGTGTGTGTGTGTGTGTGTGTGTGTGTGTGTGTGTGTGTGTGTGTGTGTGTGTGTGTGTGTGTGTGTGTGTGTGTGTGTGTGTCCATGCGTGGGCTCCATGCTTGGTGGAGATGCTAGACGAGGGTGAGGGGATTTATTACCAAACATTAGGAGCACTAATCTGTTGCAGGTGTTACTGGCTGCTATCCCAGGCGGTGCCTGCTCCCTTCCCCAAGAGGCCCCAACATGTGTGTGTGTGATTCTGTTTAGTTGAACATTCTTTAAAAGGACCATGCTATCTTCTCACAATATCAAATGGAACCTCGGAGAATAACTTGATTTCTAAGTGGACCAATCTGTTTCAATACAATATTGATTTAAGATGTGATCGAACATGCCAAGACAGAGGTGGTCACTTCTAATCAATCAGCCAACTCAAAGGAATATCATAGACAGGTTGGACAGAATGGGTTCGAATCCTAGGGCTGCTGCACGCCACAATACTGTGTTAGCTGAGCTGAGCTGACCTAAAGCCCAAGCATTAGCCCGAGGAGCTAACACAAGACTACAGGTCTCATGCAAGGTTACTTCGCATGCAAGCAAGGTTCACTGAACCACCTCCATTACACAGGGAAATAGTACATCATGATTATGTAATCTACCGGCCCCACCATGTTTTAACCTTCACTTCAACACCCCAAGGTTACATGGGGCTCCCTAGTCTCTTGTAGGGATGGCGCCTGAGGTGCAGTATTTAAATACAGTGGACCACCAAGATGGATTACACTGAGCTGGTAAAAGGCCTGAAGGGCCGCTGGGCTGATGAACAATGACATCAGGACACAACAGGGACCTCCCCCTCCCGGCAGAATGCCACACAGCCTACTGTGACAAGCTAGGACATGGAGTGGTGGGGTAGTAGTTGGAAGGTGGGTGGTAGTGGTGGGGGGTGTCCGCTATGATTTACAATTAAAATATACTAAAGATGAAAAAAGTAAGTGAAAATACACCCTAGAGAACACTAGGCTCATTGAGTACACTAGAGTCCAGCCCAATCATACATCTCTGGGAAAGCGAGCATTAAAATAAGGATTAAACAATACCGTACTACTGAAGTATGGATTTATGCACATTACAGTACACTACAGTACTTGTATTCCATTGAGGGTATATCATGGTAGGGGGATTTGGGGAAGGCCACTCGAGCGGATATAGTGCAGGTGCATCAGTGTCAAGACCAAGAGAGTAAAAAACAGCTTCTATTACCAGGCCATCAGACTGTTGAACAGCCATCACTAGCTGTCTACCATGTGATGCACACTCACAAACACACACACACACACACACACACACACGCTCTCTCTCTCTAAGCCAACGCTGCTGTTCCATGTCATACAGACATTAAACCACTGGACACTTCCCGTTTCACACAGAGTATTTAAATACTCTATTACCGACATACAGTAGCTCGCTCTAATATATCTACTGCTGTACATATCATTCTTAGTATTTCTTGTGTAAATTCTTCCAGTGTATATATGTATTTTGGTTACTCTTACAGTGCTATTTGGGTTGTTAATTGGATTCGTCCCGAAGTTCTTGATTTCTTGTTTTTGTAATTTTACATTTTAATTATTTGTGTACTTGTTTGACATTTTACTGCATTATTAGGACCTAGTAACACAAGCATTTGCACCCACTATAACATCTGCTAAACCAATAAACTTTGATTTGAGGTTAAAAGAAATCATGCCAGATTTACTATGAGCATGTTTGAATCTAAAATGCCTCATGTCTAAATTCTGCTTAATTTCTTAGCAGCCACTGCCCTCGAGTGGTTGGCATGGGGATTGTTCATTGAGGCAATAAAAAAGGTATCCTGGTGGAGTCTGATCATGCTATGACGCATAGAAACTAAACGTGGGTGCAGCAGTCAGTCTGCTTGATCAGGCTATAAAAAGGTACTACACACTACCTGACATTAACCTTAACCTACCCTTATTGATTACCAGTGTTGGGGAAGCTACTCTGAAAATATAGTTTACCAAGCTACCAATTCCTTCACACTAGAAGAAGTTAAGGTACACTAAAGCTAAGCTTAAGAAAATATAGTTTACTGAAATTTGAAAAAGTAGATCACTACATCCAAACTACTTTGCGATAAATTATCATATGTAAATCTGAAATGTCCTAGACTACAAATTTCAAGAACAGATCACTCTAGAGTCAGATGTTAAGAATTGATAATATAGCCTATTAAACACAAAAAGTGAGAATTAGGCACACAAAAAGGGTTTCAAGTGAGAATTGGGCAGGTATGATGCTGAGAAAGAATTCTTGCCTAATTCACCCATATTTTATTTATTTTTGCAAAAACAGTAGTGTGTAGTTAGCAACATCGCTACATGGCAAAAAAAAGTTATTTACTACTACAAACACTACCAATATTTGAATTTCGTTCAACTCCCACCAAGCTACTGCAAAATGTAATTAAATAACTAGTTGACCTACATGTATGTAGTTCACTACTCCCCAGTACTGTTGATTACATGTGGATATCATTCAAAAGCAATGAGAGAGGTGTTGGACTAAGTTCAAATTGTGACATAAACATGCAGAAATGTACCACAGAAAAGCAACCAATTATACAAAGAAGAAGACCAACAAGTAACACAGTTTTACATGAAAATCTTAATATATACTGAAATGTTTATCTTTTAAAGAACTGTGTTTAAATTATCAATGTCAGAGAAGTTGGCTGTAACAGCATTTTTTTAAATCAACAAATAAGTGTAACCCAAAAAGGGAAAAATGTAAAAGCGATATTATCATAATGTATATTTCAAGCAAATGGTTAATATTTATACAAGTTACGTAAAGACATGTCCCTGAAGTAGGGGGACCAGTCTCTGATGAGACAGCCATAGTACCAGAACCAGGGATAGTAAGACTCTGTCTGTTGCGTGGCTCCAGAAGTGATGATGTGCAGAGCCGCCTCACTGGCCGGCCAGGCTTGGATGTTGGTGATGCCCCTGTAATACAAACAAAGGTGACTATTTGAAACGTGTCCAAGGATAATTGTATTTGCATGTAACAACCATCAATCAGGTCAATCATTAAATCATTGACTGTATTCCAGGTTTAAGTTTACATAATGTAATATTAAACTTGACTGAACTTGGTATCAAAAATAGCTCACCTGACTTTCTCCATAGCTGAGTCTGTATCGATCAGGCCCAGGATGCAGATGGTGATGGACACGTTGCTCCTCTGCATGGCAAGCTCATGCTGCAACGTCCCAAAGAAGCCGTTCAGGGCAAACTTGGTGGACGTGTAGGGAGCCACAAACGGACTGCTCATTTTTCCTGAAGGACCAAAACACTAGCCAATCATAGGTTTGGGGTCACTTAATGGTGCATTTCCATATAGGATTTACTCCAGTGTTTTACCCAAAAGCATCAGACTTTTGTGTTTCCATCTACACGGGCCAGCACCCGTGTCTCACTGGGTCATGGCTCCGGTGGATCTGCTCTCACTTGGTGCCAAAGCCAGGCCACCGGTACTTTTTAGCTGGCATTTACATAACAATGGCTAACTGTGGACATCAACACCTTCTCATAAAGTAAATGTTTCGATGATGCAGAGATGGTTGATTCTGCTCCTCACTCAGCCCTGGCTATGGAAACACAATTCCACTAGCATAACATAAGGGTGTATACACTAGTGTAACACTGGTGTTACAGTCGAAAAGCAGCATTAGAACACTTTGTGTAGAGAGAAGAGCTCTCATTTACCTAACAAGGAGGAGACGACCACAATGGAACCCTTACTCTGCTCAAGGGTAGGCAGAGCTGTCTTCGCCATCTGCAGATAGCTGAGGAAATTCACCTGTGAAAAAGAAATGAAGCAGGTAGAAAGTTAGTCCCGTGTGGCTCCATTGGTAGAGCATGGCGCATGCAACACCAGGGTTGTGGGGTTGAGGGGGGGGGCAGTATGAAAACGTATGCACTCACCACTGTAAGGTGCTCTGGATAAGAGCATAGTGGTATATGTGATATAGCAGTACTTGTGATTAAGTTACCCCACCTGCATTAACCATCTAGTGTGTTCCACATCTCCATCCCACATAGTGAATGGGCTGGGTCCTAAGTGATTCAGCACCAGGTAGTCCAGTCCTCCCAGCTTGTCCACAGCAAACTTCACCACTCTCTCTGGGTCAGACGGATTGGCCATGTCTGCTGCTATGTATAGAGCTTTCGGGGCCCCCAACACCTGGCATTTCTCTGATACCTGCAATACAAGTGAATGTTTGCATAAGGGTAACATAATCATGAAAAACATTAAGTAATCAAGTTTTATTAACGTACTGTATGTACAGGATACACATGGTATACCGTCCAATGAAATGCTTACTTGCAGGTTCGTTCTCGACAATGCAATAAGAAATAATAAAAGATAAGAATACAAACAAAGTAAATGGCTCAGGAGAATAGAATAAACAGTTTAGCAGAAGTATAATATAGGAAGGCAACATTTATAGTCCAATATTTACACGTATCAGGGAAGGGGGGAATTGGGGGCAAGTGTTTCAATTGTGTAGCATTAGCAATAGTAAATAAGAGTCTGGTAGCAGCAGTTGTGATGTGTGCATAGCATGAACGTGTATGATAGTGTGTGTATGTCTGTGTGGATGTGTGCGTGAGTGAGTGCATGTGTGCTAAGGAGTGGAGAGTCAGTGCAGGTGGTCAGTCCAGTTCAAGTGTTCAGCCTACTGATGGCTTGTAGATACAAACTGTCTCTGAGCCTAGTGGTAACAGAACTCATGCTCTAATACCGTCTACCCGACGGTACCAGGGTGAGCAGCTCGTGGCTGGGGTGTGTGGGGTCCATGATGAGGGTGCAAGACTTCCTCAGGCACCGTTTCGAGTATATGTACTGGGCCGTCTTCACCACCCACTGGAGGGCATTGTCATAGAGTTAAGTAGGAGAACTAATGGCTAGAGACATAGACATTGACGAAAACACCTAATTGAAGTGTTACTGACCTGCTGTAGAACCTTTTCCCTCCTGGCTGTAATAACCACCTGGGCACCAAAGCCGGCGAGGTGATATGCCATTTGTTCACCTATTCCCGCACTGGCACCAGTCACCAGGACCCGGGCACCCTTTAACGACTCTGAAAACCAGCCATATTGAAAGTCATTACAGTAGTCATTACTTCTTACATTATAGTTTGTCTAAATGCAATTCAAAAGGGAAAAACCAAGACAAGGGGATAGAATGGGGACTGTTTAATGTCGATGTAAGGCCGATCAAGAAAACGTGCAACTGATGTGGTGTAAAGTATGTGCTGAATCCTAGACCTGATGGACACATTCCTGGCATCCAACTATCATGACGATATGGATCTTTATGTCTGTCTAGGACTTAGTGTGTAATAATGTACAATGTGGAATCTTTACAGGCACGTGCACAGATAGGAGTCACCCTGTGCCCAGCACATGCCTCTTTGCCCTCCCACTTGCCAAGTGCCGTTTTGGTTGGGGGTATAATATATACAGTGCATTCGGAAATAATTCAGACCCTTCACTTTTTCCACATTATGTTACGTTACAGCCTATTTCTATAATGGATTAAATAGTTTTTCCCTCATCAATCTACACACAATACCCCATTAAGACAAAGCAAAAACAAGTTATAGATTTTTTTGCCAAAAATTATAAAAATACATGAAATATTACATTTACATTATTTACATAAGTATTCAGACCCTTTACTCAGTACTTTGTTGAAGCACCTTTGGCAGCTATTACAGCCTCAAGTCTTCTTGGGGTATGATGCTACAAGCTTGGCACACCTGTATTTGGGGAGTTTCTCCCATTCTTCTCTGCAGATCCTATCAAGCTCTGTCAGGTTGGATGGGGAGCGTCGCTGCACAGCTATTTTTCAAATCAAATACAATTTTATTGGTCACATACACGAGTTTAGCAGATGTTATTGCGGGTGTAGCGCAATGCTTGTGTTTCTAGTGTAGCTCAAACAGTGCAGTAATATCTAACAAGCAATATCTAACAACTTCACAACAATACACACAATACACACAAATATAAGTAAAATAATTGAATTATGAACAAATAAATATTTGGACGAGCAATGTCAGAGCGGCATAGACTAAGATACAGTAGAATAGAATAGAATACAGTATATACATATGAGATGAGTAATGCAAAATATGTAAACATTATTAAAGTGACTAGTGTCCCATTATTAAAGTTACCAGAAATTTCAAGTCTATGTATATAGGAAAGCAGCCTCTAATGTGCTAGTGATGGCTATTTAACAGTCTGATGGCCTTGAGATAGAAGCCCTTTTTCAGTCTCTTGGTCCCAGCTTTGATGCACCTGTGCTGACCTCGCCTTCTGGATGATAGCGGGGTAAACAGGCAGTGGTTCGGGTGGTTGTTGTCCTTTATGAACTTTTTGGCCTTCCTGTGACATCGGGTGCTGTAGGTGTCCTGAAGGGTAGGTAGTTTGCCCCCGTTGGGCTGACTGCACCACCCTCTGGAGAGCCCTGCGGTTTGCGGCCGGTGCAGTTGCCGTACCAGGTGGTGATACAGCCCGACAGGATGCTCTCAATTGTGCATCTGTAAAAGTTTGTGAGGGTTTTAGGTGGTATGCCACATTTTGTCAGCCTCCTGAGGTTGACGAGGTGCTGTTGCGCCTTCATCACCACACTGTCTGTGTGGGTGGATCATTTCAGTTTGTCAGTGATGTGTACGCCAAGGAACTTGAAGCTTTCCACCTTCTCCACATCGGTCCCGTCGATGTGGATAGGGGGGTGCTCCCTTTGCTGTTTCCTGAAGTCCACAATCATCTCCTTTGTTTTGTTCACGTTGAGTGAGAGGTTATTTTCCTTGCACCACACTCCCAGAGTCTCGTCATTGTTGGTAATCAAGTCTACTACTGTTGTGTCGTCTGCAAACTTGATGATTGATCTGGAGGCGTGTGTGGCCACGCAGTCATGGGTGAACAGGGAGCACAGGAGGGGGCTGAGCACGCAACTTTGTGGAGGTGTTGTTTCCTACCTTCACCAACTGGGGGGCGGCCCCTCAGGAAGTCCAGGACCCAGTTACACAGGGCCTCAAGGTTAATGATGAGCTTGGAGGGTACTATGATGTTGAATGCTCAGCTACCGGTCAATGAACAGCATTCTTGCATAGGTATTTCTCTTGTCCAGATGGGATAGGGAAGTGTGCAGTGCGATGGCGATTGCATCGTCTGTTGATCTATTGGGCCGGTAAGCATATTGAAGTGGGTCTAGGGTGTCAGATAAGGTGGAAGTGATATTATCCTTGACTAGTCTCTCAAAGCACCTCATGATGACAGAAGTGAGTGCTACGGGGCAATAGTCATTTAGTTCAGTTACTTTTGCTTTCTTGGGAACAGGAACAATGGTGGCCATCTTGAAGCTTGTGGGTCAGCAGACTGGAATAGGGAGAGACTGAATATGTCCGTAAACACTTCAGCCAGCTGGTCTGCGCATGCTCTGACGACGCGGCTAGGGATGCCGTCTGGGCCGGCAGCCATGCGAGGGTTAACATGCTTAAATGTCTTACTCACGTCTGCCATGGAGAAGGAGAGTCCACAGTCCTTGGTAGCGGGCCACGTTGGTGGCACTGTGTTATCCTCAAACTGGTAAAGAAGGTGTTTAGATTTAAGAAGTTAAGAAGTCGGTGTCTGTGACGTGGCTGCTTTTCCCTTTGTAGTCCGTGATTGTCTGTAGACCCTGCCACATAGGGTACGTCTCATGTCTGAGCAGCTGAATTGTGACTCCAGTTTTGAATGTTTGATTGCCTTATGGAGGGAATAACTACACTGTTTGCATTCGGCCATATTCCCAGTCACCTTACAGTGGTTAAATGGTCCGCGTGATCAAAACAATCTTGAAGCGTGGATTCCAATTGGTCAGACCAGCGATGAATAGTCCTTAGCACGGGTACCTCCTGTTTGAGTTTCTGCCTATAGGAAGGGAGGAGCAAAATGGAGTCATTATCAGGTTTGCCAAAGGGAGGATGGAGGAGGGCCTTGAAGGCATCCCGGAAGTTGGAGTAGCAGTGGTCGATTGTTTTAGAACTTTGGTAGCATTTTCAAGTTTCTCCAGAGATGTTCGATCGGGTTCGAGTCCGGGCTCTGGCTAGGCCGCTCAAGGACATTCAGAAACTTGTCCCGAAGTCACTCCTGCGTTGTCTTGGCTATGTGCCTATGGTAATTTTCCTGCTGGAAGGTGAACCTTCGCCAGTCTGAGGTCCTGAGCACTCTGGAGAAGATTTTATTCAAGGATCTCTGTACTTTGCTCCGTTCATATTTTCCTCAATCCTGACTAGTCTCCCAGTCCCTGCCACTGAAAAACATCCCCACAGCATGACACTGCCACCATGCAACACCGTAGTGATGGTGACAGGTTTCCTCCAGTTTCTTGGTTTCATCAGACAAGAGAATCTTGTTTCTCATGGTCTGAGAGTCCTTTAGGTGCCTTTTGGCAAACTCCAAGCTGGCTGTCATGTGCCTTTTACAGAGGAGTGGCTTCCGTCTGGCCACTCTACCATAAATGCCTGATTGGTGGAGTGCTGCAGAGATGGTTGTCCTTCTGGAAGGTTCTCCCATCTCCACAGAGGAACTCTGGAGCTCTGTCAGAGTGACCATCGGTTTCTTGGTCACTTCCCCGACCAAGGCTCTTCCCCCCCGATTGCTCAGTTTTGCCGGGCGGCCAGCTCTAGGAAGAGTCTAGGTGGTTCCAAACATCTTCCATTTAAGAATGATGGAGGCCACTGTGTTCTTGGCAACCTTCAATGCTGCAGACATTTCTTGGTACCCTTCCCCTGATCTGTGCCTCGACACAATCCTGTCTCGGAGCCTCAGGGCTTGGTTTTTGCTCTGACATGCAATGTCAACTGTGGGACCTTATATAGACAGGTGTGTGCCTTTCCAAATCATGTCCAATCAATTGAATTCACCACATGTGGACTCCAATCAAGTTGTAGAAACATCTCAAGGATGATCAATGAAAACAGGAAGCACCTGAGCTCAATTTCGAGTCTCATAGCAAAGGGTCTGAAAACGTATCTAAATAAGGTATTCCTGTTTTTTTTTATTTTAGAACTTCGCAAAAATGTCTAAAACCCTGTTTTCGATTTGGTATTATGGGGTATTGTGTGTAGATTGAGCAAATCAAGTCAAAATTAAATCAAATGGTATTAGTCAAATGCTCCAAATACAACAGTGAAATGCTTACTTACGAGCCCCTAACCAACAATGCAGTTAAAAAAAGATTAAAAGTAACAAGTAACAATAAAAGTAACAAGTAATTAAAGAGCAGCAGTAAAATAACAATAGCGAGACTATATACGGGGGTTACCAGTACAGAGTCAATGTGAGGGGGCACTGGTTAGTTGAGGTAATATGTACATGTAGGTAGAGTTCTTAAAGTGCTATGCATAGATGATAACAACAGAGAGTAGCAGCAGTGTAAAAGACGGGGGGGGCAATGCAAATAGTCTAGGTAGCCCTTTGATTAGGTGTGCAGGAGTCTTATGGCTTGGGGGTAGAAGCTTTTTAGAAGCCTCTTGGACCTAGACTTGGTGCTCCGGTGCCACTTGCCGTGCGGTAGCAGAGAGAACAGTCTATGACTAGGGTGGATGGAGTCTTTGACAATTTCTAGGTCCTTCCTCTGACACCGCCGAGTATAGAGGTCCTGGATGGCAGGAAGCTTGGCCCCAGTGATGTACTGGGCCGTTTGCACTACCCTCTGTAAGTGCCTTGCGGTCGGAGGCCGAGCAGTTGCCATACCAGGCAGCAATGCAACCAGTCAGGATGCTCTCGATGGTGCAGCTGTAGAACCTTTTGAGGATCTGAGGACCCATGCCAAATCTTTTCAGTCTCCTGAGGGGGAATAGGTTTTGTCATGCCCTCTTCACGACTGTCTTGATGTGCTTGGACTATGTTAGTTTGTTGGTGATGTGAACACCAAGGAACTTGAAGCTCTCAACCTGCTCCACAGCAGCCCCGTCGATGAGAATAGTGGCATGCTCGGTCCTCTTTTTCCTGTAGTCCACAATCATCTCCTTTGTCTTGATCATGTTGAGGGAAAGGTTGTTGTCTTGGCACCACACGGCCAGGTCTCTGACCTCCCTATAGGCAGGCTCGTCGTTGTCGGTGACTAGGCCTACCACTGTTGTGTCATCGGCAAACTTAATGATGGTGTTGGAGTCGTGCCTGGCCATGCAGTCATGAGTGAACAGGGAGTACAGGAGGGGACTGAGCACGCACCCCTGAGGGGCCCCTGTGTTGAGGATCAGCGTGGCGGATGTGTTGTTACCTACCCTTACCACCTGGGGACGGCCCGTCAGGAAGTCCAGGATCCAGTTGCAGAGGGAGGTGTTTAGTCCCAGGATCCTTAGCTTATTGATGAGCTTTGAGGGCACTATGGTGTTGAACACTGAGCTGTAATCAATGAACAGCATTCTCACATAGGTGTTCCTTTTGTCCAGGTGGGAAAGGGCAGTGTGGAGTGCAATAGAGATTGCATCATCTGTGGATCTGTTGGGGTGGGTTTCAGGGCTTCTGGGATAATGGTGTTGATGTAAGCCATGACCAGCCTTTCGAAGCACAAGGCTACAGACGTGAGTGTCACGGGTCGGTAGTCGTTTAGGCAGGTTACCTTAGTGTTCTTGGGCACAGGCACTATGGTGGTCTGCTTAAAACATGTTTACTCGAACAGGGAGAGGTTGAAAATGTCAGTGAAGACACTTGCCAGTTGTCAGCGTGTGCTCGCAGTACATGTCCAGGTAATCTGTCTGGCCCTGCGGCCTTGTGAATGTTGACCTGTTTTCAGGTCTTACTCACATCGGCTGCGGAGAGCGTGATCACGCGGTCTTCCAGAACAGCTGGTGCTCTCATGCATGTTTCAGTGTTATTTGCATCGAAGCGAGCATAGAATTAGTTTAGCTCATCTGGTAGGCTCTCGGCTGTGCTTCACTTTGTAGTCTGTAATGGTTTGCAAGCCCTGCCACATCCGACGAGCATCAGAAACGGTTGAGTATGATTCGATCTTAGTCCTTTATTGACGCTTTGCCTGTTTGATGGTTCGTCGGAGGGCATAGCGGGATGTCTTATAAGCTTCCGGGGTTAGAATTCTGCTACTTGAAATCGTCAGCTCTAGCCTTTAGCTCAGTGCGGATGTTGCCTGTGATCCATGGCTTCTGTTTGGGGTATGTACGTACGATCACCGTGGGGATGACGTCATCGATGCAGTTATTGATGAAGCCAATGACTGATGTGGTTTACTCCTTAATTCCATCGGAGGAATCCCGGAACATATTCCAGTCAGTGCTAGTCTGTGCTTCCCT
Organism: Salvelinus alpinus; assembly: GCF_045679555.1. NCBI lineage: Eukaryota > Metazoa > Chordata > Actinopteri > Salmoniformes > Salmonidae > Salvelinus > Salvelinus alpinus. The sequence continues at coordinate 17,388,124 of NC_092101.1, read as the reverse complement.
TCGCTTGTGGACTTCAGTGCACAACAGCCTTGTCATTTCCTGTCACAACTTGTGGACTTGTTTATGTGTTGCCAACGTTACTTTGCTACCTGCCAACTTTACAGTTTTTACTTTTTAATTACTTGGACGCTTTATCTGGACATGGCTCTACAGGACCTCCACCAGCCGAAGCTAAGTAGTAACATTAACATTGTGCCTTCTAATTGCAGTCGCTGCACTCATAATATACAGGAGAACGATCGCATGGTGAGGATAGCCGTGCTGCAAGCCCAGCTTCAGACGCAATCGTTAGGCAAGGGTCATTTAAGTGTAGGAAAGGATGAAACAGCGTCTTTGCCACCAACAAGTACAGATAGTAGTATAAACCCCTCACACTTCTGGAAGGAAATGCTGTAGGAATACTCAACCGGTGTCGCTCATTCAGCCAACAGAAAGCAACATGAAGCAACGAGTCGGAGTCAGAGGCCAAACCTTCTCTGGTCTCTCCTCCACCCATTACAGGGTCTGAGATGCCGAAGCCGCCCACCATTGGCTCTGACAAATTGAAAACCCTAGTCATTGGCGAATCATCCAGCGATCATACGCTGTTTACCAGGGGACAGGGCTACTGACGTTAAGGCTAATCTGAAGATGGTGCTGGCTAAGGCTAAAACTGGCGAGTGTAGAGAGTATAGGAATATTGTTATTCACGTCGGCACCAGAGATGTTAGGATGAAACAGTCAGAGGTCAACAAGCGCAACATAGCTTCAGCATGTAAATCAGCTAGAAAGATGTGTCGGCATCGAGTAATTGTCTCTGGCACCCTCCCAGTTAGGAGGAGTGATGAGCTCTACAGCAGTCTCACAACTCAATCACTGGTTGAAAACTGTTTTCTGCCCCTCCCAAAAGATAGAATTTGTAGATAATTGGCCCTCTTTCTGGGACTCACCCACAAATAGGACCAAGCCTGGCCTGCTGAGGAGTGACGGACTCCATCCTGGCTGGAGGGGTGCTCTCATCTTATCTATGAGTATAGACAGGGCTCTAACTCCTCTAGCTCCACAATGAAATAGGGTGCAGGCCAGGCAGCAGGCTGTTAGCAAGCCTGCCAGAATAGTGGGGTCTGCCATTAGCACAGTCAGTGTAGTCAGCTCAGCTATCCCCATTGAGACCGTGTCTGTGCCTCGATCTAGGTTTGGCAAAACAAAACATGGCGGTGCTCGCTTTAGCAATCTCACTGGAATAAAGACCTCCTCCATTCCTGTCATTATCCAAAGAGATTGTGATATCTCACATCTCAAAATAGGTCTACTTAACGTTAGATCCCTCACTTCCAAGGCAGTTATAGTCAATTAACTAATCACTGATCATAATCTTGATGTGATTGGCCTGACTGAAACATGGCTTAAGCCTGATGAATTTACTGTGTTAAACGAGGCCTCTCCTCCTGGTTACACTAGTGACCATATCCCCCGCACATCCCGCAAAGGTGGAGGTGTTGCTAACATTTACGATACCAAATTTCCATTTACCCCCCCAAAAATGACTGTGTTTTTGTCTTTTGAGCTTCTAGTCATGAAATCTATGCAGCCTACTCAATCACTTTTTAGAGCTACTGTTTACAGGCCTCCTGGGACATATACAGCGTTACTCACTGAGTTCCCTGAATTCCTATCGGACCTTGTAGTTATGGGCGATAATATTCAAATTTTTGGTGACTTTAATATTCAAATGGAAAAGTCCACAGACCCACTCCAAAAGGCTTTCATCGACTCAGTGGGTTTTGTCCAACATGTCTCCGGACCTACTCACTGCCACAGTCATACTCTGGACCTAGTTTTGTCCCATGGAATAAATATTGTGGATCTAACTGAGGAACTAAATTTAACCTTGCGTAATACTCTAGATGCAGTCGCAACCCTAAAAACAAAAAAACATTTGTCATAAGAAATTAGCTCCCTGGTATACAGATACCCGAGCCCTGAAGCAAGCTTCCACAAAATTGGAATGTAAATGGCGCTACACCAAACTGGAAGTCTTCCGATTAGCTTGGAAAGACAGTACCGTGCGGTATCGAAGAGCTCTCATTGCTCGATCATCCTATTTTTCCAACTTAATTGAGGAGAATAAGAGCGATACAACATTTATTTTTGATACTGTTGCAAAGCTAACTAAAAAGCAGCATTCTCCAAGAGAGGATGGCTTTCACTTCAGCAGTGATACATTCACGAACTTCATTGACGAAAAGATTACGATCATTAGAAAGCAAATTATGGACTCCTCTTTAAATCTGCATATTTCTCCAAAGATCAGTTGTCCTGAGTCTGCACAACACTGCCAGGACCTAGGATCAAGGGAGACACTCAAGTTTTGTAATACTATATCTCTTGACACCTTCAAGCTGCATACTGGACCCTATTCCAACTAAACTACTTAAAGAGCTGCTTCCTGTGCTTGGCCCTCCTATGTTGAACATAATAAATGGCTCCCTATCCACCGGCTGTGTACCAAATTCACTAAAAGTGGCAGTAATAAAGCCTCTCTTGAAAAAGCCAAACCTTGACCCAGAAAATATTTTTTAAACGAATCGACCTATATCGAATCTCCCATTCCTCTCAAAAATGTGTGAAAAAGCAGTTGCTGCCTTCCTGAAGACAAACAATGTATTCGAAACGCTTCAGTCTGGTTTTAGACCTCATCATAGCACTGAGACTGCACTCATGAAGGTGGTAAATTACCTTTTAATGGCGTCAGATCAAGGCTCTGCATCTGTCCTTGTGCTCTTAGACCTTGGTGATGCTTTTGATACCATCAATCACCACATTCTTTTGGAGAGATTGGAAACCCAAACTGGTCTACACGGACAAGTTCTGGCCTGGTTTAGGTCTTATCTATCGGAAAGATATCAGTTTCTCTCTGTGGATGTTTTGTCCTCTGAGAAATCAACTGTAAATGTCAGTGTTCCTCAAGGTTCCGTTTCAGGACCACTATTGTTTTCACTATATATTTTACCTCTTGGTGATGTCATTCGGAAACATAATGCTAACTTTCTCTGCTATGCGGACGATACACAGCTGTACATTTTGATGAAACATGGTGAAGCCCCAAAATTGCCCTCCCTGGATACCTGTATTTCAGACATAAGGAAGTGGATGGCGGCAAATGTTTTACTTTTAAACTCAGACAAAACAGAGATGCTAGTTCTAGATCCCAAGAAACAAAGAGATCTTCTGTTGGATCTGACAAATAATCTTGATCTACAGTCGTCTCAAATAAAACTGTGAAGGACCTCGGCGTTACTCTGGACCCTGATCTCTCTTTTGACGAACATATCAAAGATTGTTTCAAGGACAGCTTTTTTCCATCTACGTAAAATTGCAAAAATCTGAAACTTTCTGTCGAAAAATGATGGGGAAAAATTAATCCATGCATTTGTCACTTCTAGATTAGACTATTGCAATGGTCTACTTTCCGGCTACCAGAATAAAGCACTAAGTAAACTTCAGTTAGTGCTAAACACAGCTGCTAGAATCTTGACTAGAACCAAAAAATGTGATCATAATACTCCAGTACTAGCTTCTCTACACTGGCTTCTTGTTAAGGCTAGGGCTGATTTCAAGGTTTTACTGCTAACCTACAAAGTATTACATGGACTTGCTCCTCCCTATCTTTCCGATTTGGTCCTGCCGTACATACCTACACGTACGCTACGGTCACAAGACGCAGGCCTCCTTATTGTCCATAGAATTTCTAAGCAAACAGCTGGAAGCAGGGCTTTCTCCTATAGAGCTCCATTTTTATGGAATGGTCTGCCTATCCAAGTGAGAGACGCAGACTCGGTCTCAACCTTTAAGTCTTTATTGAAGACTCATCTCTTCAGTAGGTCCTATGATTGAGTGTAGTATGGCCCAGGGGTGTGAAGGTGAACGGAAAGGCTGATTCAGCCACGACAGAGCAACGAACCGCCCTTGCTGTCTCTGCCTGGCCAGTTCCCCTCTCTCCACTGGCATTCTCTGCCTCTAACCCTATTTCGGGGGCTGAGTCACTGGCTTACTGGTGCTCTTCCATGCTGTCCCTAGGAGGGGTGCGTTACTTGAGTGGGTTGAGTCACTTACGTGATCTTTGTCCGGGTTTCGCCTCACTCGGGTTCGTGCCGTGGGGGAGATCTTTGTGGGCTATACTCGGCCTTGTCTCAGGGTAGTTGGTGGTTTGAAGATATCCCTCTAGTGGTGTGGGGGCTGTGTTTTGGCAAAGTGGGTGGGGTTATATTCTGCCTGGTTGGCCCTGTCCGGGGTTATCCTCGGATGGGGCCACAGTGTCTCCCGACCCCTCCTGTCTCAGCCACCAGTATTTATGCTGCAATAGTTTATGTGTCGGAGGGCTAGAGTCAGTCTGTTATACCTGGAGTATTTATCCTGTCTTATCCGGTGTCCTGTGTGAATTTAAGTATGCTCCCTCTAATTCTCTCTCTCTCTAATTCTCTCTTTCTCTCTTCTCTCGGAGGACCTGAGCCCTAGGACCATGCCTCAGGACTACCTGGCCTGATGACTCCTTGCTGTCCCCAGTCCATCTGGTCATGCTGCTGCTTCAGTTTCAATTGTTCTGCCTGTGGCTATGGAACCCGCTCCGTTGTCCCGGACCTGCTGTTTTCAACTCTCTCTCTCTACCGCAGCTGCTGTCTCTAACTCTGAATGATCGGCTATGAAAAGCCAACTGACATTTACTCCTGAGGTGCTGACCTGTTGCACCCTCTACAACCTCTGTGATTATTATTATTTGACTCTGCTGGTTATCTATGAATGTTTGAACATCTTGGCCATGTACTGCTTCTACATCTGCATTGCTTGCTATTTGGGGTTATAGGCTGGGTTTCTGTATAGCACTTTGTGACATTGGCTGATGTAAAAAGGGCTTCATAAATACATTTGATTGATTGATTAATCAGTTGTCTGTGACCAGGTAAAAAAAACTCTTCAACTATTGTCTTTCTGTCTCTTTCAGTCAACTACTCTCCACATTGTATGCACTGCAGTTATAGCTAGCTGTAGCTTATGCTTTCAGTACTAGAATCATTCTCTGATTCTTTGATTGGGTGGAAAACATGTCTATTCATGCTTAGTGCTTAAAGAGTTCTGGACCAAGGCGGCATCACTTCCGTCTGTGATTGGGAGTCCCATAAGAGTCTATTTTTTGCCTTAAGTAACCTGTCTTATGTACAGCAAATGTAACATATCATGCTAATTTGATTTTCCCCCACTATTTTGTTGCATTACAGCCTTATTCTAAAATAGATTAAATACATTTTTCCCCTCATCAATGTACACACAATACCCCATAATGACAAAGCCAAAACAGGTTTTTAGACATTTTTGCAAATGTAATAAGAATAAAAAGCATAAACACCTTATTTACATAAGTACTCAGACCGTTTGCTATGAGACTTGAAATTGAGCTCAGGTGCATCCAGTTTTCATTGATCATCCTTGAGATGGTTCTACAACTTGATTGGAGTCCACCTGTGGTAAATTCAATTGATTGGACATTATTTGGAAAGGCACACACCTGTCTATATAAGGTCCTACAGTTGATGGTGCATGTCAGAGCAAAAACCAAGCCACGAGGTCGAAGAAATTGTCCGTAGAGCTCGAGACAGGATTGTGTCGAGGCACAGATCTGGGGAAGGGTACCAAAAAATGTCTGCATCATTGAAAGTCCCCAAGAACACAGTGGCCTCCATCATTCTTAAATGGAAGAAGTTTGGAACCACCAAGACCCTTTCTAGAGCTGTCCGCCTGGCCAAACTGAGCAATCGGGGGAGAAGAGCCTTGGTCAGCGAGGTGACCAAGTCACTCTGACAGAGCTCCAGAGTTGCTCTGGACAACCATCTCTGCAGCACTCCACCAATCAGGCCTTTATTGTAGAGTGGCCAGGTGGAAGCTACTCCTCATTAAAAGGCACATGACAGCCCACTTGGAGTTTGCCAAAAGGCACCTAAAGAACTCTCAGACCATGAGAAACAAGATTCTCTGGTCAGATGAAACCAAGATTGAACTCTTTGGCCTGAATGCCAAGCGTCACGTCTGGAGGAAACCTGGCACCACCTGTTTTGCAGCGGCAGGGACTGGGAGACCAGTCAGGATCAAGGGACAGATGAACGGAGCAAAGTACAGAGAGATCCTTGATGAAAACCTGCTCCAGAGCACTCATGACCTCAGACTGGGGCAAAGGTTCAACTTCCAACAGGACAACGATCCTAAGCACACAGCCAAGACAACGCAGGAGTGGCTTCGGGACAAGACTCTGAATGTCCTTGAATGGCCCAGCCAGAGCCTGGACTTGAACCCGATCGAACATCTCTGGAGAGACCTGAAAATAGCTGTGCATCAACGCTCCCCATCCAACCTGACAGAGTTTGAGAGTATCTGCAGAGAAGAATGGGAAAAACCTGTTGTTGCTTTGTCATTATAGGGTACTGTGTGTAGAATGATGAGGGAAAAAACAAGTTTAATACATTTTAGAATTAGGCTGTAAAGTAACAAAATGTTGAAAAAGTCAAGGGGTCTGAATACTTTCCAAATGCACTATATATTGAGTTAGAAGATAATTCATATTATAAAGTAATTTTTTATTACCTTTTTTCAGTTTGAGCACTTTCCCCCTGAAAGGTATGTGCACGACCCTGGATCTACATGAGTAGAAACAGTGGGAACATTCATTATGGGCCACAGAGAATTAGTACTTTAAAAATGTATGAATCAAGTTAATTGTTAGATTGTGTCAGATTTTGCTGCTTTCTGGTTATGAAACAAGCCCAAGGCTAATTTGTGGTGAGAAACAATTTTACTGCACATGAAAAGAACGTCACGCTGCTTGCATGGCGCTGATTCGGGTCACACCACCAGAGAGGAAGAAGAGAGAGGCCCAACTCAGCGGAAAATCTGTCTCCTTCCAGCAGATGGCGTTGTTCCGCCCACCAAAAAATGAGTTTTTGTATGGAGGTTCAATGAGTGTCGAACTTGGTCAACAACAAAAAATGTATTGCTTATTTCCTACGTGAGGTTTATTTAATTGAATAGAAGTGTCATAATGCATAGGTTGTAACGACTGATATAAGTAGGACACGTGACATCCCCGCAACTTTGAGAAAAAACCCTTTATGTTGGAGTTGTCTCAAGATGGCTATACATATTCACGGCATGACGCTAGTGGCATAGCATCTCTCCATTGAATACAGGCGGTTGATGTCAACAACCCTCATCGAATATTCAAAAAATTATTAAAATAATAAGATGTCTCCATCAATCCAAAGAAAGGAGAGGCGGGAGCTAGAGAGCCCACGGTGCTGCTTTGTGGACAACTCCCATTGTTAGGACGAAGTGACAAGTATCTTGTCACTACTTGTCACTATATCCATAATATTTGACTATAGTGATAGCTTACTCTATCTAGCCTGATGATCACTACTACGGGATCCACCCTAACCCAGTTATGAGTGGAACGACGTAGTAGGCTGTAGTTCTGTATCATTCCAATTTCACACAGTTGCCTCTTCTAAATCATATTCAGGCATATGGTCACCATATTACTGTATGTGTATTTTATTGTACTCTATTGCACTCAATAACCCTGAAAGTTGCATTGGAAAAGTGTTTGGGAATTCATTCACATAAGGTTGGTTATCAATGACTGCATGCATTACTCATCACTTATAACCTGTCTTGACAGGGAAGATAACCAAAACTGTTCAACCTGGTTTCACATTCTTTACATTACACCAGTATTGGTTTGGATTTAAACATGTAAGTAATGAGCAGTAGCGGTGCGGGTAAAATCACTGCGGAAGCCAAGCCAATTACAACCTACAGAGCATTCAGAAAGTTTTCACACCCCTTGACTTTTACCACATTTTGTTACGTTACAGCCTTATTCTAAAATAGATTAAATAATGTGCAGCGACGCTCCCCATTCAACCTGAATGAACTTGAGAGGATCTGCACAGAAGAATGGAAGAAACTCCCCAAATACAGGTGTGCCAAGCTTGTAGCGTCATACCCAAGAAGACTCGAGGATGTAATCGGTGCCAAAGGTGATTCAACAAAGTACTGAATAAAGGGTCTGAATACTTATGTAAATGTCATATTTCTGTTTATTTTATTTTATACATTTGCAAACTTCTAAAACCCTGTTTTTGCTTTGTCATTATGGGGTATTGTGTGTAGATTGATGAGGGAAAACAATTTAATCAATTTTAGAATAAGGCAGCAACGTAACAAAATGTGGAAAAAGTTTAGGGATATGAATACTTTTCGAATGCACTGTATGTGTTGTGATAATTGCGTTGTTTGCTCTAAAAGCTTAATTTATACGCCCTTTTTACCGTGATATATAGGTCTTAAGACAGAGACAGTAAGAAGACAGTGGCAGAATAAATTCAACCCCACATTTGTTTTTTCACAAAACCGGATAACAACCTCTGTCCAGTCCAGAAAGCAATTTGCATGTACAGTAACAGACAGTTACATGACCTACAGCGTGGTCAAGCAAGTTAATGTTTGCGACATTTTCAGACCACTCTATTGATTTAGAACCACAGAGAGTTACCGCAAGTCACGCAAAGAAAACAGGCGCTGCCTCCACTATTCCAGCACCATTTCAACATCATCAAATCTCCTCTGCTTAGTATAGTACAGTGACAACTAAAATATACCAAAAACGATTTAGTCCAATCAACGTAAGCTAAATATGACGTGGCTGTCCATGGTTCTGATTTCTGTGTGTGTGTGTGTGTTTGTGTGCGCGTTCGTGCAAGTAGAAAAACATGTTGACTCACCCTACTAGCCAATGCCATGCTGCTCTCTTTCATGTTGACGAAATGGTCTATCACTTTGTCATGCAGTACACTCTTTTATTTTTTGTTGTCCTAGGCTACCTGGCTAAAATGCTTGCTCGCTAAACTAACTTCCATTCATGGGCAACGTTAGCTAGTTTAACATCAGCCTTCTACATCTAGCTACATATTGAACTTCCATCCTCTCAGGCCAGGGGTACAACAATATAGGAATTAATGGATGGATTAGAATAAGTTTTAATCATTGACCAGTACGGAGAATTAAACAAAACCAGACGTTAAAAAAAGTCCAAATCCCTATCTCCATCCATGGCTAATTTAGGAAAGGGACAATTTTAGCTACCTGAGGACAACAACACAAGGAGATGCAACAATTCAAGTTTTTCTGTCAATGACCTATGATCTCAACGGGATTTGATAGGAGTGATGCCAAATCCACCTTTTCTTGGTGCGCCAGGACCATTCACAGTTGAGCTCGCTAGATCAACGCAGATTGGTACATCTTTTTTATATTTTTTGTTGTCAAGGGATACCAAATGCTCGCGGACTTCCCTTGCTTTCAATGCTAAGGGCGGCAACAATGGCATACTCGTTTGGACCAGACAGCATCAGATAGATGACCTACACGTAGAGAGACAGAGGGCGCTGTTTCGCTCGCTCTGATGATTTCCCCTGTGCGATACATTCACCCTCTTGTGAATTGAAGGACAATTATGAAAGGGCTTCCCTTGGCACACATGAATACACACCACTGGTAATGAGGGGAATGTCCAATGTACTTATAAAAAAGCTTCTCGCAAATGATATACAATTTAAACAAAACTTTGCAGCAAGGCATTTCAAAACCAAAATCATATTACCTAAAATGTATTAGATTCACTTTGAAACAGTGGTACTTCATGAACTGGATCATCATTCAATCCAATTTGATCATGTGAGGATATCATATGATCTAAAAACAGAAGGTCCTCTTATACGGTCACTATCACAAGAGACTCACCATCAGGCAATTGATAAACAATTAGACACACAATCAAGGGCTATCACGGTAACTTTTTTTACAAACCAAAGTGTGATTTCATTCAGTTTTGACAAATACAATACTGTACTTGTGGTGATGTGTGGCTTACACACATGTTAGATGTTATTTCCATTTGAACCTTTCTCTGTTCGAGGTTTAGCCCCGAACCCAACTATATCAGTTTGATTGTTTAGTTTTGTTGCCAATTAACACTTCTCTAGTATCCTTCATCTACCATAATGTTTTGGGATTTGTTTTCCATAATTAATGTGCTGGTATTTTTTTGTCTCAAAGACACAAGCCTGGTTCCATCTGTACTCATGTGACAAATTAATAAAACAGTATACTGCCTTTATGTGCAATTTCTGTGAAACTGAATTATTACGAGGATTTGAGGTTTCATAAATCAATAGCATATCATGTGTCACAACTGTCTGAAGTGCTGACAACTACCCTCTGAGGTTATACTGGTTCAGGGGCTGTCATTTTAATTTTAATTTAACCTTTATTTAACTAGGCAAGTCAGTTAAGAACAAATTCTTATTTTACAATGACGGCCTGCCTACGAATTATGTGATCATAAAATAGCCTGTAGCCAACAAAAGGTTGCACAGACCAGTCAAGGATTGTGAAGCTAAATACATATCTTACCTGGATCAAAAGTGGGTCCACTCCATTGGAAAGCAACAAAAGCTGCACCTATAACACCAGCTATTAAGAGTTTAGTAAAAGCCTTCATCTTGCGACTGCTATAACCAACTCAATGGTTTCATGCAACTACTATTTGTTGTGAGCCAAACAACTTAACAATATATTTTTTTAAATCCCCTCGTTAAATATTTAGATTTATACTCTCAGGCTTCTCTGCACTTCAGAAACTTCACGGGGAAAGCAATAACAATTCATAGACACATTTTCGTTGGTGAAAAAACGTCCTTTATAAGAGGCTTATCTCATTCAACTTGAAGCAGGCGGAGTCTTTTGTACTTGAGACAGCCTACCATTGTGCCCCAAATCCAAGTATCATAAAACCGATCCTCATACTGTATCCTTTTTTTTAGGGCGAGGTATTATTATTGTATTTGGATTCATGCAGCCAGCTAAATGATAAGAGAAATCAAGTAGGTTTCAACAACGACACAATCTGTCATTTCCATCATAAAGTGCAATAAAATTATAACATTATGATTATTATTGTTATTATTATTTACTATCAATCAATACAATGTATTTATAAAGCCCTTTTTACATCAGCAGATGTCACAAAGTCCTATACAGAAACCCAGCCTAAAACCTCAAACAGCAAGCAATGCAGATGGGGCTATTGTTATCACTTTCATTATCACTGTCATAAATATGTTTCTGATTTTATTGTGCCTGGATTATTTTTATGCATGCACTATGCATTTGTTTTCTTGTGTTCTGAAGTGGACAAAACAAAATAAACAAAAAATTCCTCATCCCCCTTCCCTCCCCTCATGATCAGCAGCAGCCGGTCCGCAGCAGCATCAAATAGCACGAACCTATTCAATCCATTGTTCGTTTATTGTACCCATTCAAAATCCAGAAAAAAATATTTTATTTGTAGGGTAAATATAAATCGCTTGGAAAATGACGGTCTCTAAATATATTTATTTTGATGTCTTTCATATCTTTGCGAATCAGCTACTCTCAGAATGTTAAAAAAAACAAAACTTTATTGACACACATCTGTGTCACAGGGTTTGCCCTTCAATGTAGCCGGTTGCTATTCGTGGTCGAGCTCATTCATTTCATGCTTGCTGTTGCAACTAAATAAACGTTAATTTAAAAAAAAATACCTTGATTTACCCGTGACACTATGGCTGGCAAGATTTTACCTGTTCTAAAGTAAGTTTTCCATTTCATACTCACGAGAAACATTAGTATAGCTAACGTTAGATAGCAAGTAACCTGGCAAATTTGAAGCTGGTTGAAATTTAGCTAGCTACAGTAGTAGCTAGTTAGAGATTTGCCTTGAACCTGGCTAGCTAGTTATAGTTACACTGTTTTCGTGAACTAGCTAGCGAAACAACACACAACCTACTAACGGCGACTAACCCCATTCCGTACAAATTTGCGCAAACGAGGCTGCAATGAAAACTAATGGGACTGTGTTGACATCAAAATCTGGGGTGTGAACTCCGTTTCTTGTCAAGCGTTGATAGACATGGTAGTGGATCAATAGTATTGGAGAATAGTTGAAAAACTGACCCCTACGACGCTGTACGTTAAATTGTGACGTGTCATGACGTAACGTACAGCACGCGCAAAGCATCTAATTCTCTGTATGTACAGCCTCTCTCCGCCAGGTGTAGCGCTTCTCTCACCGTTTAAAAATAAGAAAGGGACAGGGTAAGGGGGATAACGTTACCTAGTCAATTTTTGCGTCATCACTGCATGACTATCAAAAGCTGCTGTTTACTTCTGAAGATAACTTTAGCGCTGCCCTAATAACCGATTCAAATTCGACACAAACCTTCAATAGGTATGGAATGACACATTATATGAACTCTTTATTGTGTTTTATTTACATTTTAGAGGTGATAAGTTGGACAGATCAGGTGAAAAAAGCTGTTTCCACACAGGACATATCTCTCCCTTTCACTATCATGCAATAGGTTTTGCTTCCCCACCCGCCATTTTTAAAACGACCAGACGGAGGGCATTGCCTTCTTGAATCATGCAGAGATGGGCCTCATAAAGGCCTCCTCATTGATTTTTGTTGGAAAGGGGAGAAATTGTGCTTTACAATGCTATTGATATTACAGTTGATCTGGAAGTATTACTTTTTTGGGGAGCTAAAATAAGGTAAATTGTACAGACCAGCACGATCTACAAAAGTGAGTTAGTTACCATTAGGTAGAGTTAGGGGATCGATAATAAACAGTAACAGCAGCATATGTGATGAGTCAAAAGAGATTAGTACAAAAAGGGTCAATGCAGATATTCCGGATAACTACTTGAAAATGTCAGTGAAGACATTTACATTTACATTTAAGTCATTTAGCAGACGCTCTTATCCAGAGCGACTTACAAATTGGAAAGTTCATACATATTCATCCTTTCAAGACACATGCCAACTGGTCAGCGCATGCTCTCCGTCTGGCCATTAACCTGTTTAAAGGTCTTGCTCACATCTGCCATTGCTAGCGTGATCACACAGTCGTCTGGAACAGCTAGTGCTCTCATGCATAGTTCAGTGTTGCTAGCCTCGAAGTGTGCATAGAATGTATTTAGCTGGACACCTCGTGGCTGGGTTTCCCTTTGTAATCTGTGATAGTTTGCAAGACCTGTCACATCTGACGAGCATCAGAGCCAGTGTAGTAGGATTCTATCTTGGTCCTGTAGTGACACTTTACTTGTTTGATGGTTTGTCAGAGAGCGTAGCGGGATTTCTTAAAAGTGACTGGATTAGTGTCCCGCTCATTGAAAGCGGCAGTTCAAGCCTTTAGCTTAGTACGAATGTTGCCTGTAATCCATGGCTTCTGGTTGGGATATGTTCCAACAGTGACTGTACGTACAATGTTGTTGATGTACTTATTAATGAAGCCGGTTACTGATGTGGTAAACTCCTCAATGCCATCGGATAAATCCTGGAACATATTCCAGTCTGTGCTAGCGAAACAATCCTGTAGTTTAGCGTCCACTTCATTGGACCACTTCCGTATTGAGCGCGTCACTGGTACTTAACAATGAAGGGCAAATGCAATTTTCGTATATACGGGTTCACTGTATCTCCGCGCAGGGTAGATCAGGGAACTGGCAGGAAGTACGTAAACAGCTGTTCTTATACCGTGATGACGTAGTTCCAACGCGTCTGTTGGCCTATCACAGTAGAGGCTGGGCGCGGTTTAGACTTTGCCCCGCCTTTGCTGACCCTCGGACTTGTCCAAGTCCCTTAGTGCTTTCTTTTGTCCACATCTGGTTGCTGGGTAGATTAGATCCGTCTTGTGTCTGTCGATTCTACACTGAAACAGTTCCTAATATGGTATTGTCCAGTAATCTACCCTCCGTGGTTGGCCTAGAGAGATGCACCCCTCCCCTCTCCAGATTGACCACAGCTTTTATGGCCTGTGTTGGTCAGTCCTTACACACATCTGTATTGTTTGTGTGTGTGTGTAACAAAACAATATGCTAGCAGGCTATAGTGCATAAACATAAATCCTAACACTTTCTATGCCTTCTCCCTACAATTCTCAGCCATTAGCTTCGCCTATGCCTCGTGAACTACAAACACTGTAGTTCTGTGTTTTGCGTTTAGTTCTGCGACACTGTGTTTTACCGTTTAGAAACATCAATCATCGCTTGCGATAAGGCTTTCGAAAAAACATGTGACCCTTATCTTTCATCAGCGAGAATCCTTCAAATACAAAAATTAGTTTTGCACTGATCCATAAAGCTATACATAGGGGGGAATGATGCGCTCGCTTCAATGGGGCAGAAGTCCGCGTGTTGTGATACTGGATGGCCAGATAGCTAGGAACAATTACAAGAAACTGCCATGTGGGGAATCGTAAGTGGCTGGTTTTGAGCTAGTTTCGTCTTGTTTTTGATACCATGTCTTGTTTTGAGGTGTTGACTGATTTTATGTCGATGCAAAAATTTGCTAGCTAGCTAACCAACAACTGTAACAATGTATTTGAGACAAGTGCTCATTGTGCAAATGTATTTGTTTTCAATAAACATATAGTTTACATGTTGTCAACAATCTAAGCCAACCCCATCTGTTTTGCCCCATAGTTGTGTACACATCGCTTTTGTTGCTAAACAACCAACCCATCCATCTGACGAAACTACACTTCCAGAGTTACGCTTACACACAGATGTTCGGAGCATGCTAGACAGCTAATTAGCACAGGTGGTCGCCCCTTGTCTTCGGTCTGTTTTCCATAAACAAGCCCTAACATGGAGATACAGTGCATTCGGAAAATATTCAGACCCCTTTCCTTTTTCCATATTGTGTTACGTTACAGCCTTATTTTAAAATTGATGAAATAATTTTTTCCCCAATCAATCTACACAAAATACAGCATAATGACAAAGTCAAAACAGGAATTTTAGAAATGTTTGTACATTTATTTTTTTTAAATACAAAAATGATCCCTATTCAGATCCTTTGCTATGCGACTCGAAATTGAGCTCCGGTGCATCTTGTCTCCATTGATCATCCTTGAGATGGTTCTACATCTTGATTGGGGTCCACCTGTGGTAAATTCAATTGATTGGACATGATTTGGAAAGGCACACACCTGTCTATATAAGGTACCACAGTTGACATTGCATGTCAGGAACCACCAAGACTCTTCCTAGAGCTGGCTGCCCAGCCAAAATGAGCAATGGGGGGAGAAGGGCCTTGGTCAGGGAGGTGACCAAGAACCCGATGGTCACTGACAGAGCTCCTCTGTGGAGATTAGAGAACCTTCCAGAAGGACAACCATCTCTGCAGCACTCCACCAATCAGGCTTTATGGCAGAGTGGCCCGACGGAAGCCACTCCTCAGTAAAAGGCACATGACAGCCCGCTTGGAGATGGCCAAAAGACACCTAAAGGACTCTCAGACCATGTGAAACAAGATTCTCTGGTCAGATGAAACCTAGATTAAACTCTTTGGCCTGAATGCCAAGCGTCACGTCTGGAGGAAACCTACCACCATCCCTATGGTAAAGCATGGTGGTGGCAGCATCATGCTGTGGGGATGTTCTTCAGCGGCAGAAACTGGGAGACTAGTCAGGATCGAGGTAAGGATGAACGGAGCAAAGTACAGAGATCCTTGATGAAAACCTGCTCCAGAGCACTCAGGACCTCAGACCGGGGTGAAGGTTCACCTTCCAACAGGACAACAACCCTAAGCACACAGCCAAGACAACACAGGAGTGGCTTCGGGACAGGTCTCTGAATGTCCTTGAGTGGCCCGGCCAGAGCACGGACTTGAATCCGTTCGAACATCTCTGGAGAGACCTGAAAATAGCTGTGCAGTGACGCTCCCCATCCAACCTGACAGAGCTTGAGAGGATCTGCAGAGAAGAATGGGAGAATCTCCCCAAATATAGGTGTGCCAAGCTTGTAGCGTCATACCCAATAAGACTTGAGGCTGTAATCGCTGACAAATGTGCTTCAACAAAGTACTGAGTAAAGGGTCTGAATACTTTCTAAAAACCTGTTTTTGCATTGTCATTATGGGGTATTGTGTGTAGATTTGATAAGGAAAAACATTTATGTAATCCATTTTAGAATAAGGCTGTAATGTAACAAAATGCGGAAAAAGTCAAGGGGTCTAAATACTTTCCGAATGGACTGTATGGCCGTGTGGGAACACGAGCCCTAATCCTATCAAGGTGAACACGTCATCAGGTCTAACGGTCGTCTGTTCATGCCATCAAATCAAATGTTATTTGTCACATGCGCCGAATACAGCAGGTGTAGACCTTACCGTGAAATGCTTACTTGCAAGCCTTTAACCAACAATGCAGTTCAAGAAATGGAGTTCAGAAAATATTTACAAACTTAACTAAAGCTAAGAAAAAATTGTAATCAAAAAGGGAATGCCAAGAGTCTGCAAAGCTGTCAAGGCAAAGCGTGGCTACTTTGAAGAATCTCAAATATAAAATATATTTAGATTTGTTTAACACTTTTTTTTGTTCA
The DNA here is from genome assembly GCF_045679555.1 of Salvelinus alpinus. Lineage (NCBI taxonomy): Eukaryota > Metazoa > Chordata > Actinopteri > Salmoniformes > Salmonidae > Salvelinus > Salvelinus alpinus. The sequence goes on along the minus strand of NC_092101.1, from coordinate 17,371,612 downwards.
CTGCATGATTCCATATGTGTTGATGTCTTCACTATTATTCTACAATGTAGAAAATAGTAAAAATAAAGAAATCCCCTTAAATGAGTAGGTCTGTCCAAACTTTTGGCTGGTACTGTACACTGGACAAAAATATAAACGCAATATGTAAAGTGTTGTTCCCATGTTTCATGAGCTGAAATAAAAGATCCCAGAAATTCTCTCAAATTTTGTGCACAAATTTGTTTACATCCCTGTTAGTGAGCAATTTAATATTTTGTCAAGATAGTCCATCCACCTGACAGGGGTGGCATATCAAGAAGCTGATTAAACTGCATGATCATTATACAGGTGCACCTTGTGCTGGGGACAATAAAGGCCACTGTAAAATGTGCATCTGCTTGGTCTGTTTCATAAGCATTCACAGAAGTCTTGCGATGTTGCGCCTCTGGGTTTAGATGTAATGTTACCTAACTAACAACACTAACTGCAGCTTGTTTGCTAGCTAGCTCGATAAGCTACACCTGATTGACCGCCAGATAAACCTAACGTTAATGCATCATGATAACTTATTCTCCATGATGTTGCTATGAATTGACTATGTGCATATGGGTAGTCAGGTGTAGCTTAACACTGTATTTCTGTCATCTAAAACGAGGCACTTCTTACCATCCACAAAGTTGTTTCATCCCAGTGTTCCTATCTTTTTCTCTTACAGGTTGGCGACTAAGGTGGCCATTGCAGGAGGTGCTTTGTATGTTGCCTATGATTCTGGACTATTAGGGGGAAGTGAGCAGGGCTCCGAGGTCCTAGGAAAAGCTAAAGCTGCCATTCCCCCTGCAGTGGATGAGTGGGGGAAGTACTTTGGCTTTGAGGTAAATATGCCATTATTGTACTGATTTAGCTGGTTCTGACCGACAGAACAATTGCGCTATGGCGTATGAGGTAAGTGAGAATATGTGAGGGAACTAAAATGTACACTGTTTCTTTTAGCTTCCAGCTTTCCCTAAAATCGGATTCGTCCCTGTTGAAGCGTGGAACTCGGGTAAGAAATGGTTGACCGCTAATTCATAAAGGACTTCCAAGTCTAAAATGGAGTTATTTTAAAGAGCTTTTGTCTTATTGCGTTCCAGGGGTGCAGTACTCCATATCTGCTCTCTCATCGGGCCCTACAGCAGTGGGTGACTACACCAACCAAGGCTTGCAGTACCTGAAAGACCTCGCCAAATGAGGGACATCATGCTACTAGCAGACATTTAAGAACCACATTTCTGTTTTGGAATCACAACCAAATCCTCTGGAGTAATGCAACTGGTGCAAATGCATACAGCCCTCCTGTAAAAGTCACTTGCTTGCTTTGAATGCATAGCACATCAACTACAAAAAAAATGCAGTGGTACAGTAACAGTTGTGGAATTAGGTTTAGGCCAATTTATAATTTTTTTGTTTAGTCTAGTTGCTGATAATGCCAGGACTCAATATTTGCATTTTGTTGTGTTGACAGCAATTTGTCAACATGAGCAGATAACAATCTTCTTTACCCTACTTTTTGAGTCAAATTATGACAGAACTTTGGTACCACAGAAAGACCTGCACCCAAGAGAGAAATCTAAGTATATCCTGATGGACATGTTTAGTGCTATCATGTCTTGTGTGTGTATACATTGTTCATTTTGCGATTTTTATTTAAGACTGATTATATATTGTTCTGGCTTTGACCCAATTCCCAACCTATCCCATCATGATCCAACACTTATTTTATACAGAAAGAATGTCTTGTGTGTGTGTATAGATATTTAACCATTTTCTGAGTGTATAATAAACCTAAACATGTCAGTTGTGAGACATTTGGTGTGATACGTTGTCTGTTGAACTGAATATGTTTAGTTTAGGGTTCTCCAAACCTGTTCCTGGAACGCTACCCCAGTTGTAACTAACCTGATGCAGCTGATCAACCAGCTAATTATTAGAATCAGGTGCTCTATATTAGAGTTGGCGTTAAAACCTACAGGACAGTAGCTCTCCAAGAACAAGGTTGGGGAACCCTGTTTTAGGTATACTGTATGACAGCGTTTCCAAACTCCGGTCCTCGGGTACCCCCCAACAGCACACATTTTTGTTGTAGCCCCGGATAAAAACACCTGATTCAAATTGTCAAGGGCTTGGTGATTAGTTGACAAGTAGAATCAGGTGTGCTTGTCTGGTGCCACAACTAAAATTTGTACTTTGGGGGGTACTTGGGTGTAAGGTTATGTCTGTATTACATGCTACAATTTGTACATGAAGTCCTAGAACTTAAAGGGTGTGTTGGTAAAAGTTCAGTCAAATTTAAATGAAAGAGGCCTCCCGGGTGGCGCAGCGGGTTCGCGCCCAGGCTCTGTCGCAGCCGGCCGCGACCGGGAGGTCCGTGGGGCGACGCACAATTGGCCTAGCGTTGTCCGGGTTAGGGAGGGTTTGGTCGGTAGGGATATCCTTGTCTCATCGCGCTCCAGCGACTCCTGTGGCGGGCCGGGCGCAGTGCGCGCTAACCAAGGGGGCCAGGTGCACGGTGTTTCCTCCGACACATTGGTGCGGCTGGCTTCCGGGTTGGAGGCGCGCTGTGTTAAGCAGTGCGGCTTGGTTGGGTTGTGCTTCGGAGGACGCATGGCTTTCGACCTTCGTCTCTCCCGAGCCCGTACAGGAGTTGTAGCAATGAGACAAGACAGTAATTACTAGCGATTGGATACCAAGAAAATTGGGGAGAAAACGGGGCAAAATTAATAAAAAAATAAAAATAAAATAATGAAAGAACTGTAAATCATACAGTACCTCCTATATTGAATAGGTGAAAAATGGCAGAGGAAAGGGATGTGCAAAAAAAACTAACTTTATTACTCATGATGAAAATAATTACACAAATGTGTTGGTAATTGCTACAATTTCAGACCTGGGAGGAATAAAAGATGGAGGATAACAGAAGAGTGCACAATCTTTTGGAGTTTCATTTTACTGTACATAGAAACACCACAGCACAACTGGTGGTGATACAAGTAGCAAAGAAGCACTGACAATGTTTTTTTACAGTCACATTTTCTACATAAACATTTTAGTAAAATCGGGCTGCAAAGACTCCCACAAGATTTTTTACCTCTGCAACTGTCAAAATAACCAATATGCTTGAATGCACTCAAGGCTGCATTCAAGTGATGCATGCAAATCTGACAATCGGTAGAATGAACCTTATGTACACCATGGACCAATGCACTGTGTAAATGAATGCACTGTATGCCCTGGAGTGAGATTAAGGACAGGAGACTAAATTTAAATACTTCTAACCAAAACATTGGCGTTTTGGACTTCCTTGGATTACATTATGTACTGTAGCTCCCAAGTCTTTAAAATAAGATTAAAAAGGGAAGCCAGCCAGGTGCAGGCTTTTTGAATGCAGTCTTTGCTGCATTTCTCTAGGTGAGATTTCTAGATGGACTTTAAAGCTGGTATTTCAATGGGATATTTACAATATAACAGGAGTAATCACAACAGCATACATTTACAATACACTACACAAAAGTTAGATTAAATACTGTATGCGTGTTATAACTTTCCTTTTCTACATGCGTTTTTACCATTATGATATACCGATGCTGCAATATGCCACTTGTTCTTGCACAAAAAAAGTATCTTGACAGAAAAAGACAATGTGCCAAATCTTTAGCATATTTATGTGAGTAATTTAAAGTGCACCCTACAATATCAACATTTGAATGAGACTAATCAACGGTCATGGATGTTCGATTGGAGGAAATAGTCTTATACTGCATTAACTGCCAAACATTGCACATATCCTCTTATACAAACAGACAATAGCAAAAACCTGGTACGCAGCATTTGACACTGTTTCATTAAAGCATTTTTTACTTTGACTAATACTGACCAAATAGTGGCCTTAACAGTAAATGGAATAAAATTGTGAGCGGTTAGCAAATATATACAGTATGGCGACATGATCAGCCTGAAGGCACTTTATGTTTGTTTTCTATTCAAGATCAGAATGTAGAAGCACTGTCTCTATTCCACTCGAGCTAATCATAGTCTGATGATGTTGGGATTCTGAACCTGGTCAGGTATTGTTAAGGCCTTTTCCCAATCTCTACAAATTAATCAGGTTTGTCTGGTCAGGAAAAACTTGCCCGAACTTTATGAAGACCTGTATTCCTTGTTTCTAACAAGTCTTGATTCAGCATTATGAATAATTTTTTGATGTTCAAACTAGTGATTGAACCATCAGTAGGCCAGTGCAACCCAGTACTATGAATCCAATGATAGCACTGTGGGTTCATCAAGGAATGATTGTCTATGAACTGACTGACACATAAATTAAACATAGTTGCCTATTAATAAAGACAGTATTTCAAAACAAAAAAATTATACTTTCAGGGGCATCACAGCTTATTGCATTTCTCCTTCAAAGGCTTCACTGAACACTACAGCTCAAACTAGTCTCTACAAGTATTCACCTATACATCATGCTTGCTGTTTGGTCATTCAAGGACCACATATGAATGGCTATCGGGGCCAGATTTTACTATTCGTTTTATAATATATAATTCAGTTCAGCTTTGAATAAAGATAATTGAGCATCAGGATGTGGGAGACAATTCAAACGCGGTCGTTATTGCACTTTACAGTAAGTCTGTCATTGTAGGGCAAGGTGCACTCCTGGACTGTCCGAGATGTGAATCTACTGTGCAGCACAACAACCAAATGGGGTAACTGAAGAAGTGAGGAGGTTTAAATAGGTCCCTCCAAGTGTACACGTTCCCACTCTCCTCCTAGTGGCCTACAATAGCATTGCTACAGTTCTGCTGTGCATAACATAGAACTAGTTTTAAATGTGGATTAAAAGATTGCACTTCCTGAATAATAAAGCGTAACTGTTATACCGTCCAGGGCCTTAAGAGACATGGAGAGAGAGTGAGGAGGATACGTGAAAAGTAAGCAATGGAGTGAGCAATCAAGTGTCCTTCTAGGTGGTCTTGACCAGGTCGTAGACATGGATGTGAAAGTCATCGTCGTATTTGATGTAGTATACGGAAGGCTTGGCAGGGACTTGATAGATCACCAGGCCTGTTCGCTTCACACCTTTGTCAGTAACATACTCCACCTGCTTCCCCACTAAGCTCTCAGTCTCCTCGCCGGGCTTTCGGTCGGCCGGAAGCAAGTGCTTATTTTCTAGAGAGAAAAACAATGAATAACATCAATGTTAGGGGTCTGATCTTCAAATCTACTTTGGGGCATTATCAAAAGATGCTATCTTAACCAACATGCTTATATGTATTCAAATATAGAGATATTTGTCATTTCGACAAGTCACGTAGGACGAGTAAGAACAAACACAGGAAATATTGTCCGCAACACTCCAAAAGCCACCATCATCTTTTAATTAGTGTGTAAAGACCAAACAATTTCTACTCTATAATCACCCTCCTGTTTTCTTTAGGGAGAAGTATCTGAACACTCTGCTGCAGGTGGAGATGATGCTGATGCTGAGAAATGGTCGGTACCTGCTTCAGGTAAGATCCTGAGATCTCCATCGGCGTAGTCGTCCCACAGCTGGTACATGTAGAGCACGGGGTCCTTCTCATAGGTGATGTAATACCAGTTAGTCATGATGGGAGCCCTGGAGAGGACCATGCCTCGCCACTCGTTCTTCTCTCCATCCTCCTTCTCAAATAGGTGTTCCACCGCTTTGCCTACCAACTCCTCTGCCCCGTGAGGAACCTTGATCTTGTTGTTGACTGTGGAAGCAGATAAATGTCATCAAGGCAGAGACCAACATCACATAGCCACTGTGTCCCTACTGTCTGATCATGCAGTATCAGATATACAATAAAAACATGTTATAACTTGTGCAAACCAAATCACGTTTTTGCATTACTCTGAGAAGATGTGACGCCTGAACTAAAAAAGGAACCCATCACATCACTCACCAACTTTCTCTGTCAGGACCTGTAGATTAGACACCCTTTCGTCCTTGAATAGCTCGATGCCGTAGACACAGTCAAACCCATCGTACTTGACCATAAATAGTGAGGGGTTGACACTGAGACGGTCCAGGACGGTGCCTTTCCATTTGCTCTGGTTGCCCTTCTCCCTCCAGTTGTGCTGTATTCTTACTCCCAGGAGACTGTTGGGGTCAGGGGTCATCACTGTGGAATCACTCAGCTCCCCGCTACTCCTCTTTCTGGGGGATAGTTAAGCAAATCATATTTGTTTGTAAGTGTAGCCTACCTATGTGCAGCTTTCTCTGACCGTCTGGAAAGAGGAAAATCTCCAAGTGTTAATGTTATGATAACATAATTATAGAAAACTACATATTTACACATACCTGCCCCTTTTCTTGGACATCCCTCCGAAAATTCAAATACTGCTGAAGGAACAAACAGACAACGATGCTCAGAAATTCTGTGAGAGAAACAGCCATTTTCAGAAAAATAATACTAGTCTGGAAAGAGACTGAGCTGTAAAAGTAGTGGTTGAGACAGACAAAGAGAGCAGCCAATAGCTTAGCATGTCTGAATAACTTCCTGGTCATTTCCTTGTATGCATTGCATCGATGGAGGTCACTGCAATCAATGCAGAATGCACTTATTTTTTAAAGGAACAAAACTGCCGCAGTTATATATCTTTACTCAAAATGTTAATCTATAGTAATTCATTATGTCACTATTTGAACTAACACAATCGTTATTCATGAACAACAAACTCATAGATTGCAAGTTGGCTATGAGAGATCAAGAGATGTGCTATTCAACTTCAAGAAAATACGTCAGCCTCCACTGTATCAGACAAACATGCAGAAATGATTGCAGCCTATTTGAATTCGTCGCAACGATTGTATCAAAAATGAATCGTCAATGTTTCAAGATCTAACATATCGCATACACTGCTGATGAGACATGGATAATACGCGCCACAGGCACTGTTTGATCGTAATATGTTATCAAAAATCATTGTCTTTATGCCAACTCTACAATACTGTTGTTCGGCACAAATGTAAATGTGGGTCCATGTCCCCGATAAATAAGCTATACACCGATGGCCTATATTCTCTATCAAAAATATAAAATTACCTGTACACGAATTTCATCCCAAAAATATTCAATTCTTCCTGCAGAGAAATGCACACTGCCGCCCATGCAAACCTCGCGAAACCTATGGAAAATGGGAGGATACTTCCATGGGAGAAAAAACTACAGCCCCCATAGAACCTTGAGGAGCGATGAAAGTAGAGAGGGAGGTGAACGTGAGAGCAATGAACAATGGGAATTGTTGTCATTGTGATGGTGACCTCAGGTTTCGTTTTAGTGAACAGTCCACCGATATTGATCAAAGGTAAGACCCTGTTGGTTTAACATAAAATGTGTGGTTTAACAAATTGTAGGCTACTTGGGTGAAACCTCTGGGTGAAACAGTTGCACATCAATTATTAAGAGTGACAGATGACAGATGACACCTGAAAGTTGTAGAAGTATGTTGCAGGTAGACCTATGCTGTAGGACGCTGTATAAATAAATAAATAAATAAAAGAAAGGTTCAGGTCCTTGAATGCTTATACTGTGGTGTGTAGGGTACTGATCTCTGTGGTGTGTAGGGTACTGATCTCTGTGGTGTGTAGGGTACTGATCTCTGTGGTGTGTAGGGTACTGATCTCTGTGGTGTGTAGGGTACTGATCTCTGTGGTGTGTAGGGCACTGATCTCTGTGGTGTGTAGGGTACTGATCTCTGTGGTGTGTAGGGTACTGATCTCTGTGGTGTGTAGGGTACTGATCTCTGTGGTGTGTAGGTTACTGATCTCTGTGGTGTGTAGGGTACTGATCTCTATGGTGTGTAGGGTACTGATCTCTGTGGTGTGTAGGGCACTGATCTCTGTGGTGTGTAGGGTACTGATCTCTGTGGTGTGTAGGGCACTGATCTCTGTGGTGTGTAGGGTACTGATCTCTGTGGTGTGTAGGGCACTGATCTCTGTGGTGTGTAGGGTACTGATCTCTGTGGTGTGTAGGGCACTGATCTCTGTGGTGTGTAGGGTACTGATCTCTGTGGTGTGTAGGGCACTGATCTCTGTGGTGTGTAGGGTACTGATATTTATTGTGTTCACAGGCCCGTCTTCCACTGAAGTGAAGTCTGCTCCGATGACATACTGCTGTGGAGAAATCTCTCTGGGTGGGTTAAACTATCAAAATATGGCAAAATGCTGTCTTTTGTTGGATGAAGCAACATATGTGAGTGAGCAAAGACACATTTTGAAATGCATATCTTGATGTTGTCTTTTGTAGGTAAGAGCCCATACCCTAATGTTGTGGTGGACACCCGGTTCTACAAGGTTATCAAAGATGGGATGCCACATGTCTCATGACCAGACTTTGCCCTTCCAGAGATGTAAGTACATTATGCTTTGAGACAGGAAATTAAGCAGGAATGATGAATTAATCAATTACAGCAATCAATTACATAATCTGGTAACCTGCAGTATCTGACACTGACTTCTCCTCAGGTACACTATAATGGAGATGTGCTAGAACCTGGAGCCAATAGTGTATCTAAACTTCAGTAACATTGGTCAGCTTATCCAGAGGCTACTGCTTGACCAGCCAGACCAGGTGAGTGACCAAGGACCTAAATTAAGTAGAGAGTCTGTGTATCCTATTGTCACATTGTGTTGTTTTTACCTTACATCAAAACTTACCAAATTAACAAAATCAGTGGAGGTTGTTTTTAGTCTTTGAACACCAAGGAAAGAAATGATAAGTATATGGACCAATGTTTTTTACTGAATTGTTTAGGGAACTCAAGTTCTCCAAAGTGAGACACACAAGCTGAAATTAGTGACGTTTAATAAGAATAGCAACAAGGGAACACGCAATCATAGAAAGGTGTTATCTTTAGCACTTCAACAAAGACTCTAAATGAAATCCTAATAAGTCATATAGTGAGATTTTGTGTAAGCACACACTGGCGGCTTACATGCCAAAAACCTTAAGGGTTTCTAGCTAACTCCCTCTGAATCCATCGGCAGTACGAAGTCACTCGTGTGTACACATCAGGGGTACTAGGGTTGGCACACCTCTGCCCTGAGAAAGAGACGATGCCCGCTGACATCCCGTTACACACCAACGGACCTCCTGAATCCCCCTGCAATAGCAAACAATGCATTTTAATTCATTCTCCTTTGTGATACAGAAAAACGGAGGAGTCATGTATCATAGTTTGTGCCTTGACCAAGAGAAACTCTAATCTAGTTATAGCCAATAATAGCCTGTCCTGACCAGGAAAAACTAATTGCAGAGAATTATAGCCTGTAACAGTGCAGTCATACCGAGCAGAAGCCTTGGAAAGCTCTGGGGCCTGTTGCGCACACCGTGCGCCTGGAGATGTTGACGCCACTCCACCGGCGGCCACACTCTCTGGGTGATATGATGGTGGCGTTGACCTCCTGCAGCTTGTCTGGTGGGGTGCTGTTATCATCTATGTCCCCCCAGCCAGCCGTGGTGCACAGGCTTCCCTCAGCCATCGAACCATTCATCAGAGGGATCAGCTGCACTGCTCTGTTCAGGATGGCCCTCCCTCTCAACTAAGAAAGATCACAGAGATAGCACACTCTATACATAATCTGTATGTATTCACTCAGAGGCCAGTATATTAGGTACACCACACCGTTCACGAAAATGGATCGCTCCTACAGACAGTGAGTCACGTGGCCATGCCTTGCTATATAAAGCAGGCAGAAATGCATTGAGACATTCAGTTACTGTTCGATTGAATGTTAGAATGGGCAAAACGCGCGACCTAAGCGACTGAGCGTGGTATGATCGTCGGTACCAGGCACGTCGGATCCAGTGTCTCAGAAATGTCCGGCCTCCTGGGATTTTCACACACAACAGTGTCTAGGGTTTACAGAGAATGGTGTGACAAAAAACATCCAGTCAGCAGCAGTCCTGTGGGCGAAAACAGCTCCTTGATGAGAGAGGTCGAAGGAGACAGGCAAGAATCCTGCAAGTCAACAGTGGTGTGCAGAACGGCATCTCAGAGTGCACAACTCATAGATCCTTGTCACTGCTATTGCAGCAGACGACCACACCAGGTTTCACTCCTATCAGATAAAAACAAGTGGGCATGCGATCACCAACAGTTTACGATTGAGGAGTGGAAAAACATTGACTGGTCCGACGAGTCCTGGTTCCTGTTGCATCATGTTGATGGCAGAGTCAGGATTTGGCATAAGCACCATGAGTCCATGGACCCATCCTGCTTGGTGTCAATAGTACAGGCTGGTGGCTGTGGTGTACTGGTTTGGGGAATGTTTTCCTGGTACACGTTAGGTCCCTTGATACCAACTGAGCAACGATTGAACGCCATGCCCCGAATAATTCAGGCTGTTATGGAGGAAACCTGATGGGTGTACCTAATGAACTGGCCACTGAGTGTATATAGGCTATGATTATATACATGATTTTGTATGTATTCTTCATGAATTTTAAACCTACAATGAAGTTAGTATCACTATGGAGATTATTGTAGGCTGTGTCCTGGTTATCACTCACCTTGAGAAGCATGATGTCACACTCCAGGTTGTCCCCAAACCTGGGGTGTGGAATGTATTTAACCACATCGAATTTTTGTTGTGAATTTTCATCCTCTGACAAGTCGTGAGCCCCAAGAACCACCCTGTAACGCCTGGAAATCAGTACATGAAAGAATTTACTTGTGTATTTACCTTGACAGACTGGTGTAATAACATTGAAATACATTTGGATTGATCCTACAGCATTGTTAGACTCAACAACCCTGAAGCAACTATCAGCAGACAAAAATTAGAAATCGGCACAAATTAAATATTAGACAATGTTAAAGCATTTGCTCAGAGAAAAGCACCAGGTATGGATGGTTTTCTATTAGAATTGTTCATAACACTCTGAGACAATGTAGCGCCCCTATATAACGGTTCCATGTATCTAACAATTATCTCAGTTATATTAAAACCAGGAAAATCTGGAGTGTCCCTTGCAGATTGATTACAGACCCATACATTTAATAAATTGTGACAATAATAAAAAAAAGTCATAAGCAACAGAATGGCAAAAGTCTTACCAGACTTGATACATATTAATCAAACAATGTTTATTAAAAATAAACACAAACATGTTTCGGTATACAATACGCTAAAAAACAAGATGTAGATTTATCAATAATGGCTGTTGATACCGAAAAGGCTTTCGATTGTCTTGAAGGGCCTTTTCTATGAAAAACTTTGGAAGCCTTCAACTTTCCAGTTGAAATAATAAATGTCATAAAAATATTATATAAATATCCTAAAGCTAAAATATACAGAAATTATACATTATCTGATGATTTTGCTTTAGAAAGGGGCACAAGACAGGGATGGTTCCCAAAGTTTTTATATTTATTTTCAGTAATACCAATTACCCCCCCAAAGACATATATATATATTTTTTAAGTGTACTTCGTCATAATTCACTTCATGGGAAAATAAAACTCAAACTAAAAAGGAAAGTTTTACATCTTCCTAAGTCTGAGGGTGGTTTTAACCTTCCAGACTTGGACTTGTATCAACTCGGCACACAAGGCTTTTACTGGCGAAATATAGTTAAATGCACTAAAGAGTAACAATGGGTACATATTGAAGATGTGCATGCTCATCCCCAGAATGTTTTCACGTGTCTATTTTCAAAGGATAAAGCTAAGAACATTAACAACTTCCTAGTTAAGAACACTTTAACAACATGGAAGAACATGAAACGGATTCTACAAGAACCAATATCACTTCCTAAAAACAATGGAGCAACCCTTGGATAGCTTTTCAGAATTCACTGATTAAATTGGCCCACATGGAAAACTAAAGGCATAGAAACCGTAAATTATGTGGTAATAGGAAATACAATTATTTCTATGACAAAATTAAAAGCATTTTCAAATATATGCAACTTAAAAGTTTTATATCACAAAATGTCCACTTGAAAGCTTTTGGACATCAGAGCAATGTTGAGGGAATCCTATTTGAGTCAGAAAAAGATACTTGTATGATAGATAAGATGTACAAAACCTTGCAGAGAGCCTATCTAACTGGCAATCGCTTAGAAAAAATATTAACTATTGGAACCAAGACTTAAAAATAACTGATATTGGCACCAGATGGAGGGAGTGTTGGAAGATAACGAAAGAAAATTACAGCGAACAAAAATGTACTCGTAATCCAGTATAAACTCATGTAGAGAATTTATTATACAAGAGACAAAATTAACAAATTACAGCACAATGGCAGAGTCATGTCTTAACAATGACTCAATCATTATTGCCTTCTGGGAGTGCTATAAAGTCAAAAAGTTATGGGCGGAGTTAGAAAGCTGTCTGTCAGAAGTTTTACAATGTAAATGTACTTTTAATCCGTCTATATGCATATTTCAAGACATAGTATATCCTCGAGGGTGCGATGAGATACCCAATGGGTTGGACAGTATTATTTTTGTCACTTATATTGAATAAGCTATTACTTAAATACTGGAAGTCAAATGATACTCCAACGTTAAGAGAATGGAAGAATCACATGCTTTATTTAAATATGAATAAAATCTGGCTACAGACAGAAACAACATAACATAATCTGAAGTCATATGAGGCAGAGTCTTGCAAGCGTTGGAAACAACATTGGGTGTGGATACAGTGGGACAATGTGGGTCTGAGCAAGTGTGATGTCATTCACGTTTGTTGAAATGTATGTCATTGTTAAGTTGTCTATTGTTTTTGTCTATGTATGCTTTTTGGTTATTGTCAAAAAAAGTCTAATATTTAAAAAAAGAAACATTGAAATAAATGAGTTTGAGAGATTCTGAGAGACTTCTCACCCATCACAGTGAGCAGCAGTGAGGACAAAATCTTCTCTCACCAGAACTCCTCCACAGGAATGTTGACCTCGGGACTGTAAGGAAGCCATGTATGGACGAGAGTTGCGAGCTGCCTCTCTTCCACCAACAATACTCACCTTTGGCACCTTGCGCCCTTCAGTGCCTTTGAACAGAAAGTAGAGAATACTTTTTGAATAGCTTTTGTCTATAACTTTGCATTGCTACTGCATCTGCACAGCTTACAACAAATGGTTTGTCAGTATTCATTACTGACAAATAGAATATGAACTGCCTTTAGAGCTGTATGCAGAAGCATTAACATTTGTCAAATATACTTTTCGTAACTAGTACTATACTTCAATATTAGTCTGCATGGTGTAGTCAGTTCGGTGCTAATGGAAGTTAGTGTGTTATAGAATTTAAACATGCCTTACCATTCAAGGCGATGATCAGCACTATGTGAAGAACCACTGAGCGGATTGCCATAGTGCATATGGACAAATGGCATGGTGCACCTCTCGGATATATAAATGTGTGTGTGGTGGTGGGGGGGGGTGTTATTTCTCAATCTATTGCTGGTTTCCAAATTCCGGACAGTACGGGGTCTTTGTTCCCCATTGCCACACACCAACTGTTTACCAATATTTTGTTGTGGCTGGTTTCAAGGGTTTCTTGATGGTGTATTCTGAGGAAAGATGGCTGTGATATTATGAAATCATGTCAGTTAAAGTTGATGTAATTTATTTATGCTTTCAAGATGGCGTAGCAGTTGGGCATGTGTTTGTCTTGTCCCGTGTAAATAGTTGATTTCTTCGTTTTTTCTTATATATTTTAATCTCATCTATGAACTGAATATACTTTCCTGCAACCCGCCTCACCCAATGTGGTATGGATCTGCTATTTTTATACTTTAGAACTGGAACCCCCATCAGCAGATAGCCAGCTAACTAGCTAGTAGTCAGTTAGCCACTGCTAGCAGTCTTCACCTTGAGCTCGGACACCAGCCAGCTTCAGCTTGGTCAATACCTGCCAGTCTGCACAGCGCGATATCAACCCAGAGAATATCGGATTGCTTTTCTCCACCACATCACCGGATTCCTGCCACAAGCTCTGGACCATTACATCTGATCATTGCAGCTAGCTAGCTGCAACCGAGTGGCTATTGCTGGCTAACGCCTCTGTCCCGAAGCAAGCACCAGTTAGCCTTGAGCTAGCTTCGAGCTAGGCCATCTCCCGGCTAGCCAAATAGGTATACCAGCTAAATCTTGGGCTACAATACCCCTTTTGCCAATTGGCCTGGACCCTTTATTTCCGACACGGAGCCCCGTCGATCCATCACGACTGGTCTGCTGACGTAATCATCCGAGGTGGTTTCAACAGGCTTTTCAGTTGTGATGTTGCCGAAGACCCATCTGCTAGCCCCCGTCCGCTAGCTTTCTGAATCGCCGTGTCTCCCACTCGCCTAGCATAGTAGCGACTACCGAACGGCTTCCTGACTCACCTATTGCTGCTCATTGGACCCTATGATCACTTGGCTACACATGCCTCTCCCTAATGTCAATATGCCTTGTCTACTGCTGTTTTGGTTAGTTATTATTGTTTTATTTCACTGTAGAGCCCCCAACCCCACTCAACATACCTTAGCTCTTTTGTCCCACCCCCACACATGCGGAGACCTCACCTGGCTTAACGGGTGCCTCCAGAGACACAACTTCTCTCATCGTCACTCAATGCCTAGGTTTACCTCCACTGTACTCACATCCTAGCATACCCTTGTCTGTATATTATGTCCTGAATCTATTCTACCATGCCCAGAAATCTGTTCCTTTTATTCTCTGTTCCCAACGCACTAGATGACCAGTTCTTATAGCCTTTAGCCGTAGCCTTATCCTACTCCTCCTCTGTTCCTCTGGTGATGTAGAGGTTAACCCAGGCCATGTAGCCCCCAGCACTACACCTATTCCCCAGGCGCTCTCATTTGTTGACTTCTGTAACCGTAAAAGCCTTGGTTTCATGCATGTTAACATCAGAAGCCTCCTCCCAAAGTTTGTTTTATTCACTGCTTTAGCACACTCCACCAACCCTGATGTCCTAGTCGTGTCTGTATCCTGGCTTAGGAAGGCCACCAAAAATTCTGATATTTCCATCCCCAACTACAACATTTTCCGACAAGATAGAACTGCTAAGGGGGGCGGATTTGCAATCTACTGCAGAGTTCTGTCATACTATCCAGGTCTGTGCCCAAACAGTTCAAGCTTCTACTTTTAAAAATCCACCTTTCCAGAAATAAGTCTCTCACCGTTGCTGCTTGTTATTGTCACGATCGTCGTAGTGAGGAGACCAAGGCGCAGCGTGTGAGAAATACATCTTCCTTTTATTAGACGAAGACGTAACATGAAACGAAACACTCTTACAACAAAACTAACAAAACAAACAAACGACCGTGAAGCTATAAACGAAAGTGCACACACAAGCTACTAACGTTCAACATAGACAATTACCCACATAAACCTAGTGCCTATGGCTGCCTTAAATATGGCTCCCAATCAGAGACAATTAATGACATCTGTCTCTGATTGAGAACCATTCAGGCAACCATAGACACAGCTAGATACCTATACTAAACACAAACCCATCTACTCTATTTAACCCCCTAAACCATACAACCACCTTAGACACTACAAAAAACACATACATTCCCCATGTCACACCCTGACCTAACTAAAATAATAAAGAAAACAAAGAATACTAAGGCCAGGGTGTGACAGTACCCCCCCCCCCAAAGGTGCGGACTCCGGCCGCAGAACCTGAAACAGAAGGGGAGGGTCCGGGGTGGCCCCCATCATGGCGGCGGCTCGGGCGCGGGACGAGGCCCCCACTCCACCATTGTCAATACCCGCTTTGGTGGCGCCTCTGGAGCGGCGACCCTTGTATCAAGTCCCGGACTGAAGACCATCCCAGAGGGCGCCACCGGACGGATGGGTAGCTCCGGACTGAGGGGTAGCTCCGGACTGAGGGGCAGCTCATGACTGGCTGACGGATCTGGCTGCTCATGGCTAGCTGACGGATCTGGCTGCTCATGGCTAGCTGACGGATCTGGCTGCTCATGGCTAGCTGACGGATCTGGCTGCTCATGGCTAGCTGACGGATCTGGCTGCTCATGGCTAGCTGACGGATCTGGCTGCTCATGGCTGGCTGACGGATCTGGCTGCTCATGGCTGGCTGACGGATCTGGCTGCTCATGGCTGGCTGACGGATCTGGCTGCTCATGGCTGGCTGACGGATCTGGCTGCTCATGGCTGGCTGACGGATCTGGCTGCTCATGGCTGGCTGACGGATCTGGCTGCTCATGGCTGGCTGACGGATCTGGCTGCTCATGGCTGGCTGACGGATCTGGCTGCTCATGGCTGGCTGACGGCTCTGGCTGCTCATGGCTGGCTGGCGGCTCTGGCAGATCCTGGCTGGTTGGCGGCTCTGGCAGATCCTGGCTGGTTGGCGGCTCTGGCAGATCCTGGCTGGTTGGCGGCTCTGGCAGATCCTGTCTGGTTGGCGGCTCTGGCAGATCCTGTCTGGTTGGCGGCTCTGGCAGATCCTGGCTGGTTGGCGGCTCTGGCAGATCCTGGCTGGTTGGCGGCTCTGGCAGATCCTGGCTGGTTGGCGGCTCTGGCAGATCCTGGCTGGTTGGCGGCTCTGGCAGATCCTGGCTGACTGGCGGCTCTAGCGGCTCCTGGCTGACTGCGGCTCGGGCTGGGCGGCTTAGGCCGGGGCAGAGGTGGCTCAATGGCGCTGGGCAGACGGATGGCTCAGTGGCGCTGAACAGACGGATGGCTCAGATGGCGCTGGGCAGACGGATGGCTCAGAGCGCTGGGCAGACGGATGGCTCAGACGGCGCTGGGCAGACGGTGGCTCAGACGGTGCTTGGCAGACGGGCAGTTCTGGCCGGCTGAGGCGCACTGTTTGCCTGGTGCGTGGTGCCGGAACTGGAGGTACCTGGCTAAGAACACGCACCTTCAGGCTAGTGCGGGGAGAAGGAACAGGGCATACTGGACCCTGGAGACGCACATTAGGCCTAGTGCGTGGTGCCAGCACTGGTGGTACCGGGCTGGGGACACACATCTCAGGGCTAGTGCGGGGAGCAGCAACAGGACGCACAGGACTCTGGGGACACACAGGAGGCTTGGTGCGTGGTGTAGGCACTGGTGGTAATGGGCTGGAGACACGCACCATAGGGCTAGTGCGTGGAGGAGGAACAGGGCTCTGGAGACGCACAGGAAGCCTGGTGCGTGGTGTAGGCACTGGTGGTACTGGGCTGGGGCGGGGAGGGGAGGTGGCGCCGGAAATACCGGACCGTGCAGGCGTACTGGCTCCCTTGAGCACTGAGCCTGCCCAACCTTACCTGGTTGTATGCTCCCCGTCGCCCGACCAGTGCGGGGAGGTGGAATAACCCGCACCGGGCTATGTAGGCAAACCGGGGACACCATGCGTAAGGCTGGTGCCATGTATGCTGGCCCGAGGAGACGCACTGGAGACCAGACGCGTTGAGCCGGCTTCATGACACCTGGCTCAATACTCAATCTAGCCCGGCAGATACGAGGAGCTGGTATGTACCGCACCGGGCTATGCACACGTACAGGATACACCATGCGCTCTACTGCGTAACACGGTGTCTGCCCGTACTCTCGCTCTCCACGGTAAGTACAGGGAGTATGCGCAGGTTTCCTACCTGACTTCGCCACACTCCCTTTTAGCCCCCCCCCCCCCCCCCCAATACATTTTTTGGGTTGACTCACAGGCTTCCTACCGCGTCGTCGTGCTGCCTCCATTCGCCGGTATCCCTCCTCGCACTGCGCCAGAGAATCCCAGGCGGGCTCCGGCACTCTCCCTGGGTCGATCGCCCACCTGCCGATCTCCTCCCACGTAGTGTAGCCCAGATCCTGCTCCCATTGCCATAAATCCTGTTGCCGCTTTACACGCTGCTTGGTCCGGGTTTGGTGGGTAATTCTGTCACGATCGTCGTAGTGAGGAGACCAAGGCGCAGCGTGTGAGAAATACATCTTCCTTTTATTAGACGAAGACGTAACACGAAACGAAACACTCTTACAACAAAACTAACAAAACAAACAAACGACCGTGAAGCTATAAACGAAAGTGCACACACAAGCTACTAACGTTCAACATAGACAATTACCCACATAAACCTAGTGCCTATGGCTGCCTTAAATATGGCTCCCAATCAGAGACAATTAATGACATCTGTCTCTGATTGAGAACCATTCAGGCAACCATAGCTAGATACCTATACTAAACACAAACCCATCTACTCTATTTAACCCCCTAAACCATACAACCACCTTAGACACTACAAAAAACACATACATTCCCCATGTCACACCCTGACCTAACTAAAATAATAAAGAAAACAAAGAATACTAAGGCCAGGGTGTGACAGTTATAGACCCCCCTCAGCCCCCAGCTGTGCCCTGGACACCATATGTGAATTGATTGCCCACCATCTATCTTAAGAGTTTGTACTGTTAGGTGACCTAAACTGGGATATGCTTAACACCCTGGCCACCCTACAATCTAAGCTAGATGCCCTCAATCTCACACAAATTATCAAGGAACCTACCAGGTACAACCCTAAATCCGTAAGCATGGGCACCCTCATAGATATCATCCTGACCAACTTTCCCTCTAAATACACCTCTGCTGTCTTCAACCAGGATCTCAGCGATCACTGCCTCATTGCCTGCGTCCATAATGGGTCCGCGGTCAAACGACCACCCCTCATCACTGTCAAATGCTCCCTAAAACACTTCAGCGAGCAGGCCTTTCTAATCAACCTGGCCCAGGTATCCTGGAAGGATATTGACCTCATCCCGTCAGTAGAGGATGCCTGGTTGCTCTTTAAAAGTGCTTTCCTCACCATCTTAAATAAGCATGCCCCATTTAAAAAATGTACAACTAAGAACAGATATAGCCCTTGGTTCACCCCAGACTTGAATGCCCTTGACCAGCACAAAAACATACTGTTCACCAACTACTTCTCAGATAGAGTTCATTGTGTCAAATCGGAGGGCCTCTTGTCCAGACCTCTGGCAGTCTCTATGGGGGTGCCACAGGGTTCAATTCTCGGGCCGACTCTTTTATCTGTATATATCAATGATGTCGCTCTTGCTGCTGGTGATTCTCTGATCCACCTCTACGCAGACGACACCATTCTGTATACATTTGGCCCTTCTTTGGACAATGTGTTAACAAACCTCCAAACGAGCTTTAATGCCATATTACACTCCTTCTGTGGCCTCCAACTGCTCTTAAATGCTAGTAAAACTAAATGTATGCTCTTCAACCAATTGCTGCCTGCACCCGCCCGCCCGACTAGCATCACTACTCTGGACGGTTCTGACTTAGAATATGTGTACAACAACAAATACCTAGGTGTCTGGTTAGACTGTAACCTCTCCTTCCAGACTCACATTAAGCATCTCCAATCCAAAATTACATCTAGAATCGGCTTCCTATTTCTCAACAAAGCCTCCTTCACTCATGCTGCCAAACATACCGTCGTAAAACTGACTATCCTACCGATCCTTGACTTCGGCGATGTCATTTACAAAATAGCCTCCAACACTCTACTCAGACTACCAATTTGCTATCAAAGTGCCATCCGTTTTGTCACCAAAGCCCCATATACTACCCACCACTGCGACCTGTATGCTCTCGTTGGCTGTCCCTCGCTACATATTCGTCACCAAACCCACTGGCTCCAGGTCATCTATAAGTTTCTGCTAGGTAAAGCCCCGCCTTAGCTCAGCTCACTGGTCACCATAGCAACACCCCCCGTAACACACTTTCCAGCAGGTATATTTCACTGGTCATCCCCAAAGCCAAACCCTCCTTTGGCCGCCTTTCCTTCCAGTTCTCTGCTGCCAATGACTGGAACGAATTGCAAAAATCACTGAAGCTGGAGACTTATATTTTCCTCTCTAACTTTAAGCATCAGCTGTCAGAGTATCTTACCGATCACTGTACCTGTACAGAGCCAATCTGTAAATAGCACACCCAACTACCTCATCCCCATATTGTTATTTAATTTTTTTGCTCTTTTGCACCCCAGTATCTCTACTTGCACATCAAAATTGTAATTCTTGTCAATTGTAATTATTTCGCCACTATGGCCTATTTATTGCCTTACGTCCCTAATCATACTACATTTGCACACACTGTACATAGATTTTTATTTTGTGTTATTGACTGTACGTTTGTTTATCCCATGTGTAACTCTGTGTTGTTGTTTTTGTCCCACTGCTTTGCTTTATCTTGGCCAGGTCGCAGTTGTAAATGAGTACTTGTTCTCAACTGGCCTACCTGTTTAAATAAAGGTGAAACATATATATATATATTTGAAATGATACTCAAACATGCAGAAGCATTATGCTAGAAAGCAAATTGCAAAGGCTCCATGTTGTGGTATTGCTGCGGGCCACTTGCCGTTGTTGGCATTGTTGGGACATTGTGGTGTTTACCAGGATTTTCTCATGTAAACCTTTCCCAGCATTCGCTGGTTTGAATAGCCTGCAAAACGGTTTAGGTATAACAAACATTACATTCTATCTGATGTGTGTGCAATTCTTTATATTGATCACAAGAGCCATTTCACTCTGATCTGTTAGGCATTTATTTCCCTTACACGACAGTACATACATGGTAATTGTTATGCATTAAACATAGACAATAAAGATAGACACCCAATGTAAGAAAAACATCAGGAGTACCAGTAGGTATTAATATAAAAATCATTGGACTGCAATCAAAACTAGCATATTAGCACATTCATTTTGCAGGATAAATCCTACCATGTTTTCTTGTTGATTACCTTCTTTATCCAGAGTAAGAACTTGGAAATCTGACTATAGACATTGGGCATGTACAGATAGTCACAGTTTCCATCCGAGTTGAAGGAGATGACACCCACAGCCTTTCCATTGAACACCAAAGGACCACTAGAATCCCCCTGTGGGAGAGAGGATGATCACCTTACAGGTTACATACCAGTCAAAATTGTCCCATTTAGGTGCATGTATGATGTAGGCTACACATGTATGAACATCACATTGTCTCCCTACAATTTTCGAAGTCAATATTATATTTTTTAGGAGTTAAACAAAACTGACGAAAGCCGTTCTTGGTCAGGTATTCACCTGTACAGATGACCTTGAGAGGAAGTTTACGCCACTCCTTCTGGCAGACATTCAGGACAATGGTAGTCATGTCCACCACTTGAAGGTCATCAACAAGGCACTTGGTGTTGGGTTTGATGACTTGGTCCTAGAATTTTCCCTGTTTTCACAGCTTTGCTTGATTTAGCCTTCTTAGACAGCTTGAAACACATGTGTAGGCCAAAACGTGGGAATCTGTAGTATTAGCAATTACTGATGAATGCGTATGACCTGTTAGGATGTACACTTAGTAATAGTGTAAATAATAATATAAAGACAAATTCTATTGATACAAATATGTCACTATAGGCCTACCTTCAGAATCATGATGTCATTACCAGTGTCAACATCTTCATAGTTGGTTGCATTTGTGTTCCACATTGTATCTGACAGAGATGGTACTGCAGGGTATTCTTCTGTGCTTTTTTCCCATTGATGAGATAGTAAAAGTGGCCACAATGAACTAAACGGTAAGGTAATAGGCATTTGTTCAGATCTCATTGATGTGTTCCCATCAAGTTCAGGAGAGAGAATTACCCAGATAGGTCAGGGGAACAGTAAGTAGTTTGTTTGTGGTGTGCATCTTGCTTGGAGGGCTTGTCAGGAATACCTGATTCACCCTTGGCCCCTTTGTATACACAAGATGGTCGATCTGAGGACAGCTGTGGTTTCACTTCTATGATGACTATCTATGATGTTTCTATCGATCTTTGTATGGTTTTCCTATAAAGCCAAGGTACGTGTTTTCTGCATTTACCATAACTCTGTCGGCCCTTCTGCATATGAATAGGTGGAGGGTTATCATGGGGACCTTATATGTGACACACTGATTATTAGTGTCACTTTAATGTTGCCAATCCTCCTTGTTGTCGTGTTGATGACCTTATACTGTTTGTATATGATTGGCTGGTGGTAATTTAGAGTGTATGAATACTCATAGTTGCATGCAGTGCTGCATTTACCTCATATAGGTCAACTCCCTCTCCCTCATGCAAGAGCCTTGTCTTCTCCTGGTTGATGCTCTCCTGTGTTACCATGCCAACTATGAACAACCGGTGGTTTACAAAGGCTGACGACATTCTTGATGCTTTGAAAGACACAGTGACGGTCATAAGACCTTGCCACTCTCAGTGGTCCTGCACTAGAGGAAGAGGGGGGGGGGCATATCTTCTTACAATGTAAAACTAGCTGAGATAGGCCTACACAGTGCACCCATTCAGAACGACATGTAAACTACGAAAGGGCCATACCTTTCTAGTCACTGTAGAAACAACAGTAAATCACATTTTAAAATGTAATGTTAGTTTAAGAGGAAGTTGTTGTGCTCATTGAAATTGAACCTTTTTTTGGGTGTATCTGTACTTTACTATTTATATATATATATATATATATATTTTTTTTAAATTTATCCCATTTTCTCCCCAATTTTCGTGGTATCCAATCGCTAGTAATTACTATCTTGTCTCATCGCTACAACTCCCGTACGGGCTCGGGAGAGACGAAGGTCGAAAGCCATGCGTCCTCCGAAGCACAACCCAACCAAGCCACACTGCTTCTTAACACAGCGCGCCTCCAACCCGGAAGCCAGCCGCACCAATGTGTCGGAGGAAACACCGTGCACCTGGCCCCCTTGGTTAGCGCGCACTGCGCCCGGCCCGCCACAGGAGTCGCTGGAGCGCGATGAGACAAGGATATCCCTACCGGCCAAACCCTCCCTAACCCGGACGACGCTATGCCAATTGTGCGTCGCCCCACGGACCTCCCGGTCGCGGCCGGCTGCGACAGAGCCTGGGCGCGAACCCAGAGACTCTGGTTACTATTTATATTTTTGACAAGTTTTACTTCACTACATTCCTAAAGAAAAGAATGTACTTTTTACTCCATACATTTTCCCTGACTCCCCCAAGTACTTGTAACATTTCGAATGCTTAGCAGGACAGGAAAATGGTCCAATTCACACACGTATCAAGAGAACATCCCTGGTCTTCCCTACTGCCTCTGATCTGGCACTAAACACAAATGCTTCGTTTGGCACTAAAGTAATACTGCAAAAAATGTGTCAAAGCAATTCACTTTTTGTCCTGAATACTAAATCCTAGACGAAAACCTGGTTCAGTCAGCTTTCCACCAGACACTGGGAAATGAATTCACCCTTCAGGAGGAATATAACCTAAAACACAAGGCCAAATCTACACTGGAGTTACCAAGAAGACAGTGAATGTGGCCGAGTTACAGTTTTGACTTAAATCTACTTTAAAATCTTAGCAAGACCTGAAAATGGTTGTCTAACAATGTTCAGCAACCAATTTGACAGAGCTTGAAGAATTTTGAAAAATATTATGGGCAAATGTTGCACAATCCAAGTGTGGAAAACTCTTAGAGACCCAGAAAAACTCACAGCTGTAATCGTTGCCAAAGGTGCTTCTACAAAGTATTGACTCAGGGGTGTGAATACTTATGTAAATTAGATATTTCTGTATATCATTTTTTCTGTACACATTTCTAAAACATGTTTTCCCTTTGGGATTATGGGATATTGTGTGTAGATGGGTCAGGAAAAAAAAAATATTCAATCCCTTTTGAATTCAGGCTGCAACAACAAAATGTGAAATAAATCAAGGGGTATGAATACTTTCTGAAGACAGACAGACACCACAGTGATCACCACGTCCTCTGGTCTGAAAACAGAAGCTGTGTTGTGGTTTCAAAGCATTGTGACAGCTTTATGAAACGAGCTACTCTGTTGTCTTGACCACAAGTTTCCATGTGGGGGGGGTGGTGTTTGGTGATGACCGCTGAAGATGCGAGAAGAGCTAGCTGTCTGAAGATGTATACTCAAATCAAACGTTTATTGGTTATGTACGCAGTTTAGCAGATGTTATAGCGCATGCAGCAAAAAGCTTATGTTACTAGCTCCTAACAATGCAATAAAATGTCAAACAAGTACACAAATTGAATAAAATAAAAACACAACAAATCAATAAATGTTGGAATTAATCCAATTAACACCCCAAATAGCACTGTAACAGTAATCCAAATGCAAATGACTTGAGGCTGTTACTGGAAATGAACTAAAATACAAACATACACGTGCATGCATATACACTCTATCCTACTCGAGCATACACACACACACAAGCACACAGACACGGTACAGAGCTCATTGAAGAACGGACAGCCTTTATTGTTTGATACAATGATATATATTTGTCACTCAGTTAATGTCTCATTCCTTAATACTTAATGATAGACTTGATCCAGGAAAGATACTTGGATATTTTGGTGTAGACGTTGGGCTTCTGTGGCTCATTGCAGTTTCCTTGCTGGTTGAATGACACAACTCCTACTGCTGTCCCCTTACACACCAGAGGACCTCCTGAATCTCCTTGCAATGATAGTTGAAACAATGGAGGGAAAAAACAAACTTACTCTACATTTGCAAAGCAAATCACGTCTTTATTATTAATGCATTATCAGAATTAAAGGGCAATTCCAACACTTTTCAACCTCATTCATTATCTCCAGCACCAAACCAGTGTTTAAATATGAAGAGTTTCATTCCAAAACGCTGCATATCCAATTTCAGAAATGTTGGTAAATTAGCTTTTATTGTTTAAAGAAATTATCAAAGAGATTGTTGTGTTGTTTCACTATCTAATCAATGCATGGGGTTGTTCAATGACAGACATACAGTGCCTTCGGAAAGTATTCAGACCCCTTGACTTTTTCCACATTTTGTTACGTTACAACCTTATTGTAAAACTGATTTAAAATAGTTTTTTCCCTCATCAATCCACATACAATATTCCATAATGACAAAGCAAAAACAGTTTTTTGGACATTTTTAATCATTTATATAAAATTAAATATCACATTTACATAAGTATTCAGACCCTTTACTCAGTACTTTCTTGAAGCACCTTTGGCAGCGATTACAGCATCGATTCTTCTTGGGTATAACACTACAAGCTTGGCACAACTCTATTTGGGGAGTTTCTCTCATTCTTCTTGGCAAATCCTCTCAAGCTCTGTCAGGTTGGATGGGGAGCGTTGCTGTAAATATTTTAAGAGTAAATTAGCTATCATAGCTTAAACTATTACAGAAACCCAGGATTAAACGTCAGGAATTGTGAAAAACTGAGTTTAAATGTATTTGGCTAAGGTGTATGTAAACTTCCGACTTCAACTGTATCTGAGAATGCTGTTCATCGACCACAGCTCAGCGTTCAACACCATAGTGCCCACAAAGCTCATCACTAAGCTAAGGACTCCGGGACTAAACACCTCCCTCTGCAACTGGATCCTGGACTTCCTGACAGGCCGCCCCCAGGTGGTAAGAGTAGGCAACAATACGTCTGCCACGCTGATCCTTAACACTGGGGCCCCTCAGGGGTGTGTACTTAGTCCTCTCCTGTATTCCCTGTTCACCCACGACTGCATGGCCAAACACAACTACAACACCATCATTAAGTTTGCTGACGACACACCAGTGGTAGTGATCACCGACAACGATGAGACAGCCTATAGGGAGGAGGTCAGAGAACTGACCGTGTGGTGCTAGAACAACAACCTCTCCCTCAATGTGAGCAAGACAACGGAGCTGATCTTGGACTACATGAAAAGGCGGGCCGTACAGGCCCCCATTAACATCGATGGGGCTGTAGTGGAGCAGGTCGAGAGTTTCAAGTTCCTTGGTGTCCACATCACCAACGATCTATCATGGTCCAAGCACACCAAGACAGTCGTGAAGAGGACACAACAAAACCTATTCCCCCTCAGGAGACTGAAAATATTTGGCATGGGTCCTCAGATCCTCAAATGGTTCTACAGCTGCACCATCGAGATCATCCTGACTGGTTGCATCACTGCCTGGTATGGCAACTGCTCGGCCTCCGACCGCAAGGCACTACAGAGGGTAGTGCAAACGGCCCAATACATCACTGGGGCCAAGCTTCCTGCCATACAGGACCTATATAATAGGCGGTGTCAGAGGAAAGCCCATAAAATTGTCAGACTCCTGTCACCAAAGTTATAGACTGTTTTCTCTGCTACCGCAAGTCTAGGACCAAAAGGCTCATCAACAGCTTCTACCCCCAAGCCATTAGACTGCTGAACAATTAATACAAATGAACCCCCCCCCCCCTCTCTTGTACACTGCTGCTACTCCCTGTTTGTTTGTTACCTGTGCATAGTTACTTCGCCCCCACCTACATGTACAGATTACCACAACTTGCCTGTACCCCTGCACACTGACTCGGTACCGGTGCCCCCTGTATATAACCTCGTTATTGTGTTACTTTTTATTACTACTTTTTCTTTTAGCCTACTTGGTAAATATTTTCTTCTTCTTGAACTGCACTGTTGGTTAAGGGCTTGTTAGTAAGCATTTCACGTTAAAGTCTACACTTGTTGTATTCGGAGCATGTGGCAAATAAAGTTTTTGATTTGATTTGCACAGCTATTTTCAGGTCTCCAGAGCTGTTCGATCATGAACCTTCGCCCCCAGTCTGAGTTCCTGAGCATTCTGGAGCAGGTTTTCATCAAGGATCTCTCTGTACTTTGCTCCGTTCATCTTTGCCTCGATCCTGACTAGTCTCCCAGTCCCTGTCGCTGAAAAACATCCCCACAGCATTATGCTGCCAACACCATGCTTCATCGTAGGGATGGTGCCAGGTCTCCTCTAAAAGTGACTCTTGGCATTCAGGCCAAAGAGTTCAATTTTGGTTTCATCAGACAATATAATCTTGTTTCTCATAATCTAAGAGTCCTTTAGGTGCCTTTTGACAAACTCCAAGCAGGCTGTCATGCGCCTTTTACTGAGGAGTGGCCACTCTTCCATAAAAGCCTGATTGGTGAAGTGCTGCAGAGATGGTTGGCTTTCTGGAAGGTTCTCCCATCTCAACAGAGGAACTCTAGAGCTCTGTCAGAGTGACCATCAGGTTCTTGGTCTCCTCCCTGACCAAGGCCCTTCTCCCCCGATTGCTCAGTTTGGCTCGGTGGCCAGTTCTAGAAAGAGTCTTGGTGGTTTCAAACTTCTTCCATTTAAGAATGATAGAGGCCACTGTAATGCATACATTTTTTGGCACCCTTCCCCAGATCTGTGCCTTGACATAATCCTGTCTCGCAGCTCTACGTACAATTAATTCGTCCTCATGGCTTGGTTTTTGCCCGGACATGCACTGTCAAGTGTGGGACCTTATATAGACAGGTGTGTGCCTTTCTAAATCATGTCCAATCAATTGAATTTACCACAGGTGGACTCTGTGACCGGGAATATAAATATTTTACACACATGAAGGTACCCATAAGCAATCATTTCTGATGGAAAAAAACACTTGTGGATGTAGCGTTTTGGAAATAATCTGTTCATCTGTGGAAACGCATTTGTAGGATCTGTGGTTAAAATTATTTTCAAGACCTGCAACGAGTTTCTAGGCCAAGGGAGGGTATTTCCTTCCTCCCCATGTCGCCACAAATCACATAGTGACTGAAAATATTTTAATTTTTGATGTTGTCATTGGGTAGAACTTTTTAACTTTTTTCTACAAAGTGTTGAAATGCGCCATGTTCAAACTGGTATTGTGCTGGTGATAATGAAAATGAGGTTTAAAAGTGGTGAGGTTGCCCTTTAACTACATTCTATGACCATACCTGGCAAACACCCTTATAATCAGCAGCGGTACCACCGGCACATATCAGAGACGGGGTTATGGTGGCAGTGTTCCCCCAAGATCTCTGGCAGGAACGTCTGTCTACAACGGTGACATTCACCTCCAGAAGGCGTGGGTTTGCAGTGCCCCCTGTTTCTGTGGCACCCCACCCTGCCACGGTACAGAAAGATTTGGCCTTGATGTCCTGGTCTTTCTTAGGGAGAGGGATCTGCTGCACAGCTTTGCTCTTCGGGGTCTTTTTGACAAGCTACAGTTAGAGCACATGACTGTAGTTAGGTTTTCTAATAAGCTAGATGATATATTATGCAACATCAATAGGCCACTATGTACGCACATGGTCAAAGGTTTTCATACATGACTATGGGTCTTGTGTGGCTCAGTTGGTTGAGCATGGCGCTTGTAAGTTGCCAAAGTTGTGGGTTCGATTCCCAGGGAGGACCAGTACCAAAAAAATGAAGATGTTCGCACTCAATATTGTAAGTTAGTCTGCATAAGAGCATCTGTTAAATGACTAAAATGTAGATGTAAATTACACCTCGTTTGAAAAAAAATGAAATGTTAATATATGTAGATATGTTATTTATAACAGTACATTTGGCATTTATTATTTGGGGAATGGGGTGCTAAGCTAAGAGACATTCTCACATTGTGCATACTTCCTCTGTCATGTACCTGCAACAGCATGATGTCGTTCTCCAATCTCTTAGCATTGTAACCAGGATGTATGTGGTAATATTTCACATCAATCCTGTAAGATGAACTTTCCTGTCTTGTAATGTCATGAGCACCAACCACAACCGTCAGATTCACAGCCCTACGAAGAGGAAACCACAGTATACTTACTGAGCAGCTAAGCACACAGAACATTCTACAGCATAAAACAAATCTGCAATTTTTAACAGATACCACAGAATTATTTATGACTTTTAGGTGTGAGTAGTTGAAGATGTAATTTTCTTACATAAATAGTTCAATAGGATAAGAGTAAAACACAATTACCATTTGTAGCAGTGGGCGGCTGTCATGACAAAGCTCTCAGACACGAGGAACCCTCCACAGATGTGTGACTTCTTTGCTTGTACAGAGACCATGTAGGGTTTGGAGTGGCGTCTGGCTTCTGCTCCATTCACTATCCCAGAGTCCTGGTAGGCTGGGACAGAGAGATTTGCCTAAATTAAACGTAGGTAGTGGTAGGCTATCACTTCGATACAATATATTTAATTATTTTTCATGACATTTAAAAAATATATTTACACTACCATTCAAAAGTTTGGGGTCACTTAGAAATGTCCTTGTTTTACATTTAAGCATCCATGAAATTAGTTGCAAACTGAATAGGAAATATAGTCAAGACGTTGACAAGGTTATAAATAATGATTTTTAATTTAAATAATAATTGTGTCCAAACTTTGCTTTCGTCACAGAATCCTCCATTTGCAGCAATTACAGCCTTGCAGACCTTTGGCATTCTAGTTGTCAATTTGTTGAGGTAATCTGAAGAGATTTCACCCCATGCTTCCTGAAGCACCTCCCACAAGTTGGATTGGCTTGATAGGCACTTCTTGCGTACCATACGGTCAAGCTGCTCCCACAACAGCTCAATAGGGTTGAGATCCGGTGACTGTGCCGGCCACTCCATTATAGACAGAATACCAGCTGACTGCTTGTTCCCTAAATAGTTCTTGCATAGTTTGGAGCTGTGCTTTGGGTCATTGTCCTGTTGTAGGAGGAAATTGGCTCCAATTAAGCGTTGCAAAATGGAGTAACAGCCCTCCTTCTTTAAGATCCCTTTTACCCTGTACAAATCTCACACTTTACCACCACCAAAGCACCCCCAGACCGTCACATTGCCTCCACCATGCTTGACAGATGGCGTCAAGCACTCCTCCAGCATCTTTGAATTTTTTCTGCGTCTAACGAATGTTCTTCTTTGTGATCCAAACACCTCAAACTTAGATACGCATGTCCATAACACTTTTTTCCCAATCTTCCTCAGTGTTTGTGTTCTTTTGCCCATCTTAATATTTTCTTTTTATTGGCCAGTCTGAGATATGGCTTTTTCTTTGCAACTCTGCCTAGAAAGCCAGCATCCCGGAGTCGCCTCTTCTCTGTTGACATTGAGACTGGTGTTTTGCAGGTACTATTTAATGAAGCTGCCAGTTGAGGACTTGAGGCGTCTCTTTCTCAAACTGGACAGTAATGTACTTGTCCTCTTGCTCATTTGTGCACCAGGGCCTCCCACTCCTCTTTCTATTCTGGTTAGAGACAGTTTGCGCTGTTCTGTGAAGGGAGTAGTACACAGCATTGTACGAGATCTTCAGTTTCTTGGCAATTTCTTGCATGGAATAGCCTTCATTTCGCAGAACAAGAATATACTGACGAGTTTCAGAAGAAAGTGCTTTGTTTCTGGCCATTTAAGCCTGTAATCGAACCCACAAATGCTGATGCTCTAGATACTCTAGATACTAGTCTAAAGAAGGCCAGTTTTATTGCTTCTTTAATCAGAACAACAGTTTTCAGCTGTGCTAACATAATTGCAAAAGGGCTTTCTAATGAGCAATTAGCTAATCCAAGTTTATCATTTTAAAAGGCTAACACAACGTGCCTTTGGAACACAGGAGTGATGGTTGCTGATAATGGGCCTCTGTACGCCTATGTAGATAGGCCGTTTCCAGCGAAAATAGTCATTTACAACATTAACAATGTCTGCACTGTATTTCTGATCAATTTTATGTTATTTAAAAAAAAAACGCTTTTCTTTCAAAAACAAGGACAGTTCTAAGTGACCCCAAACTTTTGAACGGTAGAGTATATATTTTTTAAATTTAAGCTTTATTTAACTAGGCAAGTCAGTTAAGAACAAATTCTTATTTACAATGACGGCCAACCCGGACGATGCTGGGACAATTGTGCGCCGCCCTATGGGACTCAATCATGGCCTGTTGTGATACAGCCTGGATTCTGCTCTTTACTTTTAAAAAGTGTTTTTATTACTTTATTGTTATTTGTATTTTTCTTGCTTAATTTTTTTTTCTCATTCAACATCAATACCATACATTACATCACATTTACATTTCATAATAAAGAAAAATTGAGAATGATTTTAAGGGAATCAAAAGTCAAGAACTTCCCATCGTTCACCCCCTTCACGTTTAGTTTCTTTGGTTCTTCTCCTTTTCAGTTCAATTCATATTTGTTTAAAGACTGTCTCGCTGGAAACCAAAATATTTTCAAATGTATTTCGGCACAAGGTTTTCCATATTTGTGCGTTTACTATACTTTACAATACAACTAAATTATTAATTGTACCATAATTGTCAGGTTACATTGTAAAACCAGAAAGAAGACCTTCTGTGTGTCTATGTCACTAGAGTCCTTTTGCTGTTCTAGAGAATAGAAGGTCAAATGTCCCACTCTGCTGCCCTCTGACCCAAGAGTGTGTAGACGTCAAAGGTGAAGTTTGGTCTTACCTGTGAGCCCTGGAGCAGGCAGGAGAGTGATGAACAGGAGCAGGAGAGATGTGGCAGCCATGTTGTCAAAGAGCGTGTCTGAGAACGTGTTTGAGAGAGTGTAAGAGAGATGGGGTCTTTGTCTTCTCAGACTGGTGGTTTTAGAAGTGCTGAGTGTCTCTATGAACTTCTTCACAGGATGTACCACCTGCTAGCTTCACAGGATCTCACCTATCAGAGTGTGAACTTTCCTTACGTACTATCAATTGACACCTCTTATAGGCCTAGATCATCTACCACATTGTGACTTAATATTTGTTGGAAAACAGCCCGAGGAGAATATATTTTCCTACCTAATTGTACTATTAGTTAACTTTCTTTGATCAAACAGATGGACTGTTTTAATCACTACTTTTTCACTTGAAAAAATGTCTTAAAGTAATTGTAATTCCAGATAGTATTCATGGTTTAATATCACTGTAATGCTTGTATTTAGTTAAGAAATGCTTGTAGACTCATTTTGTCAGCCATGTGTCTCAGCTACTGTAGTATATCCAGCAGAGGGGACAAGAGTCAGAAATATTTCTGAAAGTTATCCAGTCTTACATCCAAGAGATTATGCAGCGTCCCCAGTGGAAAGAATCAACATGGTGCTGGTTTCCCACATTCAGTGATTCTCCCCTCCTACTATGCATTGTGCAACATTAACCGAGCGTATTTTACATAACATCAGAGAATTCCACCAGCTTATCCCCTGTTATTACCTATTTATAAAGTCTATGCTTTCTCCCTCATTCAAGACAAGAGCTATTTGTCTTACATGGTCGATGCCCTCCTTTCTTTGACCCCATTGTGTGCCTACGTGCCAACCATGAACAACTAGACGTTAACATTGTGTGGCCACACCACTCTAGACACCTAAAAAAATATGCTTATTTTATTTCACAATGTACACAATTTAAAACGGCCAAACTCCATTCACAACAGGATTCAGTTGGTAAGAGACAGACATTTAGTTAATACTAGGAATAGATTGTCCATCATCTATGTCTTTTCCCGGCAGGGAAGAGAAATGGGCAAAATAGGAACCAATCTATCTAAATCAAAATAATCTGTCAGTGTCAGGTGAGAGGCGCTGCTAGCAGCTGAGGAGCTGTGGGGTTACGACCGTGGTAGGCGGACTCCCAGACAACCCGTGGAATTGCTCCAGCAACTGTCCAACGCCCGGGCATGGCGTTCAGCCAACGTTTGGATGACCTCCACAAGGCCACGAAGCAATTCCTCATGCATACCGATGGTGGCTCCTTGGGTGGAGATGGCGTCGTGCAGCTGGCCCGGGTCTGTCATGGCCA
This sequence comes from Salvelinus alpinus, assembly GCF_045679555.1. Taxonomy (NCBI): domain Eukaryota; kingdom Metazoa; phylum Chordata; class Actinopteri; order Salmoniformes; family Salmonidae; genus Salvelinus; species Salvelinus alpinus. The sequence goes on along the minus strand of NC_092101.1, from coordinate 17,339,043 downwards.
GTTCGTACTATCTCGTATCAAGGTAAGACCCAGATGCAGACAGTGTCGAAGTAACAATGTTTATTTCAGCAACAGGGGCAATGGTACAGGACGGCAGGCAGGCTCAGGGTCAAGGACAGGCAGAGGGTGGGTGGGTACAAGGTTAAGACAGGCAAGGATCAAAAACTAGGAGGAGAAAAGAAAGACTAGGGAAAAGCAGGAGCTGACACAAAAATGCTGGTTGGCTTGACAAACAAGACGAACTGGCAACAGACAAACAGAACACAGGTATAAATACACAGGGAATAATGGAGATGATGGTTGACCCCTGGAGAGGGGTGGAGACAATCCCAAAGACAGGTGAAACAGATCAGGGTGTGACAGTACCTCCCCCCCCCCCCCCCCGTAGGAGCGCCACCTGGCATCCTACCTGGGAGCATACCTGGTTGAAGTCGGCGATGAGGTGGAAGTCGGCGATGAGGTACAGGATGTCTCTAACATCCACAAGGCCGCAGGGCCAAACGTATTACCAGGACGTGTACAGCGAGCATGCGCTGAACAACTGGCAAGTGTCTTACTGACATTTTTAACATGCCCCTGACTGAGTCTGTAATACCAACATGTTTCTAGCAGACCACCATAGTCCCTGTGCCCAAGAACAATAAGGTAACCTGCCTAAATGACTACTGACCCATAGCACTCACATCTGTAGCTATGAAGACTTTGAAAGGCTGGTAATGGCTCACATCAACACCATTATCCCAGAAACCCTAGACCCACTCCAATTCGCATACCGCACCAACAGATCCACAGATGCAGTCTATTGCACTCAACACTGCCCTTTCCCACCTGGACAAAAGGAACACCTATGTGAGAATGCTATTCATTGACTACAGCTCAGAGTTCAACACCATAGTGCCCTCACAGCTCATCACTAAGCTAAGGACCCTGGGACTAAACACCTCCCTCTGCAACTGGATCCTGGACTTCCTGACGGGCCGCCCCATGTGGGTAAGGGTAGGTATCAACACATCCGCCATACTGATCCTCAACACAGGGGCCCCTCAGGGGTGCGTGCTCAGTCACCTCCTGTACACCCTGTTCACTCATGACTGCATGGCCAGGCACGACTCCAACACCATCATCAAGTTTGCCCATGACACAACAGTGGTAGGCCTGATCACCGACAACGATGAGACAGCCTATAGAGAGGAGGTCAGAGACCTGGCCGTGTGGTGCCAGGACAACAACCTCTCCCTCAACGTGATCAAGACAAAGGAGATGATTGTGGACTACAGGAAGAGGAGGACCGAGCATGCCCCCATTCTTATCGACAGGGCTGTAGTGGAGCAGGTTGAGAGCTTCAAGTTCCTTGGGGTCCACATCACCAACAAACTAACATGGTCCAAGCACACCAAGGCAGTCGTGAAGAGGGCACGACAAAACATATTCCTCCTCAGGAGACTGAAAAGATTTGGCATGTGTCCTCAGATCCTCAAATGGTTTTACAGCTGCACCATCGAGAGCATCTTGACTGGTTGCGTTGCTGCCTGGTATGGCAACTGCTCAGCTTCCAACGCAAGGCACTACAGAGGGTAGTGCGTACGGCCCAGTACATCACTGGAGCCAGGCGTCCTTCTATCCAGGACCTCTATGCCAGGCGGTGTCAGAGGAAGGCCCTAACAATGGTCAAAATTGTCAGACTCCAGCCACCCTAGTCATAGACTGTTCTCTGCTACCGCACGACAAGTGGTACCGGAGTGCCAAGTCTAGGTCCAAAAGGCTTCTTAACAGCTTCTACCCCCAAGCCATAAGACTCCTGAACAGCTAATCAAAGGGCTACCCAAACCCCTCTTTTACACTGCAGCTACTCTGTTTATTATCTATGTGTAATACCCTTGTTAGAACCAAGTATTGAGTTTATTTGTTATAATTAATTGGTATTATATTTAAAAGGTGATTGAATTGCTCCCGAATTGTAATGTTGTTAATGCATTTATTTTATGTATAAGTGAATAGGTTGGTTTACTTTTAAGATTAAGTTTTGACCAATAAGGTCGCTTGTTAAATTGTGGCCAATGGGAATTGACCTGGTTGACAGGAGGCCTGGGGAAAAAAGGGAGGGAGAGAAGTTGAGAAAAGGATGGACATTACGACTGTTGAAGAAAAATGATAAAAACCTAAAAATAGAACAAAACCCATACCTATCGAGTTTAAGGGAAATACAGATTTTATTTTATAAGAGCTGTTATAATTTTGTTAAGAAAGACTTAGTAAAGACTGACTCTACCGTCTCATCATGGAGGTATTTGACAGCCTTGAGGTTAGCCTAGCATCGTGTGACACCCAGAGAGAATTGCTTGGGAAAGATTAACGAGTTCATGTTCCCACTACGTGAGGTGCTTCGGGACTTTGTGTGTCGTCATTTTGTTTTAGCTCCAACAGGTTAAACAAGCTTGAAATAATTTGGACATGGGTTGTGCACGACTCATTGGAGTTTATTTTTTTATTTTTATTTTTTTTGACGTGGTGCTTTGAAAATGTAATACACATTTTGAACCTTATGTATGTTGCCTTGGTGGAGTCATTTACTGTTTCAATTTAATGCATGGGAAAGTATATCCTTGTACAATAACAAAAATCTATACTCATTCCATCTGAAATTAATACCCTATTTGTCTTAACCCTAGATAGTTTACAATAGGGATTCTTATTGGAGATGTCCTTCTCACCTAACATCCCATGCTGTTGAGATACTCTACGTAAGTTAATATCGTGAGAGTCAAATTCGAGCCTGGTGAGAGGGTTACATATGCATAGTCACTAACTCTACCTACATGTACATATTGTTATTTTACTGCTGCTTTTTACTTAACACCAGTCTCAATGTCAACAGTGAAGAGGCGACTCCGGGATGCTGGCCTTCTAGGCAGAGTTCCTCTGTCCAGTGTCTGTGTTCTTTTTCTTGGCCAGTCTGAGATATGGCTTTTTCTTTGCAACTCTGCCTAGAAGGCCAGCATCCCGGAGTCGCCACTTCACTGTTGACGTTGAGACTGGTGTTTTTTCGGGTACTATTTAATGAAGCTGCCAGTTGAGGACATTAAGCATATTTTTCTCAAACTGGACATTAATGTACTTGTCCTCTTGCTCAGTTGTGCACCGGGGCCTCCCACTCTTTCTATTCTGGTTAGAGCCAGTTTGCGCTGTTCTGTGAAGGGAGTGGTACACAGCATTGTACGAGATCATCAGTTTCTCGCATGGATTAGCCTTCATTTCTCAGAACAAGAATAGACGGACGAGTTTCAGAAGAAATTACTTTTTCTGGCCGTTTTGAGCCTGTAATCGAACACACAAATGCTGATGCTGCAGATACTCAACTAGTTTTGGAATGATTTCTCTCCTCCCTCAAATCTGTGAATTTGTTGCAAGCAAGGGGAGAGAGGAGCCAAAGCTGGTTGATCTGCAGTGGATATTAAAGCTGGCTTTTTAACTGACGTCACCTGCCACCTGAACACGGCTGCAGCTCCCAGGGAAAGATAAACCTCCGGGCAAAATGCTGCGTGTGGTCACAGAATTTCAAAAGGAAATCACCACACTGTTCATACCTGAGACAGTTTTGTTCATTTCCCAAAACTAAGAGCAGTCACCACATCCAACCCAGACATACTGCAACAGCTATGATGAATTTGTGTGTGTGTGTGTGTGTGTGTGTGTGTGTGTGTGTGTGTGTGTGTGTGTGTGTGTTGGAAGAGTTGGAGTTTGAGTCAAGATTCAAGGATATCATGGAGTACAAGGAGTTATTCCAACTTCATTGAGAACCCCTTTCATGTGCCAGTGGCATCTCTGACCCCAGTCATCACAGCCCTCTGTCCTGACCGTGCTGGAATAGAGAGCGAGATAGTGGAGCTGCAGGCAAATGACACATTGCAAGGTGAACTAAGATCAGGTGTTACCCATTTCTGGAGCCTTGTGTCACACTTCTGAAGCAGTGTGTGCTAAAGGTGACAACATTTTGAAGATCTGTGCGGTCCTCTGAATGATTGTCTCAACCAAAAGTGGCTTACTTACAAAAATATAGTGAGTAACACTGATGTAGGGTTTGGAGTGGCATCTGGCTTCTGCTCCATTTACATTCACTATGCCCGAGTCTTGGTAGGCTGGGACAGAGAGATTTGCCCTAATGAAATGTAAGCAGTGGTTGGCTATCACATTGATACAAGATGTTCATTTATTTTTCATCACATCAATTGTTCTACTCTTTACCATACAACTAATTGATTCGTTGTACCATAATTGTCAGGTTACCTTGTAAAACCAGAAAGAAGACCTTCTGTGTGTCTATATCCCTTACGTCCATTTGCTGTTCTAGAGAATAGACAAAGGTGAGAAGGTAAAAAGTTTCTCTCTCTGCTTCCCTCTCACCCAAGAGTGTGTAGACGTCAAAGCTGAAGTTTGGTCTTACCTGTGAGCCCTGGAGCAGGTCAGAGTGTGATGAACAGGAGCAGGAGAGATGTGGCAGCCATGTTTTCAAAGAGCGTGTCTGAGAACGTGTTTGAGAGAGTGTAAGAGAGATGGGGTCTTTGTCTTCTCAGACTGGTGGGTTTAGAAGTGCTGAGTGTCTCTATGAACTTCTTCACAGGATGTACCACCTGCTAGCTTCACAGGATCTCACCTATCAGAGTGTGAACTTTCCTTAGTACTATCAATTGACACCTCTTATTGTCACACCCTGATCTGTTTCACCTGTCTCGTTATTGTCGCCACCCCCTCCAGGTGTTGCTTGTCTCCCCCTATGTATTTATCCCTGTGTTTCCTGGCTCTCTGGGCCAGTACGTCTTGTATGTTTCAAGTTTACAAGTGGTTTTCCTTGCGCCTGTTTTCTATTTCTCTTTGCTAGTCCTCCCGGTTTTGACCCTTGCCTGTATTCTGGACTCTGTGCCCGCCTGCCTGACCGCCGACCTGTACCTCTGCCTTCCTCTGGATTACCGACCTCTGCCTGCCTTGACCTGTCTTCTGCTTGTCCCTGTTGGAACATTAAATATTGTTAATTTGACAGTCTGCATCTGGGTCTTACTTTGATTCCTGATACTTATTGCCCTAGATCATCCACCACATTGTGACTGTTAATATTTGCTGGGTTAACAGCCCTGATATAATATAGATTTTAGTTGACTTTCTTTGATCAAACAAATTTTCACTTGAAAAATGGCTTAAAGTAATTGTAATTCCAGATAGTATTCATGCTTTTTATTGATTTATTTTACCAGGTAAGTTGACTGAGAACACATTCTCATTTACAGCAATATTACTGTAATGCTTGTATTTATACTGAGTCAACTGAAATCAAATTAGGCCCTAATCTATGAGTTTCACCTGGGAGGGCATAGGCCAGGCCCAGTCAATCAGAAATACTTTTCCCCAACAAAAGGGCTTTTTTACAAACATTCTCCTCAGTTTTATCAGCTGTTTGGGTGGCTGGTCTCAGATGATCCCCCATGTGAAGAAGCCATATGTGGATGTCCTGGCCTGGCGTGGTTACACGTGGTCTGATTGTGAGGCCAGTTGGACATACTGCCAAATTATCTAAAATGACATTGGTAAAGAAATTAGCATTAAATTCTCTGGCAAAAGCTCTGATGGACATTCCTGCAGTCAGCATGTCAATTGCATGCTCTCTCAAACTTGAGACATCTGTGGCATTGGGTTGTGTGACAAAACTGCACATTTTAGAGTGGCCTTTTATTGTGCCCAGCACAAGGTGCACCTGTGTAACAATAACGCTGTTTAATCAGCTTCTTGATATGCCACACCTGTCAGGTGGATGTATTGTCTTGGCTAATGAGAAACGCTCACAAACAGGGATTTAAACATTTGAGAGAAATAAGCTTTTTGTGCATATGGAACATTTCTGGGATCTTTTATTTCAGCTCATGAAAACATGAGACCAACACTTTACATGTTGCCTTTCTATTTTTGTTCAGTGTAGTTTAGAAAAGCTTGTAGACTCATTTTGTCAGCCATGTGTCTCAGGTACTGTGGTATATCCAGCAGAGGGGACAAGAAAGTCAGAAATATTTCTGCAAGTTATTTAGTCTTACAACCAAGAGATGGTGCAGCGTCCCCAGTTGAAAGTATAGACATGGTGCTGGTTTCCCACATTCAATGATTTTTTGTTGAATTTTTATTTATCTATTATATATACAGTACCATTTTATTTTTTACCCTTTTCTACATTGTAGAATAATAGTGAAGAAATCAAAACTATTAAATAACACATATGGAATCATGTACCTTACTAACCAAAAAATTTTAAACAAATCAAAATATATTTTAGATTTTAGATTCTTCAAAGTAGCCACCATTTGCCTTGATGCCAGTTTTGCACACTCTTGGTATTCTCTCAACCAGCTTCACCTGGAATGCTTTTCCAACAGTCTTGAAGGAGTTCCCACATATGCTGAGCACTTGTTGGCTGATTTTCCTTCACTCTGCGGCCCAACTCATCCCAAACAATCTCAATTGGGTTGAGGTCGGGTGATTGTGGAGGCCAGGTCATCTGATGCAGCACTCCATCACTCTCCTTCTTGGTCAAATAGCCCTTACACAGCCTGGAGGTGTGTTGGGTCATTGTCCTGTTGAAACTTTATAAGTTCTTGAAATTCTTTGGATTGACTGACCTTCATGTCTTAAAGTAATGATGGACTGTCGTTTCTCTTTGCTAATTTGTGCTGTTCTTGCCATAATATGGACTTGTTCTTTTACCAAATAGAGCTATCTTCTGTATACCACACCTACCTTGTGTAAACACAACTGATTAGCTCAAACACATTAAGAAGGATAGAAATTCCACAAATTAAATTTTAACAAGGTACAGTGAGGGAAAAAAGTATTTGATCCCCTGCTGATTTTGTACGTTTGCCCACTGACAAAGAAATTATCAGTCTATAATTTTAATGGTAGGTTTATTTGAACAGTGAGAGACAGAATAACAACAAAAATATCCAGAAAAATGCATGTAAAAAAATTTATAAATTGATTTGCATTTTAATGAGGGAAATAAGTATTTGACCCCTTCTCAATCAAAAAGATTTCTGGCTCCCAGGTGTCTTTCATACAGGTAAGGAACGGAGATTAGGAGCACACTCTTAAAGGGAGTGCTCCTAATCTCAGTTTCTTACCTGTATAAAAGATACCTGTCCACAGAAGCAATCAATCAATCAGATTCCAAACTCTCCACCATGGCCAAGACCAAAGAGCTCTCCAAGGATGTCAGGGACAAGATTGTAGACCTACACAAGGCTGGAATGGGCTACAAGACCATCGCCAAGCAGCTTAGTGAGAAGGTGACAACAGTTTCTGTGATTATTCGCAAATGGAAGAAACACAAAAGAACTGTCAATCTCCCTCAGCCTGGGGCTCCATGCAAGATCTCACCTCGTGGAGTTGCAATGATCATGAGAACGGTGAGGAATCAGCCCAGAACTACACAGGAGGATCTTGTCAATGATCTCAAGGCAGCTGGGACCATAGTCATCAAGAAAACAATTGGTAACACACTATGCCGTGAAGGACTGAAATCCTGCAGCGCCCGCAAGGTCCCCCTGCTCAAGAAAGCACATATACATGCCCGTCTGAAGTTTGCCAATGAACATCTGAATGATTCAGAGGACAACTGGGTGAACGTGTTGTGGTCAGATGAGACCAAAATTGAGTTATTTGGCATCAACCCAACTTGCCGTGTTTGGAGGAGGAGGAATGCTGCCTATGACCCCAAGAAACCATCCCCACCGTCAAACATGGAGGTGGAAACATTATGCTTTGGGGGTGTTTTCCTGCTAAAGGGACAGGACAACTTCACCGCATCAAAGGGACGATGGACGGGGCCATGTACCGTCAAATCTTGGGTGAAAACCTCCTTCCCTCAGCCAGGGTATTGAAAATGGGTCGTGGATGGGTATTCCAGCATGACAATGACCCAAAACACACGGCCAAGGCAACAAAGGAGTGGCTCAAGAAGAAGCACATTAAGGTCCTGGAGTGGCCTAGCCAGTCTCCAGACCTTAATCCCATAGAAAATCTGTGGAGGGAGCTGAAGGTTCGAGTTGCCAAACGTCAGCCTCGAAACCTTAATGACTTGAAGAAGATCTGCAAAGAGGAGTGGGACAAAATCCCTCCTGAGATGTGTGCAAACCTGGTGGCCAACTACAAGAAACGTCTGACCTCTGTGATTGCCAACAAGGGTTTTGCCACCAAGTACTAAGTCATGTTTTGCAGAGGGGTCAAATACTTATTTCCCTCATTAAAATGCAAATCAATTCATAACATTTTTGACATGCGTTTTTCTGGATTTTTTTGTTGATATTCTGTCTCTCACTGTTCAAATAAACCTACCATTAAAATTATAGACTGATCATTTCTTTGTCAGTGGGCAAACGTACAAAATCAGCAGGGGATCAAATACTTTTTTCCCTCACTGTACACCTGTTAATTGAAATGCATTCCAGGTGACTACCTCATGAATGTAGTTTAGAGAATGCCAAATGTGCAAAGCTGTCATCAAGGCAAAGGGTGGCTACTTTGAAGAATATCAAATATATTTTAATTTGTTTAAGACCTTTTTGGTTACTACATGTATCCATATGTGTTATTTCATAGTTTTGATGTCTTCACTTTTATTCTACAATGTAGAAAATAGTAAAAAGAAAGAAAAACCTTTGAATGAGGAGTGTGTCCAAACTTTTGACTGGTACTGCACTTTTTTAAATTACAATGCATTGTTACTATGTGTAACACTAACCACGAGTGTTTTGTACTAGGAAATCCACCCTCATTCAAAAGCTATGTGTCTTACATGGAGGATGCCCTCCTGGGTGTGACCCCATTGTGTGTCTATGTAACCACTACATGCCAACCATGAACAACTAGCGCTTTATTATGTGTGACCATACCACACTCTAGATACATCAGACCTTGCTATTGTCATCTCAGTCTGTTTTCCAGTGGCTGTGCACCAGTTTTTGCACTGCATTAGTGCCGTGCTTATCGGCACTCAGAACCAGGTAGATGGACCACAGTGACCAAGGCTATTGGCATTCAGAGGAAGCAGTGGTGTTGTTTCAGAGTATTGTGTCGCCTTCATGAAAACAGAGTTACATTGTTGTTCTAGCCATACGTTGCCACATAGCTATCTGTTTAAAGATGTGTATAGGATAACCCTTCCTTCTTCATATCAGTGGAAAATGATTGTATTTACATTTTAGCAGACAATCTTATCCAGAGCAACTAGGGTAAATTGCCTTGCTCAACGACACATCGACAGATTTATCACTCTGGGATTCAAACCAATGCTCTTAACCACAACCTTCAGGCTTTTACTGGAAATCAGAGATAGGTTGATATGTTGGTGTAGACATTGGGTGCTCTTGGCTTGTTGCAATAGTCTGCATCATTGAAGGACACAACTCCCACTGCTGTCCCCTTACACACCAGAGGATCGTCTGAATACCCCTGAAATGCATAGTTGAAACAGGAGAGAAATTGCAAAACAAGTATTTGTGTACAGTTGAAGTCGGAAGTTTACATATACTTAGGTTGGAGTCATTAAAACTTGTTTTTCAACCACTCCACAAATGTCTTGTTAACAAACTATAGTTTTGGCTAGTCGTTTAGGTCATCTACTTTGTGCATGACACAAGTAATTTTTCCAACAATTGTTTGCAGACAGATTATTTCACTTAATAATTCACTGTATCACAATTCCAGTGGGTCAGAAGTTTACATACACTAAGTTGACTGTGCCTTTAAACAGCTTGGAAAATTCCAGAAAATTATGTCATGGCTTTAGAAACTTCTGATAGGCTAATTGACATCATTTGAGTCAATTGGAGGTGTACCTGTGGATGTATTTCAAGGCCTACCTTCAAACTCAGTGCCTCCTTGCTTGACATCATGGGAAAATCAAAAGAAATCAGCAAAGACCTCAGAAAAACATTTGTAGACCTCCAGGAGTCTGGTTCATCCTTGGGAGCAATTTCCAAACGCCTGAAGGTACCACGTTCATCTGTACAAACAATAGTACGCAAGTATAAACACCATGGGACCACACAGCCGTCATACCGCTCAGGAAGGAGACGCTGTCTCCTAGAGATGAGCAAAAAGTGCAAATCAATCCCATAACAACAGCAAAGGACCTTGTGAAGATGCTGGAGGAAACAGGTATAAAAGCATCTATATCCACAGTAAAACGAGTACTATATCGACATAACCTGAAAGGCTGCTCAGCAAGGAAGAAGCCACTGCTCCAAAACCGCCATAAAAAAGCCAGACTACGGTTTGCAAATGCACATGGGGACAAATATCGTACTTTTTGTAGAAATGTCCTCTGGTCTGATGAAACAAAAATAGAACTGCTTGGCCATAATGACCATCGTTATGTTTGGAGGAAAAAGGGGGAGGCTTGCAAGCCGAAGAACACCATCCCAACCGTGAAGCACGGGGGTGGCAGCATCATGTTGTGGGGGTGCTTTGCTGCAGGAGGGACTGGTGCACTTCACAAAATAGATGGCATCATGAGGGGGGGGAAATTATGTGGGTATATTGATGCAACACCTCAAGACATCAGTCAGGAAGTTAAAGCTTGGTCGCAAATGGCTCTTCCAAATGGACAATAACCCTAAGAATACTTGCAAAATGGCTTAAGGTCAACAAAGTCAAGGTATTGGAGTGGCCATCACAAAGCCCGGACCTCAATCCTATAGAAAATATGTGGGCAGAACTTAGATCATCAGGAATCTTAGATCATTACTCCATACAGAATCTTTCCAGATCCTTGATATCCTTCATCTGTGATTATGGACTGCCCTCTTCAATTCAAACCACAGGTTTTAAATGTGATTTGTATTTTTCAACATGAAAGTAGAGCTCTTTGACCATGTGCACTAGTGGTGAGTTTGGCATCGAAATGAGAATTCATAAGCAGAAAATAATCCCATACATACTGTAGAATATGGTGGTGGATCTTTGATGTTATGGGGCTATTTTTCTTACACTGGTCCTGGGGACCTTGTTAAGGTCAATCGCATCATGAACTCTACCCAGTACCAGGACATTTTAAGGATGTTTTTAACATAAATCTTCAATAACGTTCCAACCGGAGAATTCCATTGACTTCAGATGTGCGATGGAACAGAGCTCCCTCTCATGTGAACGCACATGGTCAGAGCATGGGCAGGTCATGGTAGACCTGACTCATTCCTGTCTCCTTTGGCCCCACTTCACAGTAGAGGCATCAGACAAGGTTCTACAGACTGTTGACATCTAGTGGAAGGCGTAGGAAGTGCAAACTGATCCATATCGCACTGTGTATTCGATAGGCGATGAGTTGAAAATCGACCAACCTCAGATTTCCCACTTCCTGTTTGGATTTCTTCTCAGGTTTTTGCCTGCAATATGAGTTCTGCTATACTCACAGACATAATTCAAACAGTTTTAGAAACTTCCTATTCAATACTAATACTAATAATAATATGCATATATTAGCAACTGGGACTAAGGAGCAGGCCGTTTACTCTGGGCACCTCTGGGCACCTTTCATCCAAGCTACTCAATACTGCCCCTGCAGCCATAAGAAGTTTTAAACAAAATCTATTTTTCTGATTAATTATATTAGTATATAATTATATAATTTCCCAATTATTTTAGCATACAAGATACCTCAGCATTTTGAATTATTTATTTTATAGAGTAATTTTTGTTAATCTAAATCAAGGATGTATTTCGGACCGCACTGTATGCACAAAGGGAACAAAACATTAGGAACACCTTCCTAATATTGAATTTCACCTCTTTTTGCCCTCAGAACACCCTCAATTAGTCAGGGCTTGGACTCCACAAGGTGTCGAAAGCGTTCCACAGGGATGCTGGCCCATGTTGACTCCAATGCTTCCCACAGTTGTGTCAAGTTGGCTGGATGTCCTTTGGGTGGTGGACCATTCTTCATACACACTGGACACCCTGGAGCGTTGCAGTTCTTGACACACTCAAACTGGTGCGCCTGGCACCTACTGCCATACCCCGTTCAAAAGCACTTAAATCTTTTGTCTTGTCCATTCACCCTCTGAATGACACATACACAATCCATGTCTTAGTTGCCTCAAGGCTTAAAAATCCTTCTTTAACCTGTCTCCTCCCCTTCATCCACACTGATTGAAGTGGAATTAACAAGTGACATCAATAAGGGATCATAGGTTTTACCTGGATTCCCCTGGTCAGTCTATGTCATGGAAAGAACCGGTGTTCCTAATGTTTTGTACACTCAGTGTAGTTCACAACATTGGAGACTGACAATCAGACATGGTCTTACAAAAGTATTACACATGTAAACCCACACTCTGTTTCTCACAATCTGACTCAAGAGATTCATCATTTGATTCCAAGTCCTAGTGATGTGTGCCAGAGGAGGCAGGTGGGAGGAGCTATAGGAGGACCGGCTCATTGTAATGGCTGGAATGGTTAGAAAAGGAACGGAGTCAAATGTGTGGTTGATGTATTTGATACCTTTCCATTCCAGCCATTACAATGAGAACATCCTCTTATAGCTCCTCCCACCAGCCTCCTCTGATGTACGGCGACCTCAAGTTACTGTAGGATTCAGCTCATAGATTTGAGCCTTTAAAAGTAAATCAGGTACTGCAGCATATCCAGTGGAGGGGGCAAGAGACTCAGAAAAATATGAGCTGCCACTGAAAGTTATGCAGTCTTCTAACCAAGAGATGGAGCAGCTTCCCCAAAATAACAGACCGGTTCAGCCATTGTACCAGCCATGGCGCATGTGTGTTTGTGGGTGTCTCTTTTTGTGATAGAAACACACATTTTTTGTCATGACTGCTCTTTAATTATTTGTTATTTTATTTAAAACATTTTACTTAACACTTATTTTTCTTAACTGCATTGTTGGTTAAGGGCTTGTAGGCATTTCACTGTAAGGTCTACCTACACCTGTTGTATTGTCGCATGTGACAAATAACATTTGATTTGATTTGACCTTCTTTGGTGTGCTTTTTAGGGCAAATAAGGTCCTCTGTAGAGAGTAATGAACCTGTTCAGGAATAAGAGGTTTTTATGTTTGTTCAGTTGCTCTCATCCCTTCATCTTGCTCCCCTAGTTTTTGTCATCAATTGAGGTTAATTGCAATGCTCACTTGGAATGAGGAAGCCACTCTAACTGAGGAAGTGACTCCAACCTCTGTCTTTTCCATCATTATCAAGACAACAGGTCGGCCCCTCCAGAATAGCCTGCCTTCAGCTCTTACATTGGAGTTACTGGCAGACAGGAGCCCATGTAGTCAGCAGACAGGGGTCCATGTAGTCAGCAGACAGTGGCCCGTGCAGTCAGCAGACAGCGGCCCATGTAGTCAGCAGACAGGGGCCCATGTAGTCAGCAGACAGTGGCCCATGCAGTCAGCAGACAGGGGCCCATGTAGTCAGCAGTGCATGGGGGAGATCAGCCACTGCTACTCAGTGTGCTTACCCAATGCCAGAGAGAAAGCCTCCCCCAGCTCAAAGCCCTCTAATGCTCTAACGGTTTGGCCCATTGATGTGGAGGGGCTCTCTTTCTGTGTCATGTTAGGGGAGCCCTGGATCATGTTTGACATGAGGGTCTGAGAGGGCTGATGAATGCAGCTCAGCTGTGTGAACTTGGAACGTGGAGCTCAGCTCAGTGTGGGTGGGACCATCAGGTATCAGAGGAACATGCCTCTAATGCATGGAGTAATTCACACTTGGATGAAGCAATACATATAATGGGGTTGGATGAGGCAATACATATAATGTAAGTGTTTGCACCTGTGAATAAAACACACGGAAAAAAGCTACAAACACAATTATGTATTATTAAAACGTAATATCTTAACTTCTTATCTTTCTGTAGTGTTGCAAGAGGCCCCGGGTTCAGACGAGCCCCCAAAATTCAACCTTGGTACAGCAGCAGGGCTTCTATGATGAGGTTACACTTCTCTTGAATCTTACAAATGTTCCTTCTTCTCATGTGCTATACCCTTTTTATGATTACCCAGAGTCATACCTACAGTACATTGTACCAAGAGGCTTCATACCTACAGCAGTTACACAGTACCAGATATTACTCAAACTTTGTGTGGACCACAATTGAAACATTACTCATTTTACTTCAGCGAGCTTTGGAAGAGGATCCCCACCTAATGTCACAGTTCTTTTGGAGGAGAATGAAGTGGAGGCAGAGATGGAGGACACACACAAATGTGGGACTAGAAGGGGAAATTGATTCATTAGGCTCCAGAGGGGACTATAGTATAAGCTCATAGCCTGTCTAGACTCACGGCAGTCTGGTCAAAACTCTACACCCTCTTAGTGTAGGCTACATGTCATAGCCACTCTTTGATTCCACAGCCTGTCTCTATATTTCTCTTGGGTACTGAGAAAACGATTGAATTTCAAAGGCTGTTTAATTTCAATTCCTCATCTGTAGCTCTCCATAAGAAAAATGAGCCCCCTCAAACTGAACTGTAACTTCCCGTTGTATTCCTCTCCCTTTGCCAACAGTGTTAAGTTATCTGTGTTCTGTTCTTGAGAATCAGATGATGACAAGGCTTGACAGAGGAAACTGACACTTTCTGGCCATGGTTATTTTATGCGTCTGATACAGCCGCCAGGGTAATCCAATAAAAACGTTCTCACCGCAGCGAGACCAGCTTATTTTTTAAACTCCTAAGAAGGAAAAATAAGCTGTGATGAAAACCTCATTTTAAACATTAGCTGTGGAAAAATGCATCTTTAAGGAAGAGCAGCCACCTGCTAGTCTTTGAACAGAAAAGGCCAGCGTGTGCTACTGTAGCCTTAGCTCTGAGAAAATATCCCAGCGCAGATGGAGCCAAAAGACAGAGACACTCGAATCCCTCTCCCTTGGAGTATTACTCCACACACACTGGAGCTCGAGGGGCAGGGTGGATAAGGTTTGGCACGCCTCAGGCTTCGCATGAACCTGTCCCAACTTAGGCCTTTTCCAGTCACCAAAAGCCAAAGACAACCTTATGATGTTGACTGGGACTTCATCCAAAATCTGTACTGCTTCGGTTGGCCAAACTATCTAGACGGAGACTAGCCTCAGCCCCTCCAACCCCTACACCCTCTCCCCATCCTCTTAGCCTTCCCTTCCCATCCTGCGGTGTCTGACATGCTCGCAGGCATCTGGGGAATGCCACACAGGGTTGAGGCTGGAAGGAGGCCTCTGTGGCACCGCGTACCTGTGGAGTGGCATGGCAGGGCTTTGGGGGTAATGTGGCTGGCGCGTGTGCCACTCAGCAGCCCTGTCTCATGTGGCTGCAGACACACAGACTAATCCACTCACTCAGTGATGAGAAGGCCCGATATGGCCCGTCTGATGGATCTGATGCCTGCTGCCAAGACTCCGACAGAGGGAGTTTGGCCAGACAGCCACAGAAGGAACACAAAAGTAAAGGAATTTCTGAAAGTTATGGAACTTAACCCATCTAACTGACATTGTAACTCATTCTTACTGAGTTCTATAAGGAAGAAAAGAAACGTTCAGCTTTTTCTGAGACATTGGGCATATTCTCATAACACACACAGGTACACACATGCGCACGTGCACTCACACTTATCATCTGTCCATCGGTCCATTCAGCGTAATAACTTGGGCTGTTTTTGTAACAAAACAAGACCCTAATCCCAAACTCAGGGAGCTGTGAATGGCCCGGAACAAAATGGCAGACAAATGACAAGGATTAGAGTAGGCCTGTGAAAGACTGAAGGGTTTGCTATAGATCTTCGGTGGTCCTGGGCTCTCTTTGGGCTTTTCTGTCTGAAAACCTCACTGGGTAAGAGCATGCAGGGCTACTCCAGAACCCCCTCGGCCACCGAGAGACACAACAGCCACAATTAGTCTCAGGGGCTGTAATAGCAATTCAATAAGCGCTTTAAAATTGTGCGCCTTCCCTCCTCCCTTTTCGCCTACAATGCATAGATCGGTATTATGAGTGGCAAGGTTTTTTTCTCCCGCCCACCACAATTCTTTTTACTCCTCTGAGAGAAAATGACCACACAGGTTTCAAAGGTCCCTGAAGCTTTAGGTCATTGTCGCTAAAGCAGCATGACTTGTGCTCCCATGGATTTTGGCCAAGGGCCTTCAAAATGGGCTTTCTGGAGCATGTATTGTTGCTTGTTTTGTCCCCCAGTTGCAATTAATCTGGAAGAAACCATTTTTATGAAACTTTTACAGATGACAAAGCATGTATAGATACAAAAAACGAATTATACAATAAAAAATTACTTTTGAGTTCAGTTATCTACATCTGTAAAATAGGCAGACAGATGTATCATACAATTCTCTGTTGGAGGTTGGAATAATTCCCACAGTACTGCCCTAACATTTTGAGGTCAGTACAGTGCTCTGCTGTAAAGACTCAGGACAAGTCATTAGAACATTGAGGTTATGAAGTTAAATGTAGGATGTGGCCCACTAACTGATTTTGCTTATATTTTCTTTGCACTTTGCCAAACCATTAAACCACCCTGTATGAGTGCATCAACACATAGCACGCCACTGATCAATCTCAGAGAAATGTGGTGGTCCTGACTTTTTCACAACAACATTGCATGACTCCTGTCCTCTCATTAAAGTTCTTTCAGTCTTTTGTTCAGACATAGCTGATCAGACACAACCCATATTTAGGACCAAGCACCTGTGCATGTGGCATGAACAGGGCAGAGGAGAGGGGGAGTGGGAGATGTCTTTGGAAGGATATCTATTCCCATTCCCTTTTACTATGTTTGGCGCATTCCACCTTGATTTTGTACAGCGTTTTGGGCTTTTCTGCTGATCAAAGGCCATTGCTTTGATGAGCGCTGCCAAGGGATCCCTCTTGTTTTGCTGGCGAGCGCACTGACAGGACAGTAGAGGAACAATGATAATTACAGACTCCCATTTAGTGTCCCTGCGCTCTGAGCTGCGTCTGGCATAAACAGGCAGCCTCACCTTAAAGCCAAGAAAGAAAGGAGAAATTCTTGGACTGGTAGATGAGTGGAGAGGTGGAGACACTTTGACGATGAGGCGAGCCATTCAACAGAACAGGCAGAAAATGGGATTACTTTACTTTGTAGTCTTGCATGTTTTAAAGAGTTCCTGTGCCTGCTGAAGAATAGACCAGGATGCATTAGTTGAGAGACACCTGCAAAACTACACTTACTTCTATGCTTACAGTTAATAATATCTGTCTTTTGTCTACTAAACTACTGTATATTTCTCAACTTAACTGTCAATAAAATATAGAACCTCAATGAAGTTTCAGTGTTTTCCGCTATTTCCAGGAACATTCCCAGAACATTAGCTAAAATTCCCATTAAGTTCTAGTTAGGGTTTTATCTGACATTAGGATGATAACGTCCCAAAAACATTCATATAACAAAATATTTAATTTTTTATAATAAATAAATATATATTTCCTTGGAATGTTCTCCTAACATTCACTAAAATGTTGTCCCCAACATCTGTAACAACCACCAAAGTACATTCCCCAAAAGTTCTTGTTAAGTTTCCAGGTAATGTGATAACACAATGCACCAGTAATATTTTCCCAGCAAACCAAAACTGGTACTGTGAAAGTTCCCAGAACATTCTTTAGGTAGCGGAACATTTTCTCATAACATGTATAAAACATTCACCTGATGTTACACGTTCCTATAACACATTTGATCTGTTCTTTAGAGGTTCCCAGAATGTTTCATTCGATTGTGGGAACAGTCTGTTGAGAACATTGTGGCGACATCACAAAATATATTTTCCCAAAATACAAAACCTGTCCAGTTGTGCGGGTGATTATACAATGTTTATTTTAGGGTGCAAAAAACATTCACCTGATGAACATTTCCAGAACACATTTATTCTGTTCAGTAAAGGTTCCCAGAATGTTTAATTAGGTTGTCGGAACAGTCTGGTGGGAACATTGTGGGGACAAGAGATATGTTCCCAAAACACAAAAGCTGTCTAGTTTTGCTGATATTCAGATAATCAGGTGGCACAAAACATGCCTTAGATGTAGCAGGAATGTTAACAGAACAGCCTAACTAAGTTCTTTAAAGGTTCCCAGAACATGGGTGTGGAAACAGTCTGGGTACATTACAAAATATAGGTTCCAAAAACACAAAATATGCTCAGTTGTGATGACGTTCATACAATGTTTAAGTTAGGTTGCACAGGGCATTCCCTTAATGTAAGAATTAAATAAGTCCGTTTTTATGAAGTTCACAGCATATTTGTTTTAGGTTTAACATAATATTCCATTGATGTTCACACAAAATACCTTGTCTTGGACATCCTCAGAACATTTCAAGGACATCTTATATTTAAGTTTTTCCTAATATTACCACAACATTTAAATACCTCCCCTTTATGTTTCTCTCCAGATTTAATGGCACATCTCATTTAGGGACTGTATTGTAGGTGATGTAGAGACACATAGGATTTTAATTTCAGTCATAGATCATTTGAACAGCATTTAATCTTACAAACACATGTTGAGTATCTGAACATTCTTTATTTCATAGGACATTTGAACAACATTAAATCATACAAACACAACCATATTTTTTACACTTCATATATTGACAATGTGCACATGTGGAGTTTGAACCTGCAATGTTTGGTACCTTGAGACAGGTATTTTATCGTCTGTGCCACCAGGGAAGCTCTCGTACATTCTATTTTTTTCAATATATAGCCATGGAAGTATGGTCAATCAGGAATTCCACGCTTCTTTTTTAGCCTTCTTCGACATAACTAACCCAGGGACATACTGGTAACTGGGTTATTAACCATCACTTCACCCATCCTCTTTATATGCTGCATAGAGAGAATGGCGCCGAAGGGGATGGCTGTCGTTTTTACGGGCTCCTAACCAATTGTGCTATTTTATGTGTTTTTTCACGTTGTTTATAACTTATTTTGTACATAATGTTTCTGCCACCGTGTCTTATGACCGAAAGAGCTTCTGGATATCAGAACAGTGATTACTCACCTCGAACTGGACAAAGATTTTTTCTTTAACAAGCCGGCGGCGAAGGATATACTGCTTCTCCCGGACAAGGCCCAAATCCCTGTCATACGCATTAAGAGGAGACGCCGATACAGGGGACGCAGATCCAGGTGCCTTGTGAGATTTAGTTGGCGAATTGGTAACCCACTTATACCATCTGTCCTATTGGCCAACGTGCAATCATTGGAGAATAAACTGGATGAGCTCCGTTCGAGACTATCCTACCAATGGGACATTAAAAACTGTAATATCATATGTTTCACAGAGTCGTGGCTGAACGACATCATGGATAATATACAGTTGATTGGGTTTTCCGTGCATTGGCAAGACAGAACAGCTACCCCTGATAAGACGAGGGGTGTTGGTTTGTGTCTAGGTAGTGTACCGCATGATTAGCTGTAGACCACACTATTTACCAAGGGAGTTTTCATCTATATTTTTCGTAGCTGTCTATTTACCACCACAAATCGATGATGGCAATGAGACCACAACGAATGAGCTGTATAAGGTCATAAGCAAACAAGAAAATGCTCATCCAGAGGTGGTGCTCCTAGTGGCTGGGGACTTTAACCTCTACAGGATCGGTGTTTCCCCCTGCGGGATGGTTGAGCTAACGTGCGCTGATGTGATTGGCGTGACGTTGTAAGTAACAAGAACATTTCCCAGGACATAGACATGTCTTTAATGCAGGAAAACTTACATCCGTTTTACCTCATTTTTACCAGCATGTCAGATGTGCAACCAGAGGGAAAAAAACTCTACATCATCTTTACTCCACACACAGAGACGCATACAAAGCTCTCTCTCGCTCTTTATTTGGCAGATCTGACCATCATTTTATCCTCCTGATTCCTGCTTACAAGCACAAACTAAAGCAGGAAGTACCAGTGATTCGCTCAATAAGGAAGTTGTCATATGACACAGATGATAGCACATACTGGAATATGTTCCGGAATTCATCCGATGGCATTGAGGAGTATACCACATCAATCACCGGCTTCATCAATAAGTGCGTTGATGATGTTGTCCCCACAGTGACTGTACGTACATACCCCAACCAGAATCCATGGATTACAGGCAACATCTACAAAGGGTAGAGCAGCCGCTTTCAAGGAGCAGGACACTAACCCGGACGCTTATAAAAAATCTCACTATGCCTTCTGACGAACCATCAAACAGGCAAAGCGTCAATATAGGACTAGGATTGAATCCTACTACCCCGGCTCTGACGCTCGTCGGATGTTGCAGGGCTTGCAAACTTATTACGGACTACAAAGGGAAGCACAGCCCCTAGCTGCCCAGTGACACGAGCCTACCAGACGAGCTAAATGACTTCTATGTGCGCTTCGAGGCAAGCAAAACTGAAGCATGCATGAGAGCCCCAGCTGTTCCGGATGAGTGTGTGATCACACTCTCCATAGCTGATGTGAGTAAGACCTTTAAACAGGTCAACATTCACAAGGCCGCAGGGACAGACGGATTACCAGGACGTGTACAGCAAGCATGTGCTGACCAATTGGCAAGTGTTTTCACTGACATTTTCAAGCTGTCCCTGACCGAGTCTGTAATACCTACATGTTTCAAGCAGAACACCATAGTTCCTGTGCCCAAGAACGCCAAGGTAACCTACCTAAATGACTACCGACCCGTACACTCACATCTGTAGCCATGAAGTGCTTTGAAAGGCTGTTCATGGCTCACATCAACACCATCATCTCAGAAACCCTAGACCCACTCCAATTCACATACCGCACCAACAGATCCACAGATGATGCAATCTCTATTGCACTCCACACTGCCCTTTGCCACCTGGACAAAAGGAACACTTATGTGAGAATGCTGTTCATTGACTACAGCTCAGCATTCAACACCCTAGAGCCCTCAAAGCTCATCGCTAAGCTAAGGATGCTGGGACTAAACACCTCCCTCTGCAACTGGATCCTTGACTTGTTGAAGGGCCGCCCCCATGTGGGAAAGGGTAGGCAACAACACATCTGCCACGCTGATCCTCAACACGAGCACGCCCCATTCACATCGACAGGGCTGTAGTGGAGCAGGTCGAGAGCTTCAAGTTCCTTGGTGTCCACATCACTAACAAACTATCATGGTTAAAACACACCAAGACAGTCGTGAAGAGGGCAAGACAACGCATATTCCCCCTCGGGAGACTGAAAATATTTGGCATGGGTCCTTAGGTCCTAAAAAAGTTATAGAGCTGCACCATCGAGAGCATCCTGACTGATTGCATCACTGCCTGGTATGGCAACTGCTCGGCATCCGACCACAAGGCACTACAGAGGGTAGTGAGTACGGACAAGCTTCCTGCCATCCAGGACCTCTATACCAGGCAGTGTCAGAGGAAGGCCCTAGAAATGGTCAAAGACTCCAGCCATCCTAGTCATAGACTGTTCTCTTTGCTACCGCACGGCATACGGTCCCGGAGCGCCAAGTCTAGGTCCAAAAGGCTCCTTAACAGCTTCTACCCCCAAGCCATAAGACGCTGAATAGTTAATCAAATGGCTAGCCCGTTGAAGACTACCCAGACTATTTGCTTTGACCGCCACCTTTTTTTATGCTACTGCTACTTGCTGTTTATTATCTATGCATTGTAATTTTACCCCTACCTACATGACATGTACTTATTACCGCAATTACTTCAACTAACCAGTATCCCCACACATTGACTTGGTACCGGTACCCCCTGTCTATAGCCTCGTTATTGTTATTGTGTTACTTAAAAAACAAATTTTTTTGTTTATTTAGTAAATATTTTCTAAACTCTTCTTTTTCTTAAAACTGCATTGTTGGTTAACGGCTTGAAAGTAAGCATTTCACGGTAAGGTCTACACCTGTTGTATTCGTTATCTCAGCCAATCGTGGCTAGCGGGAAGGTTCCTGTATTTTTCCATGGCTAAACCAACTAGGCTAGTAATTTAACAATATTATTCATATTTACAGATGACATACAAGTTTGTTATTAAGGTACATCAAAGTTCACATGTTCCAGAAGGAATTTCTGCTAAAAAAATCATTTTAATAATAAAAAAAATACATTAAAATGCCTCTTCTGTGAAGTAGTGACATGCAACATACGCCTAGCTTCCTGAAATGAGTCACATATTTACAAGGTATCCAAGGGTATGAGTGCTGATCTAGGATCACGTTTGCTCTTCAGATCATGAAAAATAAGCCATGGGGGACCATATCAAGCGTCTCAAGTTAGGAATTCTATCGGGTGCATTTTTTAAAAACGGTCAATTTTCACACAATGTTTTATTTTACACAGTCTAAATTCTGCATTCGACTGGATTTAGTAGAGTATATCTGAGCCTCAATTTCATAGTTTTTCCCTCCCTAAATAAATATGGTTAAAGAATATGTGGGGTTGAACCTGCAATTTTCAGATCTGCATTCAGATCACTAAGCCTCTGCGCAACCAGGGGATAGCTGTGACCTTGTGGTTATTTTTTTAAATGTTTTTATATATGGTCAATAAGGACACAGAACAAATTATTTAAAAAATCCCATCCTCTTCATACACTGTATTTTAGAATTTTCTTTCTTTATCATGAACGTCTTATGAAATGTGATTTTGAAATTGAGAAAAGGTACAATTGTTAGTTTTAAGGTTCTGAGGTTTTTAGTTTTAAGGTTCTGAGTCTATTCTGACTCAGTACGAAAAAGTATGAAAATGTATGCACTCACTACTTACTGTAAGTCGTTCTGGATAAGAGTGTCTGCTAAATGACTAATGTAAATGTAAAATGTACTTTAGAAGCATATGAATACACAAGAGTACAAGTTATTTCAAGGAAGCTCTATCCAACTAAAATCACATTTCATAAGACATTCAACACGTGATAAAGAAAGAAAATAATCCAATACAATGTTGCAAGTATGCAGCATATTAAAGGATTAAATTAAAAGTATACAATTTATTTTTATCGTCAATTGCTCATAAGGTCCAACCAAAACTTGACTTCCGCTTTTAACCCAATCTCTCTGAATCAGAAAGGTGT
Source organism: Salvelinus alpinus (assembly GCF_045679555.1). NCBI lineage: Eukaryota > Metazoa > Chordata > Actinopteri > Salmoniformes > Salmonidae > Salvelinus > Salvelinus alpinus. The sequence continues at coordinate 17,315,961 of NC_092101.1, read as the reverse complement.
TGGGGACTGACACATTGGGCACCGTTGTTTTATGTGGGTTAACTGCCTTGTGCAAGAGAAGGACAGATTTTTAATCTTGTCGGCTCAGGGATTCAAATTAGCAACATTTCAGTTACTGGCCCAATGCTTTAACGACTAGGCCACCTGCCTCTATGAAAAGGATGGGAACATTTTAATAGCTCAGAAATTGTTCTTTGTCCTAATTGACCATATTTGATTGGGGGGGGGGGGGGTGACGACACACTGCAGCTGTCCCCTGGTGGTGCACAGGTTTAATGAGCTGTCTGCAGCGCTGATGATTGCATGTTTTTGTTGGGGCGGGGTTACAGGTAGAATATCCATTTCAATTATATATTCAGTTTATATCAAATGTACCTGTGGGCTGCTACTCAAAAGAAAAAGAAAAGTAAGAAATACATACAGAGTTTAAGTAATAATAAATTCAGTATAAACAGGAAAAGAAAACAAAAAAGAAAGTGGGCCTCCACCCCCAACCTCCCATCCCATTCCCCCACCGCCCACTTCCAGAAACCATGTTTCCCATCCCTTCCACCCCACTAGCAACTAAGGTTGTCAGTCACCCCCCAGACCCTCCTGCCCCGCCTCCCGGCGACCAGAGAAAACCCTCCCCATACCATCTTTTGAAAAACAACGGTGGAATTGAGGCTCAGGTATACTCTACTAAAAGAGAGGATATCTTTATTCCTTCAAGATTTATAACGAACTCAGAAAGGTTGTTCTGTCAACATTCCTGCAACATCAAAGGAACGTGTTGTGCAGCCTAATACAGATATTATCTGAATGTCAGCACAACTAGACAGTTGTTGTGTTTTGGGAACATATCTACAGTATTACCACAACCTAATTAAACATTCTGGAGTCAGTTCAAGAACAGACGAAATGTGTTCTGAGGACATTGTTGTAACATCAGTGGAATGTTTTTTGCACCCTAAAATAAACATTGTAGAATCTTCCGCACAACTAGACAGATTTTGTGTTTCGGGAACATATCTTTTGTGACGTTCACACAATTTTCTCACTAGACTGTTCCCTCAACCTGATGAAACATTCTGGAAACTTTTACAGAACAGACAGAATTTGTTCTTGCAACATCAGGCAAATGTTTTATACAAACATTTCATAATCTTCACCTCGACTGGACAGTTTATGTGTTATGAGAATATTTGTTGCAACCTAACAAATGTTCTGGGAACTTTAACAAAACCAATTTTGGTTTGCTGGGAAGAACCTACAGATTTGGCATGTGGCACTTTAAAGATTCAATATGTGTCGCCGCCGAAACGTCCCCCACTAAGACACAGGAAACCTTTAGCCAAGTCTTCAACTCAAAAGATGTAAAACTGTAAGGGTATTGGAAACAAAAGAGCTCACACACTCAAAGTCTCCTTAGACCCTCACACCAACATCCAATTGTTTGGCAGGCCTTTAGATCGAATGGCGGAGCGACATAAAGCTATTTTGACTAGACATGTTTCCCTTCAAAGAAATGTCACATTGACAGTCTGAAAGGTTAGCCTTTCTCCCCCCAATAGAGGCCATTCATCCCCATCTTTCCAATCTGCAGGGTGAAAAGATTCAATGGCCTCCCATGCTACCAGGCCTTCATTGTGATTAAAGACCCATGATAGCCCGTTGAAGAGCTCATCAGCACAAGTATTTTACAAGTCAGGGGAGGTCCACTACAGCATTGAATGTTCATGTTGTTATGATGATAATGCAGATTATGTAACTCTGATGGAGATGTGTTACTATAAGTGACTCCTTGAAAATTGTGTCATTTATGTGCATTTTATTGAAGTTCACCAGGCTGAACATGAATCAAGGCACTCGCTTATGTTGTTATGATGACAGTATTCAATTGACAGACCAATATTGTCTGCTTAATAGCTGACTGATAGTTGAAACGGGTGTTCTGGTAGATACTGTCATTGCTGACCGCTCAGTAGATGATGATTGCGATGTTAGGAGGTGCCCTATTACAGTAACATACAGTATAGACTAAAATATGGAATGGATTACAGTTAGGATTTTTGGACTAGACACAAAATGGAGGCAATAACATCAACTTCAAATGTTATACGGTACAAAAAGGCTTAAATATATTAAAAGTTCTATTTGCAACAGGTTTTTGAAAATGTTAACAAGACCTGACAAGATAATGCAATAACCAGTTACCATACGTTAGAAATGAATGGGTAGTCTTAGCACTGTGAAGAAGTGTACATACAGCCTCAAATGCTCAACGTGTTTCAAACAGAGTACCGTATGCATTTAACTACTGAACTCTGGAACTAACATATCAGAGACAATGTCACGAGTCCCACTTTCAAAGATTGACCCCTGAGCTAGTGGTGTAGGATTATTGAATGAGAGAAGGAGGCTAAAGCACACCCCACCGGGCACAGATGTCATTTCTACATCTAGTTTGGATTTACATTTGGTTGAGTCACCATGTCATTGAATTTAGGTAAACATTTAGGTGGAAAATCCAATCAGTTTTCACGTTGATTCAACGTCATCACACTGAATTACTCTGTTGAAATGATGTGGAAACAACGTTGATTCAACTAGTTTTTGCCCAGTGGGACTTCTGCAGAGCTCACACACTCATTTCAGAAACCCAAAATAACCCATAGCCAGATGTCGTCAGTTTATGTTTTTGTCTTATAGCATACATCCATGGGTATCAACGTTCAGTCCAAATGTTTTCGTCAACAAGGAATTCTGTCCCCTCTGAAGTCCAGTCAAGTGCAAGAGTCCTTTTATTGTAAAGGCCTTTCAGTATCTTACGAGAGTCCTCTCTCAAATGCTTTAGTTACTTGCTCAGATGAACATATTTGACAACCTAAAATCAATGTTCAAATCTGTTCACTGTTTGTCAGGTTTCTCTCACCAGTTATTTGCTTTAATAGCATATTGTAAGGTCACTCAAGGAAAAGCATTGTCTCCTGTAGTGTCACAGAAATGAAGGGATGGGTGGGAGGCAATATATAGACAATTCTCGTACCCTTTAAAGGGGGGATATGTTTCAATTACACACTTTAGCAGAAGACGGTGGTGTCAAAATTACTCCTTAACACAGAAGAGCGTCATCAATATCATCCCTCAGCTTGATAACCAATCATAATAATAATAGACATGCTGTATTTACACAATAGTAGCAGCTTTACTTCTGGACCTTACACTAAAAAAGGAATAACTTAAACGTACTGTATTATGCCCCCACTGCGATCTCGACAAACAAAATTGTGTATAAAACCCCAACAAATTTACATATATGGGAGAGGGGATGTATATAATAATAATAATATCCTCATTAGTTATCTTGATAACAACAACACTAGTAGGAGGGACTGGGACTGTGGTGGGCTGGTTGCAAAGCAGAGCAGAGCCCTGTTGTCCAGCTATGAGGGCAGCATGGGGAGGAAGTGGGTGGAGGGGTGTCTCCTCCGAGCTTTGTGACCTCGCCGGGGCTTCCCCCTACCGTTCAGAGACACAAACATCTGCCTGCCGCCGTGTTTCCAGCGCAGGGAGGCGTACGTGTTGTAGCCGTTCTCCTCGATGCGCTCCTTGAACTTACAGTTAGGGTTGTACTTCACCTGAGAGAGAGAGAGAGAGAGAGAGAGAGAGAGAGAGAGAGAGAGAGAGAGAGAGAGAGAGAGAGAGAGAGAGAGAGAGAGAGAGAGAGAGAGAGAGAGAGAGAGAGAGAGAGAGAGAGAGAGAGAGAGAGAGAGAGAGAGAGAGAGAGAGAGAGAGAGAGAGAGAGGTGTTTATTATGACTAGAAGGACTAACTAACAGCAGCAGCATGGACATACCTCTGAGCTAGGGACAAAGCTCTACGTCTGTTATTGCACTCAAATGTTCCATATGTTGCTGTGTTGTTATGGAGCCTTTTGTTGTGTGTTCAAAGTGAATGGCCAATCACAGTGAATGGCAAAAATATATATAATTAGGTGATTGTTATGGTTGGACCATGGTCAAGAAAATAGTTGGATGTTACTGAAAAACCAACATGAAAAAGCATAACAAACAATCAGATTCATGCTTTTTCATGTTGGTTTTTTCTTCCTTTATCTACTTCTGAGGCTAAAAACAGAAGCAGTGATTTGTGTCAATATACATGCACAGCCTAGCCAAGAAAGCCCTCTCCACTTTGCCTTGGGTGGTTGAGCTTCTTATCTGTAAGTGAGTATGACCTTAAAGATGTGACCGTGACAACGGATTCTAGAGAAATCCCCTCTACAGGCCTCTATCAGTCCGAGATCACAGGGCCCTTATGGAGATAGCATCAGCCTAGCATGATTCTTCTGCTTAATGATCATTTAGGGAGGATCCAGTGGGAAGTGAATGGAGAGGCTTTGGTAGGCTGATTGAGTTCATCTATGTCCTATTTACACCGGTGGCAGGGTGAAATAACTGTCTGCAAACTTGTCTCATCACAGCTTCACAGTACTGACGGATTGCCAGCTCCAGATTTCTCACTCTCTCTCTCTCTGAGCTGTAAAACATTTAGTGCTCTATTCAGTCTGTATCACTGAAACATTACAGATTGCGCAATAGAAATGTAAAGGTAATTTCTGATTGAGACGACATATGCAACATTTACCGGGAAAGCAGTCTCCGCTGACGCGGAAACATTGCCTTTAAATTTCAATCACACTGTAATGCTGAACTTCTGCAATACAGATTGAATAGTGCCCTTAGACACCACGGCATAGGCAGCCTCATTACATGACAGAGAGAGAGAGAGAAAGAGAGGGAGGGAAAGAAAGAAAGAGAGAGCTGGCTGTGTGTGAGCACAACTGCGGGCAGACGGCACTCTAGACCTTCACATCTGCCTATTTTGTCATCTCAGTTCAGCTTCCTTTTCTTGGCCATCTATTTTGACAGTGGAACAAGCCTCTCTTCAAGTCATGCATGTGAGCATCACCTGTAGCTATCATCAGGCTTGGCCCAGGTGTGTAGCCATGATTGATACTGCAACTCTGGTCTGCTGTGGATTTTCCTAGTGGATACCTCGAAGACTCACTTGAATGGAATGATCCGTGTTTGTAGGAACCATCAGGGTCCCCTAGCTAGAACCTGGCCCCCCAGATTGTCTTGTGAAACAATGTTGCAAGGTGTACCTACCGATCCAAAGAGTGTGCCTTTTTTGGACATTGCTAAGTACAGCCCGGTGCTGACCGATTTGATGGCGACGACTCCCACACTGACAGATCGGATTTCCATTAGACCTGAAAAAGAAGGAACAGGAGTCTGTTTGAACAGGGGAGTTTCCGCATCAAAAGCCATTCATTACCGATTAGGAAACCAGACGGCCATATGCTCTGGGGAGAATTTTTTTCCCAAGACGAGAGAAAAATATGCACAATGGTCCATTTAAACGATTCCCTTTGTGAAGAGACATCATCTACGATGCAGTTCCTCAACGATTGGCTCCCTGAGAATGACTAGACTGCAGAGAAATAAATACATTTGAAAATAAGCTGTGTATGTCATACAGAAATACAGCGATATGATTAAAATCCGCCATTTCAAACGCATATCAAAAACAATATTCAAGAGGAAAAAATCAATTTACAAGTTTAAAAAAAAATATTTGCCATTCAAAAACCATTTCCCGAGCTCACTGGTGTGCATCCGACCATGGCCTGATGTATCTACACTGAGTATACAAAACATTAAGAACAACTTCCTAATATTGAGTTGCACCCCCTTTTGCCTTCAGAAGATTTGTCGGGGCATGGACTCTGCAAGGTGTCGAAAGAGTTCCACAGGGATGCTTGCCCATGTTGACTTCGATGCTTCCCATAGTTGTGTCAAGTTGGCTGATACAGAAACTGTTGAGCATGAAAAACCCAGCAGCATTGCAGTTCTTAACACACTCAAACCGGTATGCCTACTACCATACCTCGTTCAAAGGCACTTCAATCTTTTGTCTTGCCCATTCACCCTCTGAATGGCACACATACACAATCCATGTCTCAATTGTCTCAAGGCTTAAAAATCCTTCTTTGACCTGTCTCCTCCCTTTCATCTACACTGATTGAAGTGGATTTAAGAAGCGACATCAATAAGGGATCACAGCTTTCACCTGGATTCCCCTGGTCAGTCTATGTCATGGAAAGAGCAGGTGTTCCTAATGTTTTGTACATTCAGTATACACCATCTCAGTAGACTGACTGCAGCATACAGCACAAAAGGCATTATGGGCTGGGTCCCAGACTGCACAGGGAAGGAGTGCCATCATCCCAGACCTGACACCGACACTCCACCCGGATGATACCCGGTGTTGTTTACCAGGGAGACACAAAGCAGCGTCTGATGGCCACTTACACCAACCTCTTACCCACTTTTACCATGAAAGACCTGGCAGTGCTGCAGGCTAATTGTTTCCTCTGGGCACTGATTGCAAACAAGTCCCATGTAGCTTGGTCTTAATCTGGTTTTAGTCTACACAAAAGGCCCTTAGCCATTGTCATGACGATAGACAAAAATATTTTGGAAATGACCTAAGGGCCTTACCGTGGGGGCCTGAATAGAACCTAATTGCTGGATATGCATTTCCCTTGGATAACTCCTGCTGGCTTTATTTGGACAGTCTCACCTTCAAAGGTACCCTGATGTGGCCTGCTATCTGATCTGAACACACATCCCTCCCAACAGACACCACCAGCCACGGAAACCCAGTTTAGAGGAGAAAAACATGTTGAGAAACATGATGGGTTTTTTCTCCTCCTATGGGCACCTCTGGATGTTGCTGAAAAAGGAAACAAGGCCAATAAATGGCCTGTTGCCTTTGGACAGGGCCTGTAAACACTGTAACACATCAAGGTGCTGAAGGAGATGTGGACCCCATGCCAGTAGGAAATGAAGCAGGAGCCGTAAACTCGCAAAGCGCCCAGACCAGAGGTGCAGCATTGCTCATGCAGAACAACATGTGCTGAAGGGGGCAGCGAGTGAGTTTCCGAGCAGGGTTCCTGGTTAAACCCATCCAGCGATGAAAAATAAACGCCCTCTCCAGGGTCCTGAGCAGGTGCTACTCTCCCGCCACTGCCATCTTTCCCCCATTTATTTATGTAAATCCAGACTTTGTTTGGATAGAAATTAGGAAAAATGTGTACTTGGCAGCAACGGTTGATTTAATATGTTTGGGGATTAAATAATCAGTCTCAGATCAGAATTCACACTGCTGTACTGGATTTTCAGGTTCCACCTGCCTGTATCTGGATAGATCATAGCAGAAAGGTCTTAGGGACAGCGGAAATCCTTATTCAGGGGAAATCCTTATCATCCCACTTATTGGGATAGTCAAACCACATTACAAAATTACACATTGGTTTCCTTACCCTGTAAGCAGTCTATGGACAAGGTATGACAGCAATTTATGCTTTGGTTTAGTTTCCCTGTCACTGTTTTCACATGCTTATGTTAAGCATTTAAGGATTTGTACCAATATTAGCATTTTTCGTGCATCATGCCCAAATCAAAAGTACAGTATCTATAATGGCGAACGTGCATGAAGATGACAGAATTCAGATGTCATTGTTTTAGCACTATCCACTCACTGTTTTTACTACGGTGCGCGACATGTTCCAATAAATCAGTACAATCTACAGTACTTTTTCAGTTTTTCAAAATGCCATCGTCTTGAAGCTAATGTTGGGGTCATGTATACCCTGCTAATGACCATACAAAAAAAGAGTAACAAAGAACAATTTACAATACAGCGGTAAGCGCAATGGGGGCCGCCATCTTTACGCACCTCCAGGCATCTATTTTTTGGCTGGCGTTAAGACCGCTCTGGCGTCAAACGCACGTTAGTTTTCAGTTTGCAACCAAAAGCTGGTTTTAGCGGTAACGCAGTAGGTTATGGCATGGATTTTGACAGTGGAAACGCAGCCTATCCAGCCGTGACGCACACTGCCCATATGCGCATGGAACAAGAGTAGCCTAATGTGCTTTTGGTGCCTGTACACTTCGTATTTAGACACTAATGTTTTTTCCCATTTCGTTTTATTTGATTAAAAACCAAGCATAGCCTCAATGAAGGCTCTTTTTTTTTATATGCCCAATGCAATCGTGAAGTAGTCAAGACTGTCGATAAAGGATTTGGCTCCTGAGACCGCTTGGAAATAAATCTTTATCACCAAAGCTTTATTAAAATATCAAGTTTGAGAGGAGTAAAAAGAAAGCTGTCAAAGAACACACATCCGCACAGTTTCACATTGCACATCACTCTCTCGTTTAATGACATGTGGCACTCATCCTGACAACTCATTCATCCGTCAAGCAGCACACTGTCGTTAACCATAACAACTTAGAGTACGACGAACAGCACGTCGTACCATACATAACACTGACATTTATTTTTTATCTATGCATTGTAGGCAGGCCCACATTATTTTAGCCATGCAGGTCCCTTTTTTGAACGTGCGTAAAACCCCCTCCATGATGTAGGCTACGTGCCCATGCCCATCATGAAACGAGAGATGAGAACCTCTGTGAATACCGTTGAAACTCGTATTTAGAGATATCTGTAACCTATAAAATTGCTTGTTTTCCATTTAATTGTATTACACCCAAACTTATTAGAATGATTCACCTTCCTGATTTTTTGGTGACAACATCTGCGCTTGCAATGCAACTTCTGAAGATGTGTGAATGCGATCGGATCTGTAAAATGGTTCCGATTATGTTCAGAAAACATAGGCCTATTTGGGAGCAGTACAACGGTATAATGGACATTCTCCGTTTCTTTTTATATTGGATCTTTATCCAGTTAATGTGAAAAGTTTGGATGTGTGTAAAACCCTCCATAGTCTGCGTTGGTTTAATATTATACAGTGCCTTCGTAAATTATTCAGACCCCTTGACTTTTTCCACATTTTGTTAAGTTACAGCTTTATTAAAAAATTGCTTAAATTGTTTTTTTTCCATCAACAATCTACACACAATACCTCATAATGACAAATCAAAAACAGGTTTTTAGAAATGTTTGCTAATTTATTCAAAATAAAAAACTGAAATATTACATTTACATAAGTATTCAGATCCTTTACTCAGTACTTTGTTGAAGCACCTTTTGCAGTGATTACAGCCTTGAGTCTTCTTGCGTATGACGCTGCAAACTTGGCACACCTGTATTTGGGGAGTTTCTCCCAATCTTCTCTGCAGATCCTCTCAAGCTTTGTCAGGTTCGATGGGGAGCATTACTGCACAGCTATTTTTAGGTCTCTCCAGAGATGTTCGATCGGGTTCAAGTTCGGGATCTGGCTAGGCCACTCAAAGACATTCAGAGACTTGTCCCGAAGGATCTGTCTGTACTTTGCTCCGTTTATCTTTGCCTCGATCCTGACTAGTCTCCCAGTCCCTGCCGCTAAAAAACATCCCCACAGCATTATGCTGCCACCACCATGCTTCACCGTAGGGATGGTGCCAGGTTTACTCTAGACGTGACGCTTGGCATTCAGGCCAAAGAGTTCAATCTTGGTTTCATCAGACCAGAGGGTCTTGTTTCTCATGGTCTGAGAGTCTTTATGTGCCTTTTGGCAAACTCCAAGCGGGCTGTCATGTGCCTTTTACTGAGGATTGGCTTCCGTCTGGCCACTCTACCATAAATGCCTGATTGGTGGAGTGCTGCAGAGATGCTTGTCCTTCTGGAAGGTTCTCCCATCTCCACAGAGGAACTCTAGAGCTTTGTCAGAGTGTCCATCGGGTTCTTGGTTACCTCCATGACCAAGGCCCTTCTCCCCCGATTGCTCAGTTAGGCTGGGCGGCCAGCTCTAGGAAGAGTCTTGGTGGTTCGAAACTTCTTCCTTTTAAGAATGATGGAGGCCACTGTGTTCTTGGGGACATTCAATGCTGCAAACATTTTTTGTTACCCATCCCCAGATCTGTGCCTCGACACAATCCTGTCTCTGAGCTCTACGTACAATTCCTTCGACCTCATGGCTTGGTTTTTGCTCTGACGTGCACTGTTTAGAATTTGATTAGAATTATTAATTCTCTTTTTAGGCCTTATCAATAGTGATTTTAATCTTGCTTATTGACAATGTTTGGCATGTCCATGCTCAGCCATAATGCAATTTATCGTTGGCCTAGCCCCTGTGAATGCTATTGAAGCCATGCAATTAATTTGAACAATGTGGACTGTAAATGGATTCAATTTAACATATTTAGCAAAGATAAGTCTATATTTTGTTATTTAATTTCTGTAAGCCATTTAATTAACTATAGCGGACTAACATTGCAATTGGAGTTGATTCCAAGGCAATACATAAAAGACCATAAATACACAACTTGAAACAACCACATATTTTGCCGTGGAGCACGTTCTGATTGGCTAGTGACGGGCCAAGCCTCAACACACCCACAACTTGTTTATTCATCAAAATACAGCCCTTTTGAGCCAAAGCCAGCAAGTGCCCGATAAGTGTGATAATGAAAATAGCAAAAATATTTCCGACACACCCCTGAACCTTTAGTGCCACCACCTGCGCTGAGTTTACCATTGTGAGGTTTGTTCAAATAGATCCCCCGCTATTGATTGTGAAGCTCAACAAAGTTACTTACGGTGCCTTCAAAAAGTATTCATAGCCCTCGACTTATTCCACATTTTGTTGTGTTACAGCCTGAATTCACCCATCTACACACAATACCCCATAATGACAAAGTGAAAAAATGGTTTTATACATTTTTACAAATATTGAAAATGAAATACAGAAATATCTCATTTACATAAGTACTCACATATTAGAATTACCTTTGGCAGCGATTACAGCTGTGTCTTTCTGGTTAAGTCTCTAAGAGCTTTGCACACCTGGATTGTATAATAGTTGCCTGTTATTCTTTAAAAAAATATTAAAGCTCTGTCAAATTGGTTGTTGATCATTGCTAAACAAGCATTTTCAAGTCTTGCCATAGATTTCGAAGTAAATTTATGTCAAAACTGTAACTCAGCCACTCAGGAACATTCACTGTCTTCTTGGTAAGCAACTCCACTGTAGATTTGGCCTTGTGTTTTAGGTTATTGTCCTGCTGAAAGGTGAACCCAACCTGCTTTCCAGTGTCTGGTGGAAATCAGGTTGAACAAGATTTTCCTCTCGGATTTTACCTGTGCTTAGCTCCATTCCGTTTCTTATTTATCCTGTAAGACTCCCCAGTCCTTACTGGTTACAAACATACCCATAACATGATGCAGCCAGCAATATGCTTGAAAATATGGACAGTGGTACTCAGTAATGTGTTGTATCGGATTTTCGCCAAACATAACACTTTGTATTTAGGACAAAAAGGGAATTGCTTTGACACATTTTTTGCAGTATTACTTTAGTGCCTTGCTGCAAACAGGATGCATGTTTTGGAACATTTTTATTCTCCCCAGGCTTCCTTCTTCTCACTCTGTCATTTATGTTAGTATTGTGGAGTAACTACAATATTGTTGATCCATCCTCAGTTTTCTCCTATCACAGCCATTAAACTCTGTAACTGTTTTATAGTCAGAATTGGTTTCATGGTGAAATCCCTGAGCGGTTTCCTTCCTTTCCGGCAACTGGATTAGGAAGGACGCCTGTATCTTTGTAGTGACTAGGTTTATTGATACACCATCCAAAGTGTAATTAATAACTTCACCATGTTCAAAGGGATATTCAATGTCTGCTTTTTCCCCCCAACTTCCAATAGTTGCCATTCTTTGCAAGACGAATTCCACTTTGACATTATGGGGTATTGTGTGTAGGCCAGTGACAAAAAAATATAAATGTTATACATTTTACATTCAGTCTTTAACGGAACAAATTGTGGAAAAAGTCAAGAGGTGTGAATACTTTCTGAAGGCAGTGTATAGATGATTTGAACATGATGCGCTAAAAACGCTAATATCGGTCCCATGACTTGAATGGGATTTGTACCACAAATGCTAAAATGTTAACATGTGGAAACAGTGCTAGGGAAACTAAACCAAAGCATGGATTGCTGTCATACCTTGTCAATAGACTGCTTAAAGGGTAGGGAAACCGATATGTAATTTGGGTGAACTATCCCTTTAAGTGACGTTGTGAAACCAACCCCTCACTAAATAAGATAGCCAAAGACAGTGTCAGCATCTCCTTTCTTCCTGTCTTTCCTGTCAGCATGGAGCAATACACAGACTCCCAGCTGCTAACACCATTATCCATGCTTACCAGGTTAAGTCATTCACATCAGACACACACAGAGAGAGACAGAGAGGGTAAATAAATACAGGGCCTGTTGAGTCTTTCTTCTCTGACATGTGTGTGGACATGGAGACCCATTTTTCACACAGCTGCAGTGGTGAGGCCAGCCTAGAGCCTTTAAGGGCACGTTAGCACTTTGATGGCAACGTCCCCTTTACGAGCTGTGTTTACAAACACTGGGCGTTTTGGTGGCAGGGAGCGTGCAAGCGACTCATAAACTAATAGGCCCAGGCCGGCTTGTGATTGGAGCTCATCGTGGGTTTATGGGGACTTGTCCAGTCCAATGAAAACCGCTGGTGCCTGAAAGTACTGCTGCCTCTAATTGCCATCATTTGCTGCTCTGAGCTCCAGGCACAGTAGGTGCTAACATATTCCTCACTCTGATATGTAGACTACAGTATGTACTGAAGGCACGGAGTGGTTAAAATGACTTTTTCCCTGAAGTATCAAATGCAGGCACGTGGATATCTCACGTGTGAGAATAGTTTTGCGGTTGTTTCGATATCAGAGAGAAAAAGACTTCCATCGACACCCATGCTCAAATCGGTTTCACCATTCCCTTTCTTCTCATTACCTGTTATTTCATCCGTACATGGCAGTGTAGCTGCCAGCAGAACCAACATCTAAGGACATGAGATGGGGATTTGACATTGCTTAGAGAAAGTGCTTGGTCTCTGGACACTTGACCAGACATCCATAAAGGTCACTTAGATCCATACTGTAACTCTTAGTCACCTTTGAAAAGTCAGGTCATTGTGTTCAAAGCTGGCGGCAGAGCTAGTTTTAACCACCTTTTCTAAACACACGTTACATTCCCAAGGTCACTAATATTGGGCTAGCTGCAACAACTCCACCTAAGACTTCTGACTTACTCAAATGTGTGGCTTTATTGACCTAATTTGTACTTATGAAGCTAATGACCATGAGTACTCAAATTACAGTAGACCCACATGTAATGTATGAGAATATGTGTGTCATATTATGCAATGAGTGCTTTTTTCAATGCAATATTAACCAATTGTTGCATGTGGACATGCAATAAAATAAGAAATGATTAAAGAAAAGGAAGCTATTTGTAATCATGCTGTTAATATTGATTAGGAAGGTACTTTTTGCTTACTTCTTGCCCTTGGCAGAATCTGCTAACCTTTGACATGTTTTGGCCAGAGCTGTCAATAATCCGAAGCTGTTATTACAAGCAAGTCCTACCCTATACAGGACTAGTCAAGTGTGGACTGACCATTTTTTTTTAAGCATAGAAGAAGCATTTTCCCAGTCTTTTTTTACTCTTTCTCTTTCCATTCTTTCCCCCTTTTGTGGAAGTGAGCCAATCGTCAGATCATTCAGCCTTTTCTGCCGTAGAAAAAAAAAACGCAGTAAGGGAAGCGAGAGACACTCTCACGGGTTTCCTTTTGTCAGACTCATGCTATGGGAGGAGGAGGGAGTGGGTACAGGGTGTAGGTGCTGGTAATAAGAAGGGGGGGAGGTCATAAAACTATGTCGACTCCAATTTGCCTCTCCGTCCTCCAATAAGTCTTTGTTACTTACCTGAGAGGTGGAGGGGAGATCTTATTAATGACTCAGCTTTGTGTTGGACTTGGAGGGAGGAGGGGGGTGGGGGTCGGGACTTTCCCTCCCACCACAATTAAAAAGCAGGGGATAAGGAAGGAGCAGAGTCGAGTGAAAGACCTTCTTTTTGGGTCTTTAATTTCTTGGGTTGCCCCCTTCAGCAGCCCTCCATGGCCCGGTGCTCGACCAGGAGAGAGCCTGGGAATCTGGGCGCTCCCGCTGGGCGCCTACTCTTGATTGACATACCTTTTCAATTATTTCACAGTTAGCTTGCCTTTTAAATGGAGAGGGCCCTGTTTTTTTTCTCTGCCCTCCTTTTCAAAACACAAGCTTTTCATGTTGGGTCTTCGCTGCTGGGCCTAATGGCTGTGACCAGCACCTTTGATCTGAGCTGACCCCCTCAGAGGGCTGGGGACCGGGTCCAAGCAAAGGCCTGTGTGTGTGTGTGTGTGTGTGTGTGTGTGTGTGTGTGTGTGTGTGTGTGTGTGTGTGTGTGTGTGTGTGTGTGTGTGTGTGTGTGTGTGTGTGTGTGTGTGTGTGTGTGTGTGTGTGTGTGTGTGTGTGTGTGTGTGTGTGTGTGTGTGTGTGTCTGCCTCTGCCTCTGCCTCTGCCTCTGCCTCTGCCTCTGCCTCTCTGAATGGTTAAGGAAGGAGGGGACATAGCCAGCATCACTTACTTTAAACACCTTGAAAGATTATCATGGGAACAATAATTTAGTTGGTAGATCGAAATCATTCCAAGTGATCCCCGGCAGTAAACTCTTTATGTAGAATTACTCTGGTATTAAGCATACAGTTTTTACTTTTATCTCAACTTAGGTCACCCGTTTTAAATGAATTCGTTGAATATGATCATCTGTAGATCTCTGCTACAGATATTAGAGTTTTACAGTAGGAAACAAATGGAGGATAAGGAAAATCATTAATATTTGCTTCAACTATTTTGTCTGTGACTTATCTGTGTCTTATGTGAGCCATATCAGTCTTATCATAGCCAAACTCTGCCAGGTAGGAAGGAGAATAGGACAATGGACCCCTCTTGACCTTTTCACGTCACTTTTTATGAGTATCTAGTGATTTTTAGACATCTTGATACCCCCATCTTTTGTGTGTTGCTCGAAATGCAATGGGGGGGAACAAAGGAAGAGAAAGGAGAGCTTAGATTCACACCAATGGCTTCTACCTTGTCGCTTGTCTGTGCTTGAAAGGCTGGTGAGGGGAGAGACTCCTATCAGTCTGTCCTGCTCTGCCTCTCATAGCTACTTTCACCTGCACGTTTTATGGACACTCTTCTAGAACTACAATAATTGCAGACACTCTGTTTACACACAACTTTCTCCTTGACCTGTAGATAAGATACTGTAAGGCAGAGCAAACACAGTACTTGTTTCATGACCAACATTTGAAAGGAACGTCTCTTACCAAAATGCATAGACTTTTATACTTGTGGGTCTAAATAAGATAAAGTCAAAGAATGAGTGAAGAAAATAACACCCTCACAACCCTAACACAAGCAGCTGACCAGGCCATCAGTTAGTAGGCCATTCAATAACAAACATCCTCTTCTAACTGGTCCCTGTCCAAGCTGACAGCCTGGTAGCATAATGCCGACCCACATCGCCATGCGTTTAAGAGCAGCCTGACGTTGTGGTGACAGATCAAGGCCAGAAGCATGTCACTGGCAGGTTCATCGCTCTCTCAACACAGCTCTGAAGGCATAGAGTTAACGGAGGCAACAAGAGTTCACCCAACAGTGGGTCTCCAAGGTATGTAGACAGGGATCTGTAATGTGAGATCTGCAAAATATTCACACAAAAAAGAGTGGATCATAACCGTTTTTTAAATATTGTATATTGTTGAATTTATTGCCTGGTTGAAGTAATTCATAATAGACCCCTATAATGGCAAGGCTTTTGGCTCATTCCAACTGAACGAGTAACTTTGCCTTTAAAATATGATTGATAAACGTTCCCTATAGCATTGCATTGGTACATAACAGAAGTACATAACATAATGGGAATTTTATAAATTACATGTACAGTATAGTATGGAGAATGGCTATTGGATGGCTGTGGCATTAGTCTTGACAGTGTTACCACTAGATTGAGCGGCCCATTAGCTTCTAGCGATAGCTGGCTAATAGATGGTGAACGACTTGTCAGGGACCCAGTGCTTTCGGCTATATTAGCAGAATTTACTGGAAGCTTGATAATTCTATCATGTGCAAATGCTTCATTGATAAATGTTTTTTAATGAGTGGCTGAATGAAACCTGATCTTCCGTTGACTACCAGGGACAGTGTTGGGACAAAAAGGGATCCCTACAGGAGACACAGTCTGCTGGGAGGCTAGAAGGGACTGGCTAACCTTCACATAGGAGCTTGTAATTGAGTCAGGGTACATGAACTCACAGTCCACCAAGGGAAAAGACAGCAGAGATATAATATTAAACAGCTTTAAATCTTACACTGTATATTAATACACGACACTTGGTACTTTTTGTGAAGCCCAGTCGCACTTGTCTCAGTGATATACAGTATGTCCACAGTATAACGGTATGGGCACTTGTCTCAGTGATATACAGTATGTCCACAGTATAATGGTATGGGCACTTGTCTCAGTGATATACAGTATGTCCACAGTATAATGGTATGCTGTGACTCTGACATCCTAATTTAAACATTAGCCCGCTCAGCTTTCAGCTTTCAAACAGCTTTGATCTCTGGGAAAACAGAGAGGGGTAGATTTAGGTAGACTTTATGTTGTGCCTGTGCCTGATTGGCCCTGTTACATCATGACATGAAAGCAAAGATAGGCATTTTATGTCAGAGCAGGGAGGGAGCAGGCAGCAGGGCTTGTTTGGGTCAGGGTGCTGCATGGTGCTTGTGGCCACATGTCTTTCCCATTAACCTGTGTCTAAGGGGGAGGTCAGGGACAGACAGGAAGCAGCATTGATCAGGCTCAATCTCAGCGTCTGCTCGCTGAAACCAGAGGACAAAGGCCAGGCAGGGGAGAGGTACAGGGAAGGGCAGGGAGAGAAATCCCCTTAGAGCCCCATACCATGACCGACTGGGTGGGTGATTGAGAATTACAGCTGGAAGAGAGAGCACCCCTGCTGAAATATCGCCCTCTGAAACAAATTTAGAGGCATGAGAGACCTTGATTAGCCAATTGGAGGAGAATTCTCTAAGCACTATTTCCAATCCTGGAGGGCTCAAACGGTTTGTTCATCAGAGAGCAGAGCGAGAGGATAGAACTGGATATCTAGCCCTGAAGATGTTCATGCCAAATCAATGCACCATAACCAAATACAATACTAGGAGAAACTAAGAAACATACCAAAAAAAAGACTTAATATTTCAACCTTCAGAGGTGAAACATGCCTTTGAGTATCGTCACATCACATTCACTTTTCATTTGACTGGTGAATAATCATGTAATTATCTTCAGAGATATTCGTTTAACTTAAAACTCTATTCACACCGGCTTCAGGTAGAAAGCGAGCCACATTGTATGATGGGGAATTTGTGACCTTTGGTTTTTACACCAGTGTTTTGTTTTTATAACTGCACGCTCCATAACTAATATGGCTGTCAAAAGGTAATGCCAGTTTTATGCTCAAATACATATGGTGTGATGCCCTCACCTGTTTACAGGACTGACTGGTGCTGGACATTTACAGTCTCTTTAACGGCCCTGTGAGTGCCACCCCAGAGCAGTGCTCCAGAGCTGCGGCTCCGTATTGCAGCTGTGGAGCTCACGGCTCAGCGTCAGGGCAGTGGCCTGTGTCTCCGGACATGCCTCATACCTATTAAATCTCACAAGACAAATATGATTTATTCATCCCACCCAAATAGCTATGAGACACATCTCCTCGGAGCAGAGCTGAGTGGCTCCCTCAAGCACACACACACACACACACACACACACACACACACACACACACACACACACACACACACACACACACACACACACACACACACACACACACACACACACACACACACACACACACACACACACACACACACACACACACACACACACACACACACACACACACACAGTGTATATTAAGCAGTACACACATACAATAAAGTTTTGCCTCTAATCGCTGACTACTTTTCTTAGTAAATAGATACAAAAAAATGTGTTCCTTTATAACCGTTCATTTCCAGACCCAGACAAACTTCGGACCCAGACTTAGATGAGATGAAAGCTGAATATCAGAAAAAAGCCCACACCAACTTGATGAAATCTCAGTCTCCGCAATAACATTACCTGAACATCTCTCAGGTTTACAACATGTTGGAGACATTCAATGCAGCAAAAGTAGCCAAAGTGAAAAGTTTCCAGCCTTTTGGCCTGTGCTTTTTGGTTCTACTCTGTCTTCAAATGAGGTAAGACTGTCTGGGACTCTTGGCTTCCAGTGATTCTAACAAGTAATAAAGATACTCATGGCTAATTTAACTCTGTCATTTCTGGCCAGTTGTGATCATTCCTCAAAGTAATGGATGTTGTTTTTATAAAACGGTTGGATATTTTTTTATAACCATAACCACAGCTAATTCAGCAGGATAAAACAATACAGTCTGGTACATATGCTATGACACACAGCTCCACTACCACACACATGCTAAAACCCCCTGTCTGTCTGAGGACTTACATTTGTGCTGCATGGTGTTTTTATACAATGTGTGTACAGTGGACAATAATGTGTATAGCCTATCTATACAACACCCTGCCTGATGATGACTTCATGTGTAAACTACAGTAACGTGATCGATAATGTGGTCAGGGTAGGTAACAACACATCCGCCACGCCTATCTTCAACACGGGGGCCCCTCAGGTGTGCGTGTTCAGTCCCCTCCTGTACTCCCTGTTCACTCATGACTGCATGGCCAGGCACAACTCCAACACCATCATTAAGTTTGCCGATGACACAACAGTGGTAGGCCTAGTCACCAACTACGACGAGACAGCCTATAGGGAGGAGGTCAGAGACCTGGCTGTGTTGTGCCAGGACAACAACCTCTCCCTCAACGTGATCAAGACAAAGGAGATGATTGTGGACTACAGGAAAATGAGAACCGTGCATGCCCACATTCTCATCGATGGGGCTGCAGTTGAGCAGGTTGAGAGCAACAAGTTCCTTGGTGTCCACATCACCAACAAACTAACAAGCACAAGAAGACAGTCGTGAAGAGGGCACGACAAAACCTATTCCCCCTCAGGAGTCTGAAAAGATTTGGTATGGGTCCTCAGATCCTCAAAAGGTTCTACAGCTGCACAATCGAGAACATCCTGACTGGTTGCATCACTGCCTGGTACGGCAATTGCTTGGCCTCCGACCGCAAGGCACTACAGAGGGTAGTGCGTACAGCCCAGTACATCACTGGGGCCAAGCTTCCTGCCATCCAGGACCTCTATACCAGGCGGTGTCAGAGGTAGGCCCTAAAAATTGTCAAAGACTCCAGCCACCCTAGTCATAGACTGTTCTCTCTGCTACAGCATGGCAAGCGGTACCGGAGTCTAGGTCCAAGAGGCTTCTTAACAGCTTCTACCCCCAAGCCATAAGACTGCTGACATCTAATCAAATGGCTACCCAGACTATTTGCATTGATTTGATTTGACTAGAGCATGTCTATACATGCTCTAGTCAAATCAAATCAATGCAAATAGCTGTTCTATTTACAGTGAGCTCCAAAAGTATTGGGACAGTGACAATTTTTGTTGTTGTTTTGGCTCTGTACTCCAGCACTTTGGATTTGGAATTATACAATAACTATGATGTTAAATTGCATACTGTCATCTCTAATTTGAGGGTATTTTCATCCATATCAGGTGAACCGTTTCGAAATTACAGCACTTTTTGTATCTATAGACGGGACTAATGCTGAAGTCAAAGATCATTTCAACAATGAAATGACATAACTCTACCCACAGCCCCACTATGGTCCCCCCCATTTTATATAGAGCCAAAACAACAAAAAATGTCTCTGTCCCAATACTTTTGGAGCTCACTGTATATGATGTAAAACATCCTGTGTAATGAAGGAAATAGAAATATGGTGAAAGGAAGTCTGGATGTACCTGTGTCTGTGTTCCCTTCGCATGCGGACCAGTCCGCCGAACAACAACGGGCGATTGACAGAAAGGAGAACAAGAAGAAAAGAGTTGGCAGAGCTTGCTCCTTCCCTGCCCAGATCTCGCCTGTTGTTCCCACATTCCTGGGGACCTCTTGGGGGATGAGAGCGCCGATGGGACTGATAACATTATTTGCCTGCTGTCTTAAAATCTATCAGTCCACACTCACTCACTGCCGAGCTATCTGTGTGTGTTGGGATAGACTCGCACAGACATGTCCCATACACACTGGACAGTTCCACATAGACCTGTAGTTTAGGGAAGTTCTAGGGAATGTGCAGTGATATTTTTTTATGTAACCTTTATTTATTAACTAGGCAAGTCAGTTAAGAACAAATTCTTATTTACAATGACAGCCTAGGAACAGTGGGTTAACTGCCTTGTTCAGCGGCAGAACCACAGATTTTTATTTTTTACCTTGTCACCTCGGGTATTCGATCTAGGAACCTTGTGGTTACTGTCCCAACGCTCTAACCACTAGGCTACCTGCCGCCCTAGGTAGGCTAGTGGTTAGAGCGTTGGGCCAGTAACCGAAATATGTGGCTGTGGGTAGAGTTATGTCATTTCATTGTTGAAATGATCTTTGACTTCAGCATTAGTCCCGTCTATAGAAGAGGGAGACACCTGTTTTACATGTTGCTCTATTGTTGTCCTACGTTTTCAAGAATTGGGCAGCGGAACATGGCTTTACATTGCACAGATATTGCACAATGGCATGTGCAAATCATAGAAAATTCCAGATGACAGTATCCTGATAGGCTAGACTCAATCACAATAAACAGATATCCTATGGCATGCTACATCATAATAAAGTAATGTAAAGTTACATCAA
This sequence comes from Salvelinus alpinus, assembly GCF_045679555.1. Lineage (NCBI taxonomy): Eukaryota > Metazoa > Chordata > Actinopteri > Salmoniformes > Salmonidae > Salvelinus > Salvelinus alpinus. Next base: position 17,295,171 of record NC_092101.1, on the reverse strand, counting down.
TGGCCATCAATGGAGATAACCAAGATGGCGTAGCAGTCAGACGTCTTTGTCTTTGTCTTGTCTCGTCCTATGTGTATATATCTTTTTCTTCGCGTTCTTTTTAATATTTTTCTCACCCAATGTGGTGTGGATCTGTTTTTTTTTTCCTAAAGTATTTCTACCTCCGAACGTAATACCTCAACTGAAGCTAGCTAGCTAACTAGCTATCAGCTATCAATCAGCTAACCACTGCTAGCGGTCATCGGCTAACCTTTAGCTCGGAAAGCTCTCGCCAGTTCGTACAACGCGCTTCAAACCAGAGCATACCGGACCTATTTTTCTCTCCATATCCCCGAATTCCTACCACAAACTCTGAACCTTTTCATCTGGATCATCACAGCTAGCTAACCGCAACCCGGGTTGACTACTCCTGGCTAACGTTTCCGTCCCGGAGCTAGCACCAACTAGCCTGGGGCTAGCCCATGCTAGACCCATCTCCCGGCTCACTCCTGGGCTACAATATCCGGACCCCTTCTACTGCCGGTACGGGGCATGGAACCCCACCGATCCTCTACGACTGGAATACCGACATAATCTGCCCGAGGATTCCAACAGGCCCCTCAGGCGCGACGCCCGCTGAAGGCCCATTCTGCTAACCTGCTAGCTACCTAGAGCTACTTGGAACCCTACTAACTCCACGACTGGTCTATCAACGTCACCGCACGAAGAGGCAAAAACAGACTTACCCCCATCACGACGTCCCCCAAAGCCTAACTTGCTAGCCCCGGTCTACTAACTGCTAGCTTGCTTGCCCCGGTCTGCTAACTGCTAGCCCCTGCTAACTGCTTGCTTGCTAACCCGGTCTGCTAATTGCTAGCTTGTTTAGCCCCGGCCTACTAACTGTTAGCATGTTAGCATCGGCCTGCTAACTGACTGAATCGCCGTGTCCCCCAGTCAGCCCAACCACTCACTGGACCCATATGTTCACTTGGCTACGCATGCCTCTCTCTAATATCTAATGACATCACCTGGTTTAAACGTCTCTAGAGACTATATCTCTCTCATCATTACTCAATGCCTAGGTTTACCTCCAATGTACTCACATCCTACCTTACCTTTGTCTGTACACTATGCCTTGAATCTATGCTATCGTGCCCAGAAACCTGCTCCTTTTACTCTCTGTTCCGAACGTGCTAGACGGCCAGTTCTTATAGCATTTAGCCGTACCCTTATCCTACTTCTCCTCTGTTCCTCTGGTGATGTAGAAGTTAATCCAGGTCCTGCAGTGCCTAGCTACACTCCCACTCCCCAGGTGCTCTCATTTGTTGACTTCTGTAATCGTAAAAGTCTTGGTTTCATGCATGTTAACATTAGAAGCCTACTCCCTAAGTTTGTCTTACTCATTGCTTTAGCACACTCTGCTAACCCGGATGTCTTACCCGTGTCTGAATCCTGGCTTAGGAAAACCACCAAAAACTCTGAAATCTCCATCGCTAACTATAACATTTTCCGCCAAGATAGAACTGCTAAAGGGGGCGTTGTTGCAATCTACTGCAAAGATAGCCTGCAGAGTTCTGTATTACTATCTAAGTCTGTACCCAAACAATTCGAGCTTCTACTTCTAAAAATTCACCTATCCAGAAACAAGTCTCTCACTGTTGCCGCTTGCTATAGACCTCCCTCTGCCCCCAGCTGTGCCCTCGATACCATATGTGAATTGATTGCCCCCCATCTATCTTCTGAGCTTGTGCTACTAGGTGACCTAAACTGGGACATGCTTAACACCCCGGCCATCCTACAATCCAAGCTTGATGCCCTCAATCTCACACAAATTATCAATGAACCTACCAGGTACAACTCCAAATCTGTAAACACGGGCACCCTCATAGATGTCATCCTAACTAACTCGCTCTCCAAATACACCTCTGCTGTTTTCAATCAAGATCTCAGCGATCACTGCCTCATTGCCTGCATCCGTAATGTGTCTGCGACCAAACGACCACCCCTCATCACTGTCAAACGCTCCCTAAAACACTTCTGCGAGCAGGCCTTTCTAATCGACCTGGCCGGGGTATCCTGGAATGACATTGACCTCATCCCGTCAGTAGATGATGCCTGGCTATTCTTTAAAAGTGCCTTCCTCACCATCTTAAATAAGCATGCTCCATTCAAAAAATGTAGAACTAGGAATAGATATAGTCCTTGGTTCACTCCGACCTGTCTGCCCTTGACCAGCATAAAAACATCCTGTGGCGTTCTGCATTAGCATCGAACAGTCCCCGTGATATGCAACTTTTCAGGGAAGTTAGGAACAAATATACACAGGCAGTTAGGAAAGCTTTTTCAGACAGAAATTTGCATCCTGTAGTACTAACTCAAAAAAGTTCTGGGACACTGTAAAGTCCATGGAGAATAAGAGCACCTCCTCCCAGCTGCCCACTGCTCTGAGGCTAGGAAACACTGTCACCACTGATAAATCCACTATAATTGAGAATTTCAATAAGCATTTCTCTACGGCTGGCCATGCTTTCCACCTGGCTACCCCTACCCCGGTCAACTGCCCGGCACCCTCCACAGCAACCCGCCAAAGCCCCCAGCATTTCTCCTTTACCCAAATCCAGATAGCTGATGTTCTGAAAGAGCTGCAAAATCTGGACCCCTACAAATCAGCCGGGCTAGACAATCTGGACCCTCTCTTTCTAAAATTATCTGCCGAAATTGTTGCAACCCCTATTACTAGCCTGTTAAACCTCTCTTTCATATCATATGAGATTCCCAAAGATTGGAAAGCTGCCGCGGTCATCCCCCTCTTCAAAGGGGGAGATACTCTAGACCCAAACTGCTACAGACCTATATCTATCCTACCCTGTCTTTCTAAGGTCTTCGAAAACCAAGTTAACAAACAGATTACCGACCATTTCGAATCCCACCGTACCTTCTCCGCTATGCAATCTGGTTTCAGAGCTGGTCATGGGTGCACCTCAGCCACGCTCAAGGTCCTAAACGACATCATAACCGCCATCGATAAGAAACATTACTGTGCAGCCGTATTCATCGACCTGGCCAAGGCTTTCGACTCTGTCAATCACTGCATTCTTATTGGCAGACTCGACAGCCTTGGTTTCTCAAATGATTGCCTCGCCTGGTTTACCAACTACTTCTCTGATAGAGTTCAGTGTGTCAAATCGGAGGGCCTGTTGTCCGGACCTCTGGCAGTCTCTATGGGGGTGCCACAGGGTTCAATCCTCAGGCCGACTCTCTTCTCTGTATACATCAATGATGTTGCTCTTGCTGCTGGTGATTCTCTGATACACCTCTACGCAGACGACACCATTCTGTATACTTCTGGCCCCTCTTTGGACACTGTGTTAACTAACCTCCAGACGAGCTTCAATGCCATACAACTCTCCTTCCGTGGCCTCCAACTGCTCTTAAACGCAAGTAAAACGAAATGCATGCTGTTCAACTGATCACTGCCCGCACCTGCTCGCCCGTCCAGCATCACTACTCTGGACAGCTCTGACTTAGAATATGTGGACAACTACAAATACCTAGGTGTCTGGTTAGACTGTACACTCTCCTTCCAGACTCACATTAAGCATCTCCAATCCAAAATTAAATCTAGAATTGGCTTCCTATATCGCAACAAAGCATCCTTCACTCATGCTGCCAAACATACCCTCGTAAAACTGACCATCCTACCGATCCTCGACTTCGGTGATGTCATCTATGAAATTGCCAACACTCTACTCAACAAACTGGATGCAGTCTATCACAGTGCCATCCGTTTTGTCACCAAAGCCCCATACACTACCCACCATTGCGACCTGTACGCTCTCGATGGTTGGCCCTCGCTTCATACTCGTCGCCAAACCCACTGGCTACAGGTTATCTACAAATCTCTGCTAGGTAAAGCCCCACCTTATCTCAGCTCACTGGTCACCATAGCAGCACCCACTCGTAGCACGCGCTCCAGCAGGTATATCTCACTGGTCACCCCCAAAGCCAATTCATCCTTTGGTCGTCTTTCCTTCCAGTTCTCTGCTGCCAATGACTGGAACGAACTGCAAAAATCTCTGAAGCTGGAGACTCATATCTCCCTCACTAGCTTTAAGCACTAGCTGTCAGAGCAGCTCACAGATCACTGCACCTGTACATAGCCCATCTGTAAACAGCCCATCTATCTACCTACCTCATCCCCATACTGTATTTATTTATTTATCTTGCTCCTTTGCACCCCAGTATCTCTACTTGCACATTCATCTTCTGCACATCTACCATTCCAGTGTTTTAATTGCTATATTGTAATTACTTCACCACCATGGCCTATTTATTGACTTAACTCCCTTATCTTACCTCATTTGCACTCACTGTACATATACTTTTTGTTTTCTTTTGTTCTACTGTATTATTGACTATGTTTTGTTTATTCCATGTGTAACTCTGTGTTGTTGTATGTGTCGAATTGCTTTGCTTTATCTTGGCCAGGTTGCAGTTGCAAATGAGAACTTGTTCTCAACTAGCCTACCTGGTTAAATAAAGGTGAAATAAAAAATAAAAAAATAAAAATCAAGTTCCCATACAGGCACTTGGATCAAGATGACGAAGTAAAGAAGTTAACTTAATATTCATTGTCGATACCTTTCCTTTAATTAGAGACTTAGAGTGACAGTTAAGTGGAAACATAACAACAGTATCGAGAGAAACACACTATGCAACGTATACACAACATAGAGTTGACATAAAATTCCCAGATGATAATGAAAATTCCAATTGTGATTCTCTTTTCAGAATGCATCTAACCTATGACCCTGGCTCTTTTTATATAGTGTTTTACAGTTATACGCTATGGCTGAGTTGTTTTATGTGTCATCTTCTAGAGAAACACCCTTTGACACTGTCATACCCAGTATAGTTTAACAAGCACATGGCACAGGTCATGCAGTATAATGCCAACAGTTGACGAATGAGCATTCAATATCAAATTCAATGACATACTACTAGTATGGAAACATAAATTCATCCCTATTCTGGCTATATTTTACTCTAACCCTCTGTGCCAGTGAGTTAGGTGTGCAGAACAAAAAGATGTGCCTGTGTGTGTGTGTGTGTGTGTGTGTGTGAACTGGCTGAGCTCAGGTGAAAGCTGACTCTCACACTCCCTCGGCCCCGGCTGTGAGGGGTGACATTCTCTCACACACAATCCCTCTCTGGTACAGTTTCAGGGCCAGCACAGCACTCTGCCCTGTTTCCCCTTTATACTGGTTCTGCTGGGAGAAGTGCTCAGGGGATTAGCCAGGTCCTTCAAAGGCCATTAAAGTAAATGACAGGTATCCTGTTTCGGCGGTGCTGGGACAGGCCAGATGAGGAGCGCAGAGGCCAAGCAGGAGAGCAGGGGTCAGCTTGGGACAAAAAGACAGGGCCAGCGTGGGCCTCACTCTATCTGGCTCACTCCCTGGCTCCCCAAACTGGGGGCCCTGTGTTTATGAATGGTCCGCTTGATGGGACCGCAGAGACATTGTCTCGCACTGGTAACTTTAGTCCAGCGTATTGTTTTCAGATTGTGGTGTCTTTGTTTTCTTTTGGGCATGGCTTCCCCTGATGGAGAATTTATTCAAATAAAAATGAACACTTCTCTCATCAGACTAGTCAATTAAACAATGTTGCAACTTAGTAACAATGATCATTCACATTGCCATTTGCATTTCAACATAAAAGACTAAGCAGTATGAAATGAAAGGTTTTGTTAAAACTACCTAGGATTTTGGAGGAAAATTGTTTTAGGTAACGAATGGATTTAGGTTATGTCATGTTAATGTTTCCCTCTAATGTGGGGATGTCAGATTCTATCGTACTAGTTCGTACCTGGCAGCTGTACTATATCAACTTGGACAGAATCCTTGCCAGACAGTCCTTTCCCTCTGCTAAACATTTTCATAAAATTGCATTTAGATTTTGCAATTCCATCAAAGGCCTACATTTGAATACTTGGGACAGCCACACACCATTGAAGTTTATCCGTCCATCATTTTATCAGTCTACATCAATCTATTGGACAGTGTGTAAGACATTATGAGACAGATACAGCTGATAACGCTGCATAGATGGCCATAGGGAGTTCCGTATCCTGCCATTTTCTCTGGACAGCACACACACTCTGCCCCTTGGCCACCACCGCACACACGAACACACACACACTCTCTCTCTCTCTCTCTCTCTCTCCATCCTCGCCCCACCCGGTGAACTGCAATCTAGCAGAGCTGCGGAAGTGTTTCATTTACCAATTACCGCTTGCAGATAAAGCACACGTTCCCACAGTCTAGAAGGCCAGGGTCAAATGTGACCAATTAGCCCATCCCCTCCAAGCAGAGATTACCTGATTTATCCACAGTATAACAGGGCAAATCCTTCAGAATCATGACCCACAACTAGTATGGACCAACCCAAAGACACATAGTACAACTCTATAACAGTAAAACAACATTGCAGAAAACAGGCAAACAGTGCACGTAACCACTAAAGTGGGTTGCCTTTCAGGTACTGGGCCTAACTATGCAGATACTGAACAAGAATTGGTACAGATTCTTGATGTTCAGTATCTTAAAAAAAAGAAGAAGTGTTTTATTTGTTTATAGGGGGTAGATCAGCTGTAATATTGCAGATAGATTGTGGCTTCCATCAATGTAACTGTCTGCACCACTTCCAATCCCCATATATGTTTTTGCAAATATATATATATATATATATATATATATATAAATATATATATATACATATACATGCATACATGCACATACATACATACACATATACATACATACTGTACATATACATACATATATATATACATATCTTTAAAAAATATACATATTTCCTTTATTACTTTCTAACCCTAGCACCCCTCCCCCAATTGGAGTAAACTAGTGAACAACAACCCTTAGGCCTGTATTTCCAGCTAATACATACTACATACATTTTATGGACACAGTCTATTTTACAATAGTTTTATTTGGTTTGTTTTTACTCTTGTCCTTCCTCTACCTTCAACCTCTCCCATATATTTATGATGTCCATCCGGTTTGATTTCTATTTGCCATATCTTTCAAACTGTGCTCTTTTCAAAAAAGTTCTTAACCTATATACGTTTTACGGGCACAGTATGTTTTACATGAGTTGTCTTGTTGTTATTAGTTGTTATTAGTCCCAATCTTCAGCTCCATTCAACCCCTACCATCTATCTCTTAACATAATCCATATTGGATCCATAATCCACATTCTATTTGCCATATATTTCTCAACTGATGTGACGTTTCACAAAAGTTCTGAACCTTTCTATTCTCATTGTTTCTACAGATTGTAAATTGAAAATAAACATGTTCAGTATCTTCATTTGATCACCCTGTTGTTGCAGGAGGTTTCCTGTTGTAGTGTATTCAAAGTTTAGAAAGGCTTCTAAAGTTTGTAATTTTACACTTTCAAATGTCAGACTTGATTAGCCCTAACAAAAAATGTATCACCCTCAACAAAAATGTCCATTGATTATAATACACACAATAATTAAAATGTCCTGTTGCTGCAGGATTATTTTCCTGCTGTGAGAAACTGGTCAAATTAAGATCCTGCATCTGTATAATAGCTTGTTGAAAAATTATTACAAACATGAGTCATTCAAGATAGGGTATGCAGTAAAATAGGTTAGTATGGGAGACCTCCCACCCTGCCACACAGATAGCTAATAATTTCATCTGTAAACACAACCACAACCTGCTCATAATTGGAATGCAAACATGCATTGATTGACTCTCCATGCTAGCTGTATTATTAACACTGAGTTCCTCAGGCCTGTAAAGTCTAAGATGTGAGTGTGTAATGGAACAGCAATCACCCCATCAACTCCCTCCAGCATGAACGATCAGACAACAATTCCTCAATACTGATGAGACCTAGAGGCATCTTGGCGGTGCACGAGAGGGTGTGGGGCAACTGACGGATTGGAGAGGTGAAAGGGGTTAACGAAGCAACGGTCTGGTCGTCTGTCTGTGCCTGTATGGTACAGAGGGTGCCGCAATCTGACCCGAAACATTGGCTTTTCTTTAATCAGGGAGAGAGAACGAGGGCAATTCCTCCAAATCATGCATCGCATCTGTAACGAGCGAGAGGCTATCAAAGGCTTCACAGATAGTTAAGGGCAGATTTGCCTCGCGCTTTGTGACTCACGGCTTCTGCAGTTTCCTGCACTTTGCTATCAAAAGGGGTCCGGCCGGGATTCGAATCTGAGGTCATTCCCCCAGTGCCACTAAATTGCAGTTGGAGTTGCATCTGCAGCTGGTTTGCTGTCCAGACGCAGGCACCGGCAGTCCTCTCTGACTGGAAACAGAACCAGAGGAAAACAAGGTCTTGTTTATCATTTCCTACCTTCATCTGTGGCGGCCCCTTGGAAAAAAAGTGTAACACTAATTCAGGACAAGCCACATCTGAATTTAACCAGAGAATGTCAGATTAAACACTGGAGCTCCAACACTGAGGTACAGTGAGAACATGGCGCTCATGTTTACACACCCGATTATCATGCTATCAGACTACATGCTATTTCATTAACTCATTTGAAATTCACTTAGCTCCCTTTAGCCTTAATTAACCCTACCCAGCCCAGTGATGACATCTGGCTTCTCTGGGTTTCTTTTGAACCTCCCTTTTTCCAAATTATCCAGGGACTTTGAAAACATAGAAAACAGGACCTGTGTTGCCGTGACAACCTGGGTGAGACGAGGTGTGTGTGTGTCTGCGTGTGGTGGGGGATGAGGTTGAGTGGCTCGTCAGGTTCAGCTCAGAGAAGTTCCACTGGATGAATATGACACAGAGCAGTCTCCCTGGCCTCAGTTTGCCCCGTATTTACATTATTAAAATGAGACGGGCAGACAGGGAGGTGACAGGCGGCACAAGAGGGAAATCAGGGCCCTGTCAGAACTGTCACTTGCTCCACTGGCCAAAGGGCCCTGACCCCAATCCTATCCACTGCAGGGGAGGAAAGAGAGAGAGGAGGGGGGAGGGGGGTGGCATCTAGACCCTGTCTGCTCATCTCAGTCAGCACACACACACACACACACACACAATTGTTTTACTATCCTTGTGGGGACCAAACAATTGATTCCCATTCAAAATCCTTTTTTCCCTAACCCTAAACCCAACACTTAACCCTAACCTTAACCCCTAACTCCTAACCCTAAACATCTAACCCTAATTCTAGTAAAACCAAAAACACACACACACTCACACACGTCAACCAGATCATGTTGCAGCCGCTCCAACTGTCACTGGCAAAGATGTGTTGGAAGCCTGCAATTTTAAACACATCTAAATATTCTGTCTGGGGACGCCTGGCTACGGATGGCTGCAGGCTTCATGGGGGAGACTTTCATCGCCTGCTCCACACTGTTAGCTGACTCGCATTCTTCATGAGTCATAGTCATTCCAAAATAGATGCTAAATTATCTGATATCTGAAAGCCCCGTCCCATATGAAAGTGATTTTTCAGTATATTCCCTCTCTCTCTCTCTCTCCCTCTCTCGCTCTCATTCATAATGTTTCTGGAAAATAAGCCCTCAGCTGGAACCAGGATGAAGTTGGTCATTACTGTAACTGCTCAATGAGAGGGGCTGGCTTGTTTTAGATGAAACCTTACTGATCCACTTCCTTACTGCAGCTGTCCGTGGAGAAAGACCACTGACACTACAATGCTTTGTGACCACCCTCTGTGCTTTAATGAAGAGCATGACCTCCTACACACACACACACACACACACACACACACACACACACACACACACACACACACACACACACACACACACACACACACACACACACACACACACACACACACACACACACACACACACACACACACAGATCTTAATCTACTACAAGGTGAGGTCTGGATCTGATTACGCATTAGGGGAAGGGAAGGCACATCTTTTACAGTTTAGAGTCCACTTCATGCTCCTACAATGGCACAAGTATAAACACTGAACATGCATTCTAAAACACACACGTACAAGTTCACAAAGAACTTTGACACGCTACTCAGATCCTGCTCATGTTCAATTAGCTAAATGCTCCCCCTGATACAAAGCAGGTACAGAGAACGTGTATGTAATGTCCTTTTAGAGGAAGGTGGGGTGCATGGTCTAAACCTGATGGTATGCAGGGACCCGGGGAGTTGACTTTCACATTTGCATTCATTATCCACTTCCAGAAATAGCTAAGGTTACAGTACATCAGATAGAGTCTGTAGACCTGCTCTTTCCTTGACTTTGGGCGGGCATACGAAACTACAGTAGGTCAGGCTATTCCTCCTATCTGTAATATTGTACTGCACTTCTTTTGTAGGTGTGTATGTGTCTGTCTGTCTATCTGGCTGGGTGTGGTCTAGTACTATAAAGGGGTCAGGGTTCACTTCTCAGGATGACCCACTAACCACTCACTCCTGTAATCTGTGAAATCACACCCTGTCCTAGAAACGTGCCAGAGAACATCTCACACAGGAGGACCTTGGATTAGTGCCAACGATTCATACCAACAAACCCAGCACCACTGTATAATAATGAGTCATAGAGATATGGAGTAACGATAAGGCCTAGTAGTAAAACTAAACCAATTTTCCCAATAATTGTCATTCACATGATTCAAATAACCTGTATAGCTGTTATTTCCAGTTTATTTCACTGTGACACAATGTGACTTCCCTGTGGAGACGTAATTAGCCAGATATACAATCTATTACACACATAGTAGCAGTCAATGAAGTCTCTCAGTTGCCTGACAGCAGGTCATTATTTACTGCAGCCATGCAGGCATGTTGCTGATGTGAGGGACTTGGGTCCAGAGAGCTTTCCACACAACACTTCTCCTCCCTCCACAGACAGATGAGGCAAGGCAGGTGGGTCTTTCTGGCCGGGCCCCAGACTGAAGTACGCAGGAAATGGTGGGGAGGCAGAGGCCCAGATTTACCTGAGTGTAGAGGCGCGTGGCGTCTTAACCTAGCCCTGTTTTATGGTTGCTTATTGCTTCCTTTAGGACCCAATCTATGGTAATCTGTCTTAACTCCAATGGGTGGGCAAGCTAGCCAACAACCGGCAGGTGTGCCGACTACACATTCTTAACTGTTATTCCTTTCTGCCTGTTACCGTTTCTTACTCACATCGAGGTTCCCTGTGATTTAAGAGCTCCTCTTTCAGCTTCCTTTTTTTCCCTGGGCCAACAGCTCTTTCCAAGACAATGATGTCTGGCTCCATCGAACTGGGAGGCGAGACTCTTCATTTGAAAAGGTCTAAACAAAACCATTAAAACTCCGGCAGTTGGCCTAAGGGAGGGACTGCCCTTGTCCTCCACCTTGCAGTGCCTTGCAGTCCCGGGGTTGAGCCTATGTCTCCCTCTCCGTCTTATGGAGCGGCCTGATTTAAGCCGAGAACTGAGTGCTGCTGACAATATTTTCTTTGGCAGATGATGATTCCAAACATATGGTGCTGCTGCCTGAGTAAGACTGGCTGACTGGCGGTTCCCAGCTGATCTAATGAATACTTACTTTACACCTTTCACAAAAACCTCTCTAATAATAACAGTGGTCATTGAGGAAAACACTGAGCTCTATTCCCCTCTAAAAAGTTACTGCTTGGCTCACAGTCTGTGTATAACACTGCAATGCCTGCTGTAATGTATTGTAGGTCATTACAATGGTGTATGAGGAGGGTAAATCATTTTGGGGAGCATGGCTTGGACTCTATTAGCAACAGTATATTAGTCTGGGTAGCCAGCAGACAGAGCTGAATAACATCAGTGGGAAAGGGTTGTTTCTGGCATCAAGAACACTTGGTCCCTTGTCTCACTGTATCTTTAATCTAGATTCAGATTCAGATTGTTTAATTGTCACATGTACAGGGTTGCAGGTGGGATTGCAGGGTACAGTGAAAATATTGCAGGACTAGTGAAATAAAAAATGAAAATATAATACAAACAATACAAATAAAAATATCACTATTTACATCATAACAACAGTGGCAGTGAAGACTAAAAAAATGTCCATTGGGTTGGAGGCAGAGTAAAGACTGTTGAGGGGGTGGTGTGGAATGACTATAGGGGGAGCAGCAGCATGATCATTGAGTGAAATAAAAACAAAGAGTAATAATATAAATTTTAACAACATAATATATATATATTACCATCTAGGCTATCAAACTCTGTAATTGTTTCAGTTCTCCCCAATTAACTCTCTCCAAAGTCTATAGATAATGTGTGAAGCTCTAATTCCCCATGTCATTAAAACAGTCATGCAAATGGAGACTCTCCTAACATAATTAGCTCAAGTCTTTAAAAGAGGGTTCCTTATTGGCAATGGTATTGTCTCCTTTTCTACTCTTTCAAACCCACAGAATGTACAAAGTGGTAAGACGTAAAAAGGAGTGGATTCTTGGAGCCAAAGTCAGACTCAATAAACCCATTGATGAACCCAGTATAGAACAGAAAGGATCAGACTGTGGTTGTTAGCTGGTATTTGTATTTAAAAAAAATTGGCCATTCATGATATCAAACTCCGGTGTTAGAAGCCATTGAGGTTAGACTAATTAGAGTGCCACACTGCCACACATTTTCCACAACATTCCCAGGGTGTCTGAGTGTGTGTGTGTGTGTGTGTGTGTGTGTGTGTGTGTGTGTGTGTGTGTGTGTGTGTGTGTGTGTGTGTGTGTGTGTGTGTGTGTGTGTGTGTGTGTGTGTGTGTGTGTGTGTGTGTGTGTGTGCGCGCGCGCGCGCGTGTTTTATTTAGCTTTTTGCCTCTCAATGCCAGGAACAGCTGGCAATAGATCGATTTTCATCGTTTCCGACTCAGGCCAGGGCCACAGTCCTTATTCAGAAGGATTAAAGTGGCAGGATTCGTGGAATTTTCCCCTCCTGTTCGCACCATGATTCTCTCTGAAGCCCCTCAGACGCTTTAGAGGAAACCTCGCATCAGGTCTAATGAGCAATGGGAAAGCCTCTAGCTCTCCTATTAAATGTCCACCACAATACTAAGCAGAGCACAACCCAGCCCTCTCACACCCTCATTAACATGTGTGCCCTCTCCCTATTCAAAACAGCCTGTCCTTACTTTAGCCAGGTGCTTCCCTTCTTAGCTTTTACTCCATGCTGTTGATGCAGTCACTCTGACTTAGCATTGATGGTGAGTCATGAGGAGGAGTTAGACATAATATTTAAGACATAATTTAACTTTCTCACTCCTTCATAAGGGCCAACTAAATACCCAAATCATCGTGAAATGTCTAGTGTAGTACCAGGTCTATTGCCAAAGCAAGGGTATGCAAACATGTTATGACCTGGAAATTGGGAAATTGGAAAATACACAAGTCATTCAGTTAAGCTTCCTGTCCTTGTTCCAGTATCAGGAACATTATCAATAAGGAAAAATAAGTGACCGACTGAATCACATTTAAATACTCAGGTGTCCACACTACCTGCATGTGTACACCAACGATAGGTCAGGTTTACTGCAACTTCATTTTAAGGGGTCCTTATTAGGATAAATATATATGTAATTACACTGTAACAAGTATTGTAATTAATTGTAATAATTAATAGTTAGTCTATACTAACAACATTAATTAATTAATCAATTAATTAAAAATTTTTATGAATGAAGGAAATTGTATTTTTGTGTCAAATCGCCAACTGGCAACCCATCCCTTATGGGATTAATTGAGACATAAACAAACATTACAATAATTCACTATGGTAATTCAATTATAATTCTTCTTCCGGTGTTCTCTGCATTGAGATTTTTTTTTCTCCATGTTTCATGTTTTTAGTCAATATGTCCCACTCATACATTTTCATCATGTTGGGCTAAATTATAGAACTCCGGGATGCGACTCCGGGATGCTGGCCTTCTTGGCAGAGTTTCTCTGTCCAGTGTCTGTGTTCTTTTGCCCATTTTATTTTTTCATTTTTATTGGCCAGTCTGAGATATGGCTTTTTCTTTGCAACTCTGCCTAGAAGGCCAGCATCCCGGAGTCACCTTTTCACTGTTGACGTTGAGACTGGTGTTTTGCGGGTACTATTTAATAAAGCTGCCAGTTGAGGACTTGTGAGGTGTTTGTTTCTCAAACTAGACACACTAATGTACTTGTCCTCTTGCTCAGTTGTGCACCGGGGCATCCCACTCCTCTTTCTATTCTGGTTGGAACCAGTTTGCGCTGTTCTGTGAAGGAAGTAGTACACAGCGTTGTACGAGATCTTCAGTTTCTTGGCAATTTCTCGCATGGAATAGCCTTCATTTCTCAGAACAAAAATAGATTGCCGATTTTCAGAAGGACTTTGTTTCTGGCCATTTTGAGCCTGTAATCAAACCCACAAATGCTGATGCTCCAGATACTCAACTAGTCTAAAGAAGGCCAGTTTTATTGCTTCTTTAAATCAACACAACAGTTTTCAGCTGTGCTAACATAATTGCAAAAGGGTTTTCTAATGATCAATTAGCCTTTTAAAATGATAAACTTGGATTAGCTAACACAATGTGCCATTGGAACACAGGAGTGATGGTTGCTGATAATGGGCATCTGTACGCCTATGTAGATATTCCATTAAAAATCAGCCGTTTCCAGCTACAATAGTCATTTACAACATGATCAATGTCTACACTGTATTTCTGATCAATTTTATGTTATTTTAATGGACAAAAAATGTGCTTTTCTTTCAAAAGCAAGGACGTTTAGCAAGGACATTTAGCTAGCTAACCAACAACTGTAACGATGTATTTGAGAGAGAACAAGTAGTTATTGTACAAATGTATTTGTGTTTTCAATAAACATTGGAGACGACATATAGCTTACATGTTGTCAACAGTCTAAGTCAACCTATCTGTTTTGCCCCATGGTTGTGCGCTCGTCATTTTTGTTGCTAAATAATCAACCCGTCTATAGAAATGATAGTGATCATAGATTGGAGAACGGTAGGGCTAGTAGGCTAATTGTAGTGTCTTTGCTAAATTGTCATACAGTCTTCTTCTTTACCACAGATTGCCACAAGGTCTCTAAAGACTCCAGGATGGGAAAATGCTTACGAACAAGAAACAGATGAAGACACAGGCGTTGTCAATTTCCATTGTTACTTGTAATGTTAAAGGATAGGTAGCATGAGTTTTTACTCACAACTAGTGTGGTCAAAGACTTAGTAACTTAGTTGTAGTCACGGTGTGGTCGTTTATTTTCTTAAATCACTGAACACAACAGGCGTTTATTTGATACAGGCTTATGCATTATAGCTGTATTTTTTGTTTTCGTCCTGGGAAAGTTCAATCAGTGACGTCATTGGTTGATTGAGCCTGCTGTCTGCTGTCTGATCAAAAAATAATAATTTGTAGCAATTATTCTGGCCTTTGTGTTTTGCTGATTGTATGATCATGCTAACAGCGAGTAGATATGGTTGTCCTTGTTCAAAAGAGCCATTGGACTTGTCTCAACGATGTTCCTATATGCCAGGACATTGTCGGATATCTAGGTTGTCTCATTTTCCCTGGCTTTGTAAAGACTACAGCCTGACAGGAACCATTAGTACCACTACAAGCCAAGCTAGCCATGTTTAGCTAGTTAGCTAGCTGTGTTTGCTATACCTAAAATGTACTGTAGTCTAACGTTATAGCTACAGTAGATAACTAGCCTAGCTAGCCACAGTGCCTCTCATTAGGATCAAAACTGGAGACGTATTTTAATGACGATAAAGGAGAGAAAATAATGACTGGCTTGATGACTCATATTAGTCTTGGAATAACTATACGTATGTATTGTAGCTAGCTAGCTAACGTGTGTCTGTGAGATGTATCACATTTAACTTGTTTAGTGTAGTCCGTTTCCAACTCCACTCACTATTTGTAGCTGTATAGTCTGTTTGTTTATGTTGTAGGTCTTGGCTAGCTTAATGTTCCATTTGGTAGCTAGCTAGCACTCACTCACATGGCCGGTAGCACCGTCATGGAAGGGGACATGAGGGAAGCTCTTCAATATTAGGTTTTTCTAAGTAGTGAGAACGCTCAGGAGCAGGCAATGTTTAAAACTAATCTTTAGACATGTATTTTTCTTAAATGTAGTTTTGTAATTGACTAAAACAAGCAGACAACAATAAAAATGTTTTTAAAAAATTTCAAGTTTTAGGTGTGAGTCAATGGGGTAACCTAGGTAACAACAGGCTGTTTTCCCCACAGGCAGGCAGGGCCGTGACTTTCTATCTAATACAGGCTGGAACTATAACTATAAAAATAGTTATTTTGGGGGGTTTTGAAATATTATTTTACTTATTTTCAGAACTACCCACAATTCACTGTTGTCAACGTCAGCTGGCTAACGCTAGCTACTAGCCATGCTAGCATGTAATTACATTCAATTCAACGAAGAAGAAAGCATATAAATTCATGCGAAAAACGGCATCTCTTCTCCTGTGCATTTGGTAGTTGTAGTCAAGCTAGCGAGTGAGTTGTAGTAGTTTTCCGTCATCCACAGCTAATGCTAGTTTTCAATTCAGACCCAACAGCTTTTTAAAAAGTGAAATATACCAAGGAGGTGTGTTATTGCTGGGTGCAGTAATACCCACAAGGATGGGGTTTCGACTAATTTGGAATGAGGCACCGACTGAAACCAGGTGCTGTGTGGAGCGTGAATGTGAAGCCTGCAACCTCTGTTTCCTACCGACCTACCGGTACATTGTGAGTGTCAGCAGTGATGGAGATAAACCGCTTAAATTCAATTTGGATTTACCTTACTATATCGCTATTCAATTAACTGACTCTCCCTCGGCTGGTAAAAAGGCCTCTCCCTCTGAAGTGCCTCTCTCCTTGGCTCTTCTTTGGTAGCTAACTCATCTGTCTATCAGTAAGTTCTGTGGGTTCTTACCTGTGCTAGACTAGTTGGTGTTGTTCTCTGGCTTACTACTTAACGTAAACTCACCCCATTCCGTACAAATGTGCGCAACCGCAACATTCAAACGAGGCTACAAAGAAAACTAATGGGACTGTGTTGACTTCAAAATCGGGGGTGTGAACTAGGTTTCTATTCAAGCATTGATCGACATGGTAAAAATGGACTCTCCGTTACATCTAGACGTGTCATGTCGTAACGTACAGCAAGCATTAAGCAACTATTTCTGTCTTACAATCTCTCTCCACCAGGTTTAGCACTTCTCTCATCCTTTAAAAACAAGAAATGGAAAGTGACGGGGGTAAGGGGGATACCTAGTCATTTTTTGCGTCTTCATTGCATGCGATCATCATTCTCAAAGCCGCTGTTTACTTCTAAGATCACTTTAGCACCGCTCTAAAAACCCGATTCAAATTCGACACAAACCTTCAAATAGGCATGTAATGGCACATTATATAAACTCTTTATAGTGTTTTATTTACATTTTAGAGGCGATAAGGTGATAAGTTGGACAGATCGAGTGAAAAAAAGCAAATTCTCACTCTCACGCATTAGTTTCGCTTCCCCACCCGACATTTTTAAAAAGACCCGCCATTTTTAAAAAGACCCGACGGGGCTCATTGCCTGCTTGAATTATGCAGAAACAGGCAGCGTTTAGGTCATGTAATTTATTCTGTTGGAAAGGGGATAAATTGTGCTTTACAATGGTATTCACATTACAGTTGATCTGGAAGTATTACGTTTTGGGGTGCTAAAATAAGGGCAATTGTACGGACCAAGGCGATGTACGAGTTTACGTTAGCTATGTCAACCGTGGTGGTTGGCTAGCTAGGCTAGTTAGCTGGCTAAGCTAGCTAGCAGGCTAAAATAACTAACTTTAGCTGGCTGGCTTGCTGGCTAAGATGACTGTATATACCGGTAGTTAACATTTTTTGTTAACTGATTAGATGGCGTTATGTATTTCCAAAATTTTGGTTTACTTTAATTTAGCTGTAAGCTAGGTGCTGATAGCGCCTGGCTGACTCATATAGTGCTAACATAACATTAGCAGGCTATTAGGGCAAACATTGACTGTCAACCTTGCAAGCTGATTTGTAACAATAAATTAAAAAAGTATTTGCTTGTAAGTTGGCTGAAAATTAAATTGAAACCAGTAGTCAAGAATGCAAATGATTTGGTTTCATTTGAAGTTATACATTTGAAGTTATTGTTGTTGGAGTTTACATGATAGGGAATAGGCTGGCTTGCCGGGTCCTCCATACAGCATCACACCCCACATAACATTTTTCAGCATTACATCACGGCATTATTCGGAATTCTGATCGGTTTTATTTAATAACTCCAAAAATAGAAAAGTGAGGTGTAGGGGAAAAATACAATACCGTTTTTTCTGAATTAGCTAGCTAGCTAGGCTACACATCTATAGGCTGTAGATTTGAGTCACCACTATTAAAATCGTTATTTTATGTTATTGAGTAGGCCTATATCTTTGTTTATTCAAATTAATCAAATTATTAATACAACAATATAAATCCTCATTATTTTGTAAGAAATGTAAGGTATTTTTAAATGTTGCAATTAAGTTGACTAAATTAGATGCTCATATTTAGTTTGTTTTCACTGGGGAATGAGTAGTAAATAAGTATAAGGTAATTGCTCATGGGTAACTATGTACATAGGTGACGTACTATGTAGGTACACAATAATTACAATTACAATACGTAGCCCTTAAGATACACTTCATTTTAACTAGCTAAATCTTGTTTAATTACATTGTACTTATTCAGATAGTACATGTACTCTGTGGTGTACTAGTGGGTTTATCCTCCCACTTGGACGGCAAGGAGGTTCAGGTTGTCATAATGGGCAACAACACATTAATTATAAGTAATTTTTGAAATTACAATCTGGGATGACATTTGTATGGTAGACCCCAGTCAGTGAGGTTGACCTATATCTGATCTGTTTTTGTCAACTCAACCAAGTTCACCCAGATTATACACTTTTGGGGTGCAGCTGCTAGTGACAACATTGAGTGGAGAATTTGTTGAACAGTGCGTATTCATGGGTAGGTAATTAGAGCCTATTGAGCCTCCAACCTTTCTAACCTTGGACACCTAGTGCTTCTGTCCACGAGAGATTCAAATTTTGTGACAGTTGGTACTGAATCAGATGCAACTGAGAAGAAACGAAACAAATGGTGGAAATGTGCCCATTTGTATCAAGCATGGTAATGAGCATTTGTTGTTACACCTGTAATTAGACTGCAGTTACCGCCAGTTACATGTTATTAGAGTCATTACAATTAACTACAATACTTGTTACAGTGTAATCACACATGTAATTACACTGTAATAGGAACCCTTAAAACTAACTGTTAGCAAGTTCTAGCTACAATAAACAGAAATAAACTCGTATTTTAGGAACTAAACAATAAATATCATAACGTGGACATTGCTGAGGCCAATTTGTAAGGTCTTTACAAGCAGCTAGTTGCCTGTAAAATAATTTATCCTACCCAATTCAAGTTCAACCTAGTCCTTCTCTGGCCAGTGAGTGACAGTTTCCCCTCTCTCAAATGGGTTTAAATCCTTTCCACAACATATTCTAGAGGGGTGGAAGATTTTCTTCCTATGGGCCCAGTCCAAGTCAAATACTCATGAACTCATTGCAAAGGAAAGTCGCACATCAAACAGCAAGATGTTGCAAAGCTAAGCTTAAGGGAAATGTGGTAAACAGGACCCACCTCCTCCCAGTGTAAACTGCACAGATGAAGAACGGTAAAACAGCAAACTGACACATAGCGAAGCAGACATATTTTAATGTGACTTCTCTGATTATACTTGTCACATTACCTTATTTCCTCAGGTTAAACGCGGTGTCATAGTCTGGAGCCTGCTCAACTGTTTGATGCTCTTAGCCACACACACCCTTCATTTCAACAGTGTGTCCTTTTCAAGTGAGATGTGAACATGGCTCATTCATTGGCACGCCTGCCAACTATATTTCATGCTGACCTGACATGAGAAAAAAGGAAAAAGTATGTAAACGAGGTTGGCCAAGCATAATGATCCAATATGTATTTTGAACTGGACTAAGGCTGGCTGAGGAACATCAAACATTGTGTTGTGATTTTATTGGTCTCCCTACTCAGTGATTGGCTGTTGGGGTTTATCGTGTGGAGGTCGGTCTGACCTCGACAGCTGTTGTGCTCTGCTTAATTCGTAAGTTATGAACCATGACCTTGGACAGGATATGATTCGTGCCGACTTTCAGAGCTTTTGTAAATACATTGATTTGTTTTTCTCTTCAATCATTGTACCTCCACCATTGGCTAAAAAGAAAAACATGTTGAACCCCAATCAGTCAAAAAGAAAACTCTCTCCTCTCATTATTATTTCAACAAGCTATTTTTAGCCCCTTGGTGACACACAAATTAAGGCCTACTTAGCCAGTGTGGTTTTTGCAAGCTATCTGCCATTGGTTTGCCAGGCACTTTATCATGGCTGATGGGTATTTAGGTGATTTGATTAACAAATACTTTAAAGAGCTGTGGGGATTAGGTCTGGCTGCAACAATAACACGTTTCAGGAATTGATATCTGACCTGTGTGTTCAAAATCAGCAGGACAGAACAGGATGCTTTTTCAGACAGAACTGCACCTTGGAGTGGATTTCCAAATTATGCAATTGATATCTGGCCACAAATCGTGTACAGACCAGTACAAGAAGTGTTACATTTCAATATACCACAGATCATTTAGTCATTCAGTATAATATTCCACTGAACTCTAAGAACATCACTGTAGAGTGGTGGTATCATATTGTATCTAAACACAAATATGAGAACACGAATCAGCATCTATCTGGGTCTCATACGCAGTGGAATTAATTCAGATATCCCAACCATTTAGATTTTGGACTATCACTCCTTTGCTCACCTTTTGGTCTCAGACTGTGCTACCTGCTCTCTTCAACCCCACCTTCCCTCTCTCTGTCTCAGTCCCTTCCCTCTCTCTGTCTCAGTCCCTTCCCTCTCTCTGTCTCAGTCCCTTCCCTCTCTCTGTCTCAGTCCCTGTCTCTCTCTGTCTCAGTCCCTGTCTCTGTCTCTGTCCCGTCTCTGTCTCTGTCCCGTCTCTGTCTCTGTCTCTGTCTCTGTCTCTGTCCCTTCCCTGTCTCTGTCCCTTCCCTGTCTCTGTCTCTGTCCCTTCTCTGTCTCTGTCCCTTCTCTGTCTCTGTCCCTTCCCTGTCTCTCTCTCAGTCCCTTCCATCTCTCTCTCTCAGTCCCTTCCATCTCTCTCTCTCAGTCCCTTCCATCTCTCTCTCTCAGTCCCTTCCATCTCTCTTAGTCCCAGCTTCTTCCCTCAGCTGTTCCATACTCTGGTCCACTGGGATTGATACAATATTTTCCGACCTCAATTAGCAGAGTGCCTGTTGACTAATTCCGACTGTTTCTGCACCTGAGAGGTTGGAAGCATGAGCTGGAAAAACTGAGTGGGGCGAGGGCGTAGCAGGGCTGTCGGGGCAATGTAGCCGTGTTGACAGACCGTAAGGGCAACACAGAGGACAAGGAGGGGCCTCGCACTGGACAGTATTCAGGGCTCTGCTGAGCTGTGCTTCCCCACTCACACCAGCAACATTAAATCGTGTGGGAAGGAGCAAGGAGTCTGCTGTGGGTGAGTGGTGTGAATGTGTAAGTTTGTGTGTGCGTGCGTGCGTGCGTGCATGCATATACATTTGCACGTGTATGCATGTGCTCATGTGTGATGTGCTCACAGAATGTGAGATTTATGTTTGGATAATAAAGTAATTGCTGTTTTCTTCATCTTGTATTAGACACTTGATAAAATCTAGTCAACTCAACACAAAAATCTACTTTGCCAGCCAAGCCACTTAAAGATAATGTGCTCTCTTTTCACCGGGACAGTTGTGCTGCACTCTTGTATCTGTGTCAATGGAAGCTCATTACAAATGCAGAGCTTCCTCCCAGTCGTCCATCTCCAATCTATAGCACAGTGACCATATCAGTATCAAGGAATTCTCTAGGTAAAGAGGTTTTAAGTCTAATTGAAAAAGCCTTTATGCAATGGCCTGTGGTAACACAGAACCCAAACTAGACCTCAGAATAGACCGAACCAGATTGTCTCATTGTGAGGTATGACCACATCACGACCACATGGTCCCTTTAACTAATTTCAAGGCAAAGCCTGAATGACCACTGGTTTGGCAGGGTGCTGCTGTATGTGTACAGGCAGGTACACACCCTCACTGTGCTGTAGTGTTCATAGAGAATCTTTCTTTCCAGGGCAGGAAATGAGAGGATCGTGGGTAAAGACAGCATTGCATTTGGGGGCAGCACATTTTCATGGGGAACCACTCTGTACAACCGACTAACCACTTCTGACAAGATCATGGAAAGCCACAAATCTCCCAATCCAGATGCATCACTTTTCCTGCTTTCTAAGGGAGCATGAAAAAGTTTAGTTTCAGCTAGCTACAGTCCTCTTATTAAGTTCCCTTGTCATGCCAATTCAACATTTCCACTGCTGCGCCAATGAATTTAAAGGTCCAATGCAGACATTTTTATCTCAGTATCTAACATTTCTGGGTAACAATTAAGTACCTTACTGTGATTGTTTTCAATTAAATTGGTCAAAAAGAAATACAAATGGCTTCTTTGCAAAGGCCAATTGCTCAAGCAAGAATTTTGCCAGGACTTTCTGGGAGTGGTCTGAGTGGGGAGGGGAAAACTGAAAATGAGCTCTTATTGTAAGCTTTCACTGTTAGTCCACACCTATTGTTGACGAAGCATGTGATGAATACGATTTGATTGATTGGCAGAGGTTTGGAACTCTTATTGGTCTATTAACTAATTTACTACATGTTGATGTCACCATGAAAGGCCAAAACTCCATCCCACCAAAACAGGTTGATATTTCTGGTAGTCTTTTCAAACAGCTCTTACACTAAAAGGGCATTATCATTTTCACAATTTCAGTATTATTCCAACCTCATAGTGTGGAAATATAAAACACAGGAAAATCACGTGCTTGACTTCACTGGGCCTTTAAAGAGCAAAACTGAGTTTTGTAGTCATGACTGCATCACAATGTAAATTAAGGTTCGGTTCGGTTTGTTTCAACCCTGCCCACAACTGGCAGCACACAAGTAATCATCAATTTGGCGTGCAGCTGCACGGGACCCGATCGTAATGCCTATGGTAAATTTGGGTTAACTTTGGATATCCCTATGGGGCTAGTTAGGGAGCATCGGTAAATTACAAAATATATATTGGACAATATGTTAAAATTCCATTTGCTCCAAATTTCAATAACTTAAAAAGCTCAAACCACATTTAAATTGTAGAAATTTGCATACAAATATTGAAAGAATTTAATGAGAACTAAAAGGTGTGCAAAATTTAAATATTGTCTTATTTACATTGTGTAATTTATTGACGGTCCCTAACTAGCCCGAAGATAGGCCATCTAAAGTCAAACCAACTTTGCCACTGTCACACACCAGCCAGCTGAAGCTAATTGGCAGAAGATTTGGCTAACTCTTTCCACCTGTGAACACACACGAGACACCCACATCAAACCACACGCCGAAACCAACTCACATTTGAATTGAGTCAGGGCCGTTAACGTTTCTTAATGACCCAAACGAGGCCAAATCAGGAAGTTCAGCCTCCCTTTAAAGTGTCAAACATAGAGAGTTACATTTTATGATTATATCTGACATCTTAACCACCAATATGAAAATTTGAATCCCCATTTGAGGGAAATGAACACCGACACAATTTTGAATTGTGATAATTCAAGTCAATGTGAATTTATGTTGGCGTGTGTGAGGTATAAATCTGTCTGCCAGATGAGTAGTCTAGTTAACAAATGTCACCCGACTGTTATAAGGCTGTACACAGTGGCTGTTACCTCGGTAGCATGGAAAAAACCTGACTCACCCACTGGCGTAAAAAGGCATTAACGACTAAATGGATAAATATAACCGTCAAAGGTGTAAATGTCTCAAGGCTGTCCAGTGGCCACTGGGAAGTCAGTTCATGACCAGCGACAACTTGTCAGACCTGGTCAAAGGTCTGAAAGACACCAATGATTGAGATCGTGGAGTGAGTGACACCACTTCCCTCCTCTCAAGTGTCCTTATTACTAACATCAGATACAGTGCTGTCCAATCTGGAAAAACTAGGACAACTGAACATACTGAGATGAGATGGTAGCAGGTGATAAGAGGTCTGATCTGTTTAAGGCATTTTTGGAAGATACTTGATGATACTGTAGGTATGTGTTAGGAGATTTATCACGTTGCATGGGTATGTGGAAATTCTCTGACTGCCTACAATAAATGATACAGCGCTGGCGAGCCCAGTGCACCTGCTGTACACGGATGTGAAGCCAGCTCTCTGGTCTGATCAGAAGTTATCACACACACAGGATCTGAGTTAGCGGTTGATTCTGGGTCTGTACTTAACAGTTTAAATCACAAAGGCTCCAAATTATGCCGACTATCCCCTTAACGAGCGCTAGACAAACTTGGTGAGAAAAATGGAAAATTGCTGTGCCCATGTAAACTGTGACAGAAATGGTTTGTGGGTACATCTGCCCCTTGCAACTGGAATATTTTCTACACAGTTTTGACATGTTAATCCCCTGTGAAATTGAAGCTTTTTTCCCAAGCCCAGTTTGCACGACCAACTGATGCACAATGTCTTTCCTCAAGTCTGCCTTGCTGTAAACACAGTGCTGGGTTTCCCATGAGGTGGCTTAAACCACACTGTGGAATTCACAGTTTACCTCGCAACGTCTCCCGCTCCAAACACGGCACAAATAGGCGCAAAAGGCTGATACAAGCCAGTGAAACTCCTATGAACCGCTATAAAAGTAGCAAGATCAGAGAGTTTACACCACCATAAAAGACAATAGGCACCCCATCTCTTCTCCGTCACATAGGAAAGATAGAAAGGGGAGATAGTGTCAGCTTACTCACTTTCAGCGTAGTTTTTCCGTCTGGTGCCGTCCACCTTGCCTGTTTTGTCAATACAGAGAAAGAACTTGTTGGCGGAGTAGAGCCGCCGTAGTCGGACGTCGCCCTCTAGGTGATTGTAACTGCGTGTGTGCCGCTCCAGTGTCCATGAGCAGTTGATGCCTCTTGCCAGTACTTGGAGGGGTTCATGCCCTACCCCGAGCGGGCAGCCCCCCAGAGCTGTGCCAGCCACCAGGAGCAGGGTGAGGAACGCCAACCGAAGAGATGCAGCACTGGGAAGAGGCGGAAGCCCAGCGTGGGCAGTGCCAATGGCAGCGAGGTCAGGACGGAGACTAGCGACGGGTGGCATCCATCTGCACATGGTGGGTCAGACTCCCAAGGTGCACATTGCACAGGCAGTATGCATGCTGGCTGGCTGGAGACCCGGGCTGTGTGGTCCAGGTGAGTGGTCGCTCTCTGAGGGTGGGAAGGGGTGATGATCGAGGGGGCAGCAGACCCTGTCACTGAGGATCAGAGCAGAGAGTAGCCTGGGCTTCCAAACAGCAGAGCAGAGAGGAACATGGGCTTCCAATCAGCAGAGCAGAGAGGAACCTGGGCTTCCAACCAGTCCTCTTTCCCAGATGAGTTTGTTTCTTAACTTGTGTGTCTGATGATCTCCTCTTTGTCTTTCAGCTTTTATTCACTGGAAAACGATTCACTCTGTAAATCCATTGCCAAAAGCAATCTGTTCTTTTATGTTGTTTCCTTGTTCTCCGAAAGCTTGTTCTGTTCCTTGGCTTGCGTCCTTCTTTTACGGCTGCAGAGTCAGTCAGTGTCCTGTCTTGCGATGCATGCACCTTGCGATGCTTCTCTCTCCAGCTGGACTGGAATAAGGTGCTTGTCTGTGCTGCTGACCCGTGGCTGAGAATGAGTTGAATGAGGAGAGAGAGTGAATGTGTGCATGTGTAAGTGTGTGTGAGAGTGTGATAGGGAGAGAGAGTCACAGAAAGAGTGAGTGTGTGTGTGTGAGGGAGAGAGAGAGAGAGCGAGAGAGAGAGAGAGAGAAAGAGAAGAGAGTAAAAGAACGAGGGAGAATGAGAGTTAGAGTGTGTGTGTGTGTGTGTGTGTGTGTCTGTGTATATGTGAGAGAGGCAGAGTGAGAGGGAGGAAGAGGGTTGAGAGACAGTGTGTGTATGAAGGAGAGAGCGACAGAGGCAGCAGCTAGTGAGTGAGTGAGAGAGGCAGTCAGTGAGTGTGCGTCAGGTCTGTCTGCCTGTATAACGCAATGAAGCAGTAAATGAATGTCCTCACTCTCTCCTGTGCAGCCAGTCCCTTCTCCTGTGTGGAATGGGAGGCTTGGGCTTGTCCTGCATTTTATCCTGGGCAGGGCTTGCATCTGGGGGGTTGAAAGGAGAGGGGTGGGGCCACAATCATTGATAACTATTTAAAATAAACGAGAGAGGCTTTGCACCATCTCCCTTTTCTAATTTCTAAACGCAGAATTGTTCTCCTATTCATGGTTCCTAGAAAGCCATGAGTGTCATTAAGCCGGTTAACTGTAGGTTTTATTGCTTCATGGAAAGTGTCAACTGGAAAGTGTCAAGTCAAACACCTTTGTTGTCCCAGCTCTTGAAGATGGTGAGGAGTTCTCCCAGGTCAAATCATCAGTAAGAAAGTAACTCCAGTAAAGTGACATGGGAGGTGGACTTTTGTGACACCTGAGACTGGACTGTTTGTAGACACATGGGACAGATTAAAAGGGGCTTTAGTTTTCGCCCCTGTTTTGCATCAATATGTCGGAAACAACGGCAGAGGGGAGTGTTGGTAGAGCTGTTCCAGTGAAGTCTTTCTGGTCACCTGTGTTAATGTTTCTATGAGGCGGTGTCTGATGTTCACCTTTGATTCGTGAGACCAGGGTGGTAATGGTGAACACGTGTTTTACTACTTCACATCCTGTCTTTCTGTGAATCAGGACTCAGAGTCATTGGCTTCAGAGAAATGAAAGACACCCTAATGCATTACATTAAATATTTGTCAAAACTGTCCATATACTGTCCTGTCCTCACTCCTTAAGTTTATTCCTGATGGTATTTGAAGAGTGGCTCAAGTTCACTGTTATATGCAATCATTAATAACGAAATGATGACAAAACTGTAACTGTACTGTAGGCTGTGTTGACCTTTTTTCTTATTTTTTTACACCAAAATGAAATATTTGATATCATCTGTTTCCGCCAGCCGACGGTGCTATGAGACCAGCCGCAGCACTCCACAGCACATGTTTTAAAGTGAGTCTATCCAGTTAGTGCGGCACTTACTTCCCGGTTTCAATTATGTGTACCACCCCGGGGCGACCACGGTGTCCAGGGGTGGAAGTGTGTTTGAGGGGTGCGTGCACAGAGAGGGTGACAGTCACTTCACACTCTTTAGCTTGTTAACTGCTACCAGGAGTTGGCTGTCCTTATATCTCCCCTCTCTCCCCCCTCTCCCCCCTCTCCCATCATAAAAGACCAGTGAGACAGAAACCAGCCGCCCTCTCTCTCCCCCTCAGCCCCAACCCCCCCAACCCCCGGCAGCCGTTCCTGTCTACCTGCTTGTTCTGGCCATTAGATACAGTGGACCTCCTCATCAAAGCCTCTCTCTCTATTTATCTTCATAGGCCCTAGTAAAAATCACATTTTCCCCCCCAATTAAACCACGCTGCAGTGTCTTTTGACTTCCAGTAGGTTTATTCCTTCTTTCCTACAGACTGTCCTTTCTTCCCCCTCTTCCGCCCAGCGGAATAACTGTCTGTTTGTCGCTGCCTGCCTGTGCTGTTGCCAGACTGGAGGAGCCTGGGCCGGGAGAGCACAGCACACATAGGGGATGTGTTTTATGTTAGCATTGTATAAAACTGTTTCCCAATCTTCAATTTTTTTTTAAATAGTTCTCAGGACAGCTGAGTGTTCACAGGCTTGCCTGTGTAATTGTTATAGGGTGCTCCAGCTCTCTCTATCAGCGCTGTAATGGAAAACAATATTCTTCAATGTCCTCTGAAGTACTAGAAGACCTATCACAGCTGGCTTTGCTTATGCCTGCTCAACAATGTGTGAAGTTAAATACAAATATGCAACTCTAATTGTAATCAATAAAGAGTATACATCTATATTTACGTGTGGCTGGTAGACTTTACATCATGCTGTGGGCGTGTAGGTCTACATACCATTAAAAAAGATAGCTCAAATAACTGGGTCAGGGTTTTTTTCTTTGGGGTGTTTCTCTGGGATTCTATTTGACTTGAATGACTCTTTAAGCTGATTTCTATGATAGCTCTTCTATTTCCAATTCATTCATATGCCAGCTGCTTGGTCATCCCTATTTTCACTTCATGGAGAGGGAACTCTTTCATGAAGGCCCCTCTGGCCATCCCCCGGAAGCTCCAGTTGCCCATCCTCTCTGAAAATTGGCCATAATTAAAATCATACAATCATGCTATGTACTGTATAACTTCTTATTTAAAAGTCAGTCTTCCCCGGAGGTCAAAGAACAAAGGTTCTGCCCTCATCTGAATGTCAGATGTTGCAGTAGATTGCTTTGTGGTGTCCTGGATCCAAACGTCAGTGCAAAGCTAGACACAAGCTCATGAATTGCTGTCTGTGGCTTGACTATAGACCCATACAGTATCCTTAGTTATTGAAGTTAGACATATTATTGTAGAATATGAATGACCCAAAATTAATTGTATGGATATTTCCAGGTGGATATGGTGCTTCAAATAATGTCGCATTGTTCAATTATTTTTCATATTTAACCACATTCTTGTATATTTATCATGGTGTGCACCTTATTCTCAGTAACCAGTTCAAAACATACTATAATATTTTTTATTTTATTTATTTCACCTTTATTTAACCAGGTAGGCCAGTTGAGAACAAGTTCTCATTTACAACTGCGACCTGGCCAAGATGAAGCAAAGCAGTGCGACAAAAACAACATCACAGAGTTACACATGGGATAAACAAATGTACAGCCAATAAAATAATAGAAAAATATATGTACAATGTGTGCAAATGTAGTAAGATTAGGGAGGTAAGGCAATAAATAGGCCACAGAGGCAAAATCATTACAATTTAGTATTAACACTGGAGTGATAGATGTGCAGATGATGATGTGCAAGTAGAGATACTGGGGTGCAAAATAGCAAAAAAAAAGAAAACAATATGGGGATGAGGTAGTTGGGTGTGCTATTTACAGATGGGCTGTGTACAGGTACAGTGATCGGTAAGCTGCTCTGACAGCTGATGCTTAAAGTTAGAGACACTTACAGTATAACATTAAATACAGTAGGCCTATATGACAGAATCCAAGTTCATTCAAGACTTTTAGTCAATGTGATGATCGTTAAGAAACGAGGCCCAAAGCTCATTGGTTCCCTATCCTAAAATACAAGGCATATGCTAAACTCAGAGATCAGTAGCCGGTGGGGGGCCCCTCTGGTGTGACGCAGTTCTCTCTCCAAATGAGAATGGGCTTGCTTGTTGGGAGTTTGAGCCCTCCCTGGCTTTCAGTCGGCTCCCACGTTGCGTCTCCCAGCCAGGGTGCGCCCTGAGCTGAGAGAACTCTGCAGCCCGGGCACCAGAGGAGGATGTTCACAAGCGAAGGAACCTAATCTTTCCCAGCAGGGATCCAAGCGGCTCTGTAAGTGTATGAATGGAGATAATATCTCTGTAATGAGGCCTGTTTTGTACCATCAAAGTCTTCAAAAGGGCTTGAAACTCGACCTCCCTCTTAGCACTGACGATCCCTCAGTAATAGCTCCTATTATTAATTGTTTTCTCTCTTTTGCTAACTCCACTGACTCACTCCCTGTTTCTGGACTTAATCTCTCTCTCTCTTTCTCTCTCTCTCTCTCTCTCTCCCTTCCTCTCCCTCTCGCTCACTCTGAGGCTCAATTGCTCTTCCCCTTCCTCTCTTTATCTCACTCACTCTCTCTCCCCCTATACTTCTCTTGCTGATCTTCAAGTTTTATTACAGTAATTGTATGTATGGGATACACATGGTATACACCATCCAACTAAATGCTTACTTACAGGTTCCTTCTTGACGATGCAACAACAATAAGAAATAATAAAAGATAAGACTATGAACATAATGTAAAAGGCTCAGTAGAATAATTATAGTCCAATATTTACACGTGTTTTGGGAAAAAGGGGATTGAGGGGCAAGTGTTTAAATTGTACAGTATTTAGCAATCATAATAAGAGTATGCCAGCAGCTATGATGTGTTTGTAGCATGAATATATATGTGTGGATGTGTGTATGTCTGTGTGGGTGTGCGTGAGTAAGGTGCAGAGAATCAGAGCAGGTGGTCAGTCCAGTTCAAGTGTTCAGCAGTCTGATGGCTTATAGATTCTTTCAGTTGCTCACCCCTGACCTTTCACTTTTTAAGAGCATGATAGAATAATTCTGCTCTTTTATCTCTTATCAAAATATTTAAAGGCAGATTTCTATTGTGAGTATACAAATGTCTTCACATTTACTGTAACAATGTGTTAGCTAACGTCTATTTGTAACAGCTGTGGGAAAGTTACTAAATTCACAAGGGACATAATGTGTAAATACAGTGCATTCGGAAAGTATTCAGAACCCTTCACTTTTCCACATTCTGTTACGTTACAGCCACATTCTAAAATGGATTACGTAGTCCCCCCCCCCCCCCCCCCATCAATCTACACACAATACCCCATAATGACAAAGCAAAAACATGTTTTTAGAAATGTTTGCAAATTTATCAAATAAAAAAAACATCATATTTATGTAAGCATTCAGACCCTTTACTCAGTACTTTGTTGAAGCACCTTTGGCAGCTTTTACAGCCTTGAGTCTTCTTGGGTATGACGCTACAAGCTTCGCACATCTGTATTTGGGGAGTTTCTCCCATTCTTCTCTGCAGATCCTCTCATGCTCTATCAGGTTGGATGGGGAGCATCGCTGCACAGCTATTTTCAGGTCCCCAGAGATGTTTGATCAAGTTCAAGTCCGGGCTCTATCTGGGCCACTCAAGGACATTCAGAGACTTGTCCCGAAGCTACTCCTGCGTTGTCTTGGCTGTGTGCTTATGGTCGTTGTCCTGTTGGAAGGTGAACCTTCGCCCCCAGTCTGAGGTCCTGAGCACTCTGGAGCAGGTTTTCATCAAGGATCTGTCTGTACTTTGCGCCATTCATCTTTCCCTCAATTCTGACTAGTCTCCCAGTCCCTGCCGCTGAAAAACATCCCTACAGCATGATGCTGCCACCACCATGCTTCACCGTAGGGATGGCATAGGCCAGGGGATGAGCGATGCCTGGTTTCCTCCAGACGTGACGCTTGGCATTCAGGCCAAAGAGTTCAATCTTGGTTTCATCAGACCAGACAATCTTGTTTCTCCTGGTCTGAGAGTCCTTTAGGAAGCCTTTTGGCAAACTCCAAGCGGGCTGTCATTTGACTTTTACTGAGGAGTTGCTTCCATCTGCCCACTCTACCGTAAAGGCCTGATTGGTGGAGTGCTGCAGAGATGGTTGTCCTCCTCGAAGGTTCTCCCATCTCCACAGAGGAAGTCTGGAGCTCTGACAGAGGTACCATCGGGTTCTTGGTCACTTCCCTGACCAAGGCCCTTCTCCCCCGATTGCTCAGTTTGGCCAGGCAGACAGCTCTAGGAAGAGTCTTGGTGGTTCCAAACTTCTTCCATTTAAGAATGATGGAGGCCACTGTGTTCTTGGGGACCTTCAATGCTGCAAAAAGTTTTTGGTACCCTTCCCCAGATCTGTGCCTTGACACAATCCTGTCTTGGAGCTCTATGGACAATTCCTTCAACCTCATAGCTTGGTTTTTGCTCAGACATACACTGTCAACTGTGGGACGTTATGTAGACAGGTGTGTGCCTTTCCAAATCATATCCAATCAATTGAATTTACCTCAGGTGAACTCCAATCAAGTTGTTGAACCATCTCAAGGATGATCAATGAAAACAGGATGCACCTGAGCTAAATTTGAGTCTGTTTATTTTTAATACATTTGGGGTGTGTAGATTGATTGTATTTGTATTTAATTGTATTTATTGTATTTAATCCATTTTAAAATAAGGCTGTAACGTAAGAAAATGTGGAAAAAGTGAAGGGGTATGAATACTTTCCGAATGCACTGTGTAACACACTGCCAATCAATTATTATAACAAAATAACCTCTGTGAATATGCAAATTCATCTGTCTTCACTTGTCGACTTCCTGCCAGTTTGGACCAATGCACGTGTTCTTGATATCTCTGTGCCACACACTGTGGGTGACTGAGTAAACATCCAGGCCTCATTCAGGAACTGACCAAACCACCACCATCACTGTGCCGTGGCGTAGTCAGAGCATGGCTCATTTGCATATCCTGCTTCGTGACTATTGTCGGTGTCCTGGTAATAAACGGGGCACCTATCTGATGGACTGAACTGTTTTGAGAGACCCAGAAGCTATCCTCATCCTCCTACGATGGCGGGAGAAGATCTCAGGGCGATAGCACAAACTGTGGCTTTTTGAAGAAAAAAAGAGACATGACAGGTGTGATTAAGTAGCTGTGATTTTGCACATCAGTGATACCAAAGCAGATAATCAGAACACTGATAAGGTGAGACACAGAGATAGCGGTATGTAGACGTAGTTACTGTAATGACCTCTGCTGGCTCAGCATTTTAAAACCCCTCAGAGGTTTTGGACAAGAACCAAAAGGGTACTTTGAGTCTAGCATTAAGTACAGTGATGGGAATAACTAAGCATCACAAAGGCAAACTGTTACATGCACCTCTGTAGTCTCAGCCATTATTCCATTAAGTAGCACTTGTAAATACCAGCATAAAAAATCTTTACAATATTTTCCTAGATGACTCACTAATTCAAACCATCTTAATGTGCCTTGCCTCTTTGTGTGGGAAACCCTGTGAGAGTGGTGTGAGTCAGAATGGTCAAGATGTTAGTATTAATCCACTGTTGACACTCATACTTCAAATATTTGCTCAATCTGTTTGGTAAACGAACAAAAGAAAGTCTTGTAATTAAAAATGTTATTTATGTCAATATTCGGAAGAGAAGATGAATAATGAATACTTACGTAATATGACCAATAAAAACATATTTCCTAAAAATGGCTATGCATATACTGTACTCTGGCGTACCACACACCCCTGCACCCCCTGCAAGGCGGAGGTTGGGTTGGGTTGGTTGAACCCTGGAGGTCTGCCCCCTCCCCAGATAGCA
This sequence comes from Salvelinus alpinus, assembly GCF_045679555.1. Lineage (NCBI taxonomy): Eukaryota > Metazoa > Chordata > Actinopteri > Salmoniformes > Salmonidae > Salvelinus > Salvelinus alpinus. Next base: position 17,262,000 of record NC_092101.1, on the reverse strand, counting down.
TATGAACACGTCATAAACCATGACAGAACATTTAGAATTACAGGAAATTAGTGGTAAAACTGCAAAATTTTATTGCAGCCTTTTGGCAAAATGTGTAGAATAGCAGGAAAAAAGCTTTAAAAATCTAAATTCTCTCAGCCTCATTGCAAATTGTGTAGAATAGCATGAAATTAGCTATAACACTGCAATTTTTTAAATCTTTGCCCCATGGTAAAATGTGTAGAATTGTCTGAAGTTAGCTGTTTCCCACCCAAAAAATCCACCAAAACAAAAAATATATATATACTTTTGGGTGGGGGAGTTTGCTCAGAAACTGCAGTACGCCACTGAGTGTATTATACATATACTGTCCAGTACACACATAATCATTTCCAAAATATGTTTTCTTGACCATTTCAACATTATGACTAATATTTGACATGTCCAAGAATGACTCCTCTAGGAAGTCAGTTGGACAGCCTAAAGCAGCCATCTCGAAAAACTTTTTTCCACAGGAATGTCATTTGTTCCATCTGAGAGGAACACACACACACACACACACACATGCCAAAAGCATTTACCAACACAAGCATTTCACAAAGCATCTCCATCAAGTTTCCCTGGCCAGGTGAACTTTCAAAACAGCGTCCATCTGTAAAACATATAGCGAGCCCCTACAGAGGTGTGCAAAGAATCCAGATGATCAAAGTGTGTGAGAATGGCAGCCTTGTCCTGGCCTGGCTATTATCAGGGCCATGAATGGCTGTCTTCTCGCCTTTTGTTGGCCCAAGCATTGACAGTCACTCACCCGGCAATGACTGTCACACCAGCGTAAAGAGCCAGCCGCCGACAGAGGCCAACCACATCAAACGAGCCTGTCGAGGGGCCCTGCTCGTGAACCGTAACGAGAAACACCTCCTGATCCTCACCTACATCTCAGCAGCAGACACCAACCGCTGTGACTGTGATCCCAACCACCACCTCCATTGAGAAAAGATGTACTGCCTGGACCGCATTTCCCAGCCTGGCCTCTCAAGTAGTACTTATCTTAACTTCCAGCGCCTCACACAAAAGGCTGCACAAGTCTTTAGGAATGCTTTACGGGTGACAAGAGGAATCTGACACTTGTTAGGTCAAACGGCGTGCAGGCTATTAGAACGATGTAGAATTTATTTTCTGCATTACTTCAATTAAGGATACAATGAAAAGGGCCTATGAAAGAATATTCAATTTTGATGCAGAGTGTAAGTGAATCTCATTGTATTGCAGAAGCACTGTGCATTTGTTTCAAAGGGTATGCTGAGTATGATATTGTAGTGGACAGAGTATGCATCGCACCAGTAGGGTTAACCGAACCAATTTACAAGCAGAACTAATATGATTATTTTTTTAAATGGTGTTATATCGTAATTACACATTGACAACGTGGATTGGCAGTTCAAATGTGTTTCAAAAGTTCATCAGTGCTATTTGGAAGCCATCCAAAAGGTTGTGATGTGGCAATTTTTCCCTCCAACCAACACATAATTGTACCCGCAAGACCACTTACGTGTTACACCTAGTTTGACCTTTGTTCTACTTATTTTATGGTGAGGCTGCCACCTATAGGTGATATAGGTCATATACAGGTTTGAAACTCATTGTCATTTATTTTTTTCAGCAGAGGTCATAATTTCTATAATTTATCAGATATTCCCGAATAATACAATAAAACTTCATTTTCAACAAACATAAAAGTTATTATTCACTGAGAATAAAGGTAAAACAAAATCAACTTTGCGCATCAAATCAAATTGTATTTGTCACATACACATGGTTAGCAGATGTTGAAGCGAGTGTAGCGAAATGCATACATTTCACAAATTGCATATTTATGAATCCTTGTTTAATTGGAAATATTCTACTCTCCATTTCAGAAAAAAACTTGTACCTTCTTCTTTCCAAACAAACACTGCTCGATTTATCGGTGCTCTTCTATCCGTGCCTGTACTCAGATCCATTGTGTTCGATTAGCTGGTGTAATTCAAAATGGCAGCCTAGTGTGGGGAAAAAGTAATGCGGTTATTATGTCAACATGTCACTTTTGAGACTCTGTACCTTTCCAAAGTGTCTGAGTGGTCGCATACTGTTGGAAATAAGTGTTCGTCGTGTACCATATGCCGACCATTGCCTTACAATCCGGAATAACATTGAAAGGCACATTTCAGGTATGTTTTGTCCCTCGCTATCTAGCTAACGTTACTTACTGTATGTCAAGCCAAGGGGACGGGTGCACGAGAGAGTTCCAGCACAGCATTGTCATGACTAGTTATAATATCCTTGCAATATTTGGTATCTCTCGATAACTATTTACTAGTATTATAATATAATTCATTTACCAGCTGTAGTTGACCAGCTATTACATACCCATGCTCAATTCTCATCCTGTCGAGATTTTAAAACCACGTTTGTAAACGCAGAGATGAGCTAAATGACTATTTACAGCTTATGTAACTATATTAGGATCTCCATATTATGAATTTGCAGGTCGTTGCCTGTCAATAACGTCAATGCAATATTTGCTCAATTTTATTTCTAAACCTCAACACGAATTGGCATCTGATCTGCGAATGTCCCAGGATTGTTTTTGAAAAACACAACTAAAGTCACAGTGCATTCAGTGTGTCAGTTTTTGTCAAAGAAAAGCTCACAACACCTTCTACTTGCAGAGCCACCATGGACATCACAACGAAGACATTTCTCAGCTCTGATCCCAAAGAAAGAAGATGGGAAAAAACGAGTATGGGAACAATCTCAGCTGCTGGATGGTGCGTATTCATAGGCCTACTTTCTTTACTAGGTTTGGAAATGGTCAATGGTTTTACATTTTGCATGCTATTCTTAGCATGCATGAGATACCTCATTCTTATGTTGATTTTCTATCGGATTATTTCATTATTTTCTCTCTTCCCTTCCTCTTTGCAGTGCTCGAAGCCAGGATCCAGCAACTCCAATCTGACGTCATTGTAGATGTCCAACATGAAAAGGTGCAATTTGTCAAAGCTTCCAAGTCAGGGATAAGGGCTTCTTCAGGGAACAGTCCCAAGAATGTGTCTGGGGAGAGGACTGAGGTGCCCAAGGCGGGACAGACTATTAGTAAGGGAGGGGGTCAGACTGGTAAAGGAGAGGGCAAAGATGTCTCAGCCTCCAAATCCCGCTGGATGGAGAAACTGAGCCAGGAGAAGAAGACTAAAACAAAGAAACTGAAGCAGAAGCTAGGACTAGAGGATAAACCTGTGAAAACCAGCAAAGGCAAACTGATGCTACCAGGTACCTCACATAAAACCATATCGACAAAAGCAGGAATACAGACTGCATCAACTGTTAAAAAGAGCAAAACTCTGAAAAACCAAGAGCACACCGTGGCAGCTTCAAAGCACGAGCACACTATGGCAGCTGCACTGGTTGCTAACCCTATTAGAAAAGCCAAAGGGAAGGGGAAAGCCTTGAAGGAGCCGACTCCTGAGTTGTCGGAGGCCAGGAACAGGGCCGAGGAGCTGGAGAGGAAGGCTGAGGCCAAGGCCCGGGAGCTGGCAGAGGTGGAGGAGCTGGAGAGGAAGCTGAACCAGTGGGCTGTGTCGGCCAGCCCTGAGCTCGTGCAGGATAACAGCGAGGCCAGGGTGTACGGCGACATCCAGCGCAGTGTGCGCTGCTACCTGGAGGCCTGTGTGTTCTGTGGGGACATCGACAGAGCCCACCGCTTTCTGCTCGGCCACCACCGTATGCTCAGCCGACGCAACCTGCTCAACATAGGACTCTACAACATCATGATGAGGGTCTGGGCCAAGAAGGTAAGTACAGCTCAGTCTTGTATTTCTATGGCATGTAGAGCTGCAATTCTGTGGTATTTTACGGACTTGTGTAGAAATTATGCAGGGCCTCCCCATGTGGAATATAAGATAGAGAATTATCCTGAGTGTGTCTCTCCTTGTTGTATTCCAGGGCACTTTAAACCAGATTGGCCGTATGTTCATTCTGATAGAAGAGGCTGGTCTGAAGCCTAACCTTGGCTCTTACTGTGCTGCTCTGGAGTGTATGGGTCGAAACCCTGACTGTTCCCCACATGTCATCAACAGGTAGGCTAACCCACAGACATTTACAGGCCTTAACTCATTAGTGTAAAACTGAGCCTCTTGATCTTGGATAAAGATAATAGTATTTGCTATACATTATATTTTTGAAAATGCTTAGACCTTCAAGACTCTGTTGGAAAGTGGGATTAGAATGTGTAAGATAATCTTTTGTGGTCTTGTATGATTATTACTAGGTGGCCAGTGCATGCGTTGCCTGAGTTTGCCACTAGATGATGTCAGACTCTCCTATTAGCTTTGCGGTTCATGTTTCTCTTTATTCTAGCCTCTTCTGTATACAGTGTTAACAACAACAATGTATGCATGCATTACTTTAATTTGCTTTGGTTAAAAACGTATGCCAAATGGCATTTATTATTATTATGTCTAGACACTGGGATTCACAAAAGCCTGATGAAATATTCTGAAAATTAGACATTGAGCAGCTAGTTTCTTTTTCAAGACTGTTTAAAGAGATATCTGATATTTCTGCCCATTTTTTTTTTACCCCACCCCTTTACCATGGTCTTCTATGTTAAAGGAAGCTGCTATAATAGTTACTGTAATATGTTGTTGAGTGGGGCATTGTGGCTCATTGTGGAGTGCTGAGCACGTGGACCAGCTGTGTGTGCAGAGGTGTTATGAGTGCCAGCGAAGCGTCTCTCCTGGAACTGAGGTGGCAGGTCAAGGAGAAGTGTTGTAGTTCAGCCTCCCTGATCCATCATTTCCTGCTCTCCTCCATCACTATAGGGCCTATTGTGGTCTCCACATCAACCCAGTGGAGGAAACTGTTTTCAAGTCGACTGGTTACTATGTGTAACATCCTGCGCTATGTTATTTGATCAATTATCAATTTATCCTTCTGACATACACTATATATACAATTGACTTCTTCTTAGTCAATTTGCCTATTTCAACAACACCCGTTGCTGACAGGTGTATAAAATTGAGCACGCAGCCATTCAATCTCCATAGACAAACATTGACAATAGAATAGCGTTACTGAAGAGCTCAGTGACTTTCAACGTGCCACCATCATAGGATGCCACCTTTACAACAAGTCAGTACATCAAATTTCTGCCCTTCTAGAGCTGCCCCGGTCAACTGTAAGTGCTGTTATTGCGAAGTAAAAACGTCTACGAGCAACAACGGCTCACCTGAAAAGTGGTAGGCCACACAAGTTCACAGAACGGGACCTCCGAGTGCTGAAACGCGTAGCGCGTAAAAATCGTCTGTCGGTTGTAACACTCACTACCGAGTTCCAAACTGCCTCTGGAAGCAACGTCAGCACAAGACCTGTTTCGTCGGGAGCTTCATGAAATGGGTTTCCGTGGCATAGCAGCCACACACAAGCCTAAGATCACCATGTGCAATGCCAAGCGTCGGCTGGAGTGGTGTAAAGCTCGCCGCCATTGGAAACACGTTCTAGAGAAGTGGAAACACGTTCTCTGGAGTGATGAGTCACGCTTCACCATCTGGCAGTCTGACGGACAAATCTGGGTTTGGCGGATGCCAGGGGAGGGTTACCTGCCCGAATGCATAGTGCCAACTGTAAAGTTTGCTGTAGGAGGAATAATTGTCTGAGGCTGTTTTACATGTTTCCGGCTAGGCTCCTTAGTTCCATTGAAGGGAAATCTTAATGCTACAGCATACGATGACATTCTAGATGATTCTGTGCTTCCAACTTTGTGGCAACAGTTTGGGGACAGCCCTTTCCTATTTCAGCAGGACAGTGCCCCCGTGCACAAAGCAAGGTCCATACAGAAATAGCTTTGTTGAGATCGGTATGGAAGAACTTGCCTGGCTTGCACAGAGCCCTGACCTCAACACCATCAAACACCTTTGGGATGAATTGGAACGCCGACTGCGAGCCAGGCCTAATCCCCCAACATCAGTGCCCGACCTCACTAATGCTCTTGTGGCTGAACAGAAGCAAGTCCCCAAAGCAATGTTCCAACTAGAGGTCGACCGATTATGAATTTTCAACGCCGATACCGATTATTGGAGGACCAAAAAAGCCGATACCGATTAATTGGCCGATTTATTATAATAATAAAAAAATATATATATATATATATTTGTAATAATGACAATTACAACAATACTGAATAAACACTTATTTTAACTTAATATAATACATCAATAAAATCAATTTAGCCTCAAGTAAATAATGAAACATGTTTAAATAATGCAAAAACAAAGTGTTGGAGAAGAAAGTAAAAGTGCAATATGTGCTATGTAAGAAAGCTAACGTTTCAGTTCCTTGCTCAGAACATGAGAACATATGAAAGCTGGTGGTTCCTTTTAACATGAGTCTTCAATATTCCCAGGTAAGAAGTTTTAGGTTGTAGTTATTATAGGAATTATAGGACTATTTCCCTCTATACCATTTGTATTTCATTAACCTTTGACTATTGGATGTTCTTATATTGCAAGTGTAACAGTATAGCTTCCGTCCCTCTCCTCGCTCCTCCCTGGGCTTGAACCAGCAACACAACGACAACAGCCACCATCGAAGCAGCGTTACCCATGCAGAGCAAGGGGAACAACTACTAGAAGGATCAGAGCGAGTGACGTTTGAAACGCTATTAGCGCGCGCTAACTAGCTAGCCATTTCACTTCGGTTACACCAGCCTCATCTCGGGAGTTGATAGGCTTGAAGTCATAAACAGCGCAATGCTTGACGCACAACGAAGAGCTACTGGCAAAACGCACGAAAGTGCTGTTTGAATGAATGTTTACGCGCCCGCTTCTGCCTACCACCGCTCAGTCAGATACTTAGATACTTGTATGCTTGTATGCTCAGTCAGATTATATGCAACGCAGGACACGCTAGATAATATCTAGTAATATCATCAACCATGTGTAGTTAACTAGTGGTTATGATTGATTGTTTTTTATAAGATAAGTTTAATGCTAGCTAGCAACTTACCTTGGCTTACTGCATTCGCGTAACAGGCAGTCTCCTTGTGGAGTGCAACGAGAGAGAAGCAGGTCGTTATTGCGTTGGACTAGTTAACTGTAAGGTTGCAAGATTGGATCCCCCGAGCTGACAAGGTGAACATCTGTCGTTCTGCCCCTGAACAAGGTAGATAACCCACCGTTCCTAGGCCGTCATTGAAAACAAGAATGTGTTCTTAACTGACTTGCCTAGTTAAATAAAGGTATAAAAAAAAAAGATCGGCAAATCGGCCATTCCGATTAATCGGTCGACCTCTAGTTCCAACATCTAGTTGTAAACCTTCCTAGAAAAGTGGAGGCTGTTATAGCACCAAAGGGGGGACCAACTCCATTTTAATGCCCATGATTTTGGAATGAGATGTTCGATGAACAGGTGTTCACATACTTTTGACCATATAGTGTATTTTAATATGCTCCTGCTATATTGTGTTTTCAATTCTTTCGACTCTTGACCAACTGAACGGAAGCTTGGGAAGTTGTGAATACTGTAGCAGAGTAGCTATAGAGAAGATAATTGATGTGTATCAGGTGTCAATAAGGGATATAGTTATTGTCTCGTCCAGATGTATCACAACTATAGTGGGCAAATAACTTCTTAAAATTAAACACATTAATCTGCTTTACAAGGGGGGGTAGAGCCTAACTGGCATAAGCAGCATGTGAGTTTCAAGTTTGGGGAAGATAATTTTCACCATAAAAATGCACCTTTATAATAAAAGCATTACATACATAATTGCATTTGCGGGCACTTTTGATAATGGTGTTTTCCCGCTAATGGAACATTCGCGCATCCCACAGCTGTCCCAGACTATGTTTGGAATATTTATTTCTCTCACAGAATAGAATAGGCCGACTTTTGTACTATGGGGGATAGTAGATTGACATAGACTAGTGATTTTGCTGTTCGTTAGGCCTACTCATCTTGTTGGCTGATGAAAAGTAATGTGGACAGTTCTTCCCGTATCGGTAATATCCCCCTCAGAATTGGATAAGGACGTGCGCAGTTATGTCCCCCATGTGACTCTTCACTTGTAGCCTGTGAGAAAGACCCCATCACGTGATAAGTGACAGGTGATTCAGAGCGCTCAGCACTCAGAGAAAGTTCATTGGTCACAAAAGGCATGGATTTCTTTTAGGGTGCTTTACGGCCACACAAAGGGGATGCCGCCGTGAAATTCTAGCCATTGTCAAGTGCTTGTCAAATTGTGAATGAGTGACTGATGTAGTGTGTACAGTATGCACACAAAAAAACGAGGCAGCTCATGCCTTTCAAGCAACTTTTTTTCAAATCATTAGTCGCATCATGCAGCCTTACAATGTATTAAAAATCAAAACATATAGCCCAATGTTTGTAGAACTAAAGTTACATTAATAACTTTAAGTTAAGAATATAGGAATACCTATTTCTTTGTTAAACGCTCAACACATTAGCCGTATGTGCACACTCCCTCAAATCTTTTGGAGAATATATGCATTCTATTTTATTCAGCTTTGTTCAAATGTATTCTTCATACTATAAAATAATGCCACTGAATTCTAAGCAAATCTTGTCTGCTAAATGAACTAGTGTAGCCCACAGCCATTTGGCATAGCCTGATCAGGACCTAATACAAGGACAACTCAAGAGTATGCTATTCTATTCTTCTGAAATAGACTACATTTTCTTCATATCATGCTTCTTTAGACCTGTCTAAAATAAATAATGGATTTATTGTGATGGTGCAGACTATATTACATGGATTTATTGGACTTTTTAAAATGTAGATGTTCCAAAGGTCTGCATCAGTGGCTTGTAGGCTGTGTGTGGAAGCCAGGAGTGGCTAAATGTGTTTATGTTAATTAACGGTCAATTACCGTGAGAGCAATAGTTATTTGCTTGGCAATCACCAGCTGACGAAGTTTTGTCACCACCACAGCATTAGCCTGGGGGAGAAATCACCATTGAGTGTTATTAATTGAGTTTAGGCCAGTGGTGGTGTCAGTGACTGTATGCTTCCTCCAGACATAGATTTATTGCATGGCATGACATTTAGCATGGAGGCACACGTAACGCATCGCCACACTGTTCACCTCTAGCTCTCCCAGTACTAGATCTGTCATAATGAGTGTCTCTGATGTAGGCTAGGCCAATCTGCTGGCTGACTATATAGAGACAGGAGCCGGATGGATTTCAGTCAGGCCAAATGGATTGTGATTGATACTGTATGTTTTTGGTTTCTTAACAACTTGCTGTCAGTAATTTGATTTTGCTTATTGGACAAGGAACTTACACAGATTTTTCACCAAGCTTACAAACAATTTATCGTTGTCAATTTGCTGACTAGAACGTTAGGCTAATTGATTCAATGTTTTTATTTTTCTCTCTGCACAAACTGGCTGGTAGGAAGGTGTTAATATTCATAATAACACAGGTATTTCTATCAGATTTTCATTCTAGTTGTGTTGGATTGCAGAACTTGTCTCCAGCTATCCCCCCCTACTACTGTTCCCCCTGAGGATGTCACCCTATGCGGTGTGGCCCAATGACAAAGCAGGTTGCAGTGCAGTAGGGGTGGAGAGGGGCAGCTGGTTGGTCCATCGATCGCTGTAAGGTGATACCAATGACATTGTTGTTCTGCGGTGGTGCTCTCTTGCTAACTCTTCAGCCCAGCCAGTACATATTTTTCGCACACTCTGTTCTTCTTCCCCTGTTCGTCTCCAGTTCCCCCTCTCTCTTCCTGTCTCTGGCCGTACTGTATCTCCTGTTCAGATATGGTTGCCATTGTCCGCAGTGGTGTTGTGCCTAGCGACAAGCATCCTTTTAGAGCACATGTCATTCCTACAGAACTAAAGTAAGTCTTCAGCTTGCTCAATTCAGCTTGCTTCCTCTGAATGGTGTTTGTTTTCACTGGTTGCCCTTTTCTTGTGGCAACAGGTCACAAATCTTGCTGCTGTTATGGCACACTATGGTATTTCACCTAATAGATAGGAGAGTTTATCAAAAATGGATTTGTTTTTGAATTCTTTGTGGGTCTGTATAATCTGAGGGAAATATGTGTCTCTAATATGGGCGTACATTTGGCAGGAGGTGAGGAAGTGCAGCTCAGTTTCCACCTAATTTTGTGGGCAGTGTGCACATAACCTGTACGGCGGCCTCTCAATAGCAAGTCTATACTCACTGAGTGTACATAGTCAAAGCTTTCCTTATTTTGGGGTATGTCACAGTGGTCAGGTATTCTGCCATTGTATACTTTCTGTGTATGTTTTTTGGTTAATTCTTTCCATTGTGTCACGTAATTATATTTGTATCTCTTTGTTGTCCTGGGCCAGCTTGCTGAGGGGACTGTTCTTCAGGTTCATTGCTCTGTATCAGAGTTTCCTAAAACAATAATTGTCCACCTCACGGTTCAGCTGTCAGAGATTTGAGCACTAAATGCATCAGGGCATTGCATGCATAGGCCAATAGGCTTAGTCGTCCACTGTGTGACATTTAATATAAAAATATATATACAGTACCAGTCAAAAGTTTGGACACACCTACTCATTCCAGAGTTTTTCTTAATGTTACTATGTTCTACATTGTAGAATAATAGTGAAGACATCAAAACTATGAAATAACACATGAATCATGTTTTAACCTAAAAAGTGTTAAAGAAATTCAAATATATGTTAAATTTGAGATTCTTCAAAGTAGCCACCCTTTGCCTTGATGACAGCTTTGCACACTCTTGGCATTCTCTCAACCAGCTTCATGAGGTAGTCACCTGGAATGTGTTTCAATTAACAGGTGTGCCTTGTTAATTTGTGGAATTAATTTTCTTCTTAATGCGTTTGAGCCAATCAGCTGTGTTGTGACAAGTTAGGGGTGGTATACAGAAGATAGCCCTATTTGGTAAAAGACCAAGTCCATGTTATGGTAAGAACAGCTCAAATAAGCAAAGAGAAACCACAGCATCATTACTTTAAGACATGAAGGTCAGTCAGTCTGGAAAATTTCAAGAACTTTGAAAGTTTCTACAAGTGCAGTCGCAAAAACCATCAAGCGCTTTGATGAAACTGGCTCTCATGAGGACTGCCACAGGAAAGGAAGACCCAGAGTTACCTCTGCTGCAGAGGATAAATTCATTAGAGTTACCAGCCTCAGAAATTGCATCCCAAATAAATGCTTCACAGAGTTCAAGTAACAGACACATCTCAACATCAGCTGTTCAGAGTAGACTAAGTGAATCAGGCCTTCATGGTCGAATTTCTGCAAAGAAACCACTACTAAAGGACACCAAGAAGAAGAAGAGAAACACGCACAATGAACATTAGACCGGTGGATATCTGTCCTTTTGCTTTGATGAGTCCAAATTTGAGATTTTTGGTTCCAACCGCCGTGTCTTTGTGAGATGATGCAGAGTAGGTGAACAGATGATCTCCGTATGTGTGGTTCCCACAGTGAAGCATGGAGGAGGATGTGTGATTGTGTGTGGGTGCTTTGCTGGTGACACTATGATAGACAGCCTCTCCGTAACAATTTGGCCCACTACAATTGTATTTATCGGCGTATTTATCGGCAATTACCGGCTAGCGAAAACCCTGCTCTGTATGTGATTGCTTTGTTATGGAAGGTTTGGGAATCATTCTCTTTTAGATAGTTGTAGAATTTAACGACTTTTCTCTGGATTTTTATCATTTGTGGGTATCGTCCTAATTCTGCTCTACATGCATTATCTGTTTTTTTACATTGTACATGGAGGATGGTTTTGCTGAATTCTGCATGCAGTCTCAATTTGGTGTTTGTTCCATTTTGTGAATACTTGGTTGTGAGTGGACCCCAGACCTCACAACCACAAAAGGCATTGGGTTCTATAACAGATTAAAGTATTTTTAGCCAGTTTCTAATTGGGATGTTGAATGCCTTGTATCTCAGATCATTTACAGCTCTGTGGAAGTTACCTGTGGGGCTGATGTTTAGGCTGAGATATGTATAGTTTTTACTATTGTCTTGGGGCTGCTTGTCTGCAGGGACGTTGGTGGAGGTGTGATCAGAGGGGGAGTCATCACCAAAAGAGAGCTGTTGTGCTCTGATCCCCTAAAAGTCCTGCTGAAACCGCACCACCACTGTTCCAGACTTGTACATGTTGACAGAGGTTGTTTCAGTTTCATGGTCCTCAATGTCTATTGTTCTGAGTTTCCACCCTGGGCCAATAGCCTTTCTCATGACAGAGGGGTAGTGTGCTCTTATAGCACAGTGCCATGCCAGGAGATGGTCTGTGTGGAAAATTAAGCCATGGAGTAGAGGTCGACCGATTATGATTTTTCAACGCCGATACCGATTATTGGAGGACAAAAAAAGCCGATGCCTATTAAAAAAAAAATATATATATATATATATATATATATATATATATATACAGTGGGGAGAACAAGTATTTGATACACTGCCAATTTTGCAGGTTTTCCTACTTACAAAACATGTAGAGGTCTGTAATTTTTATCATAGGTACACTTCAACTGTGAGAGACGGAATCTAAAACAAAAATCCAGAAAATCACATTGTATGATTTTTAAGTAATTAATTTGCATTTTATTGCATGACATAAGTATTTGATCACCTACCAACCAGTAAGAATTCCGGCTCTCACAGACCTGTTAGTTTTTCTTTAAGAAGCCCTCCTGTTCTCCACTCATTACCTGTATTAACTGCACCTGTTTGAACTCGTTACCTGTAAAAAAGACACCTGTCCACACACTCAATCAAACAGACTCCAACCTCTCCACAATGGCCAAGACCAGAGAGCTGTGTAAGGACATCAGGGATAAAATTGTAGACCTGCACAAGGCTGGGATGGGCTACAGGACAATAGGCAAGCAGCTTGGTGAGAAGGCAACAACTGTTGGCGCAATTATTAGAAAATGGAAGAAGTTCAAGATGACGGTCAATCACCCTCGGTCTGGGGCTCCATGCAAGATCTCACCTCGTGGGGCATCAATGATCATGAGGAAGGTGAGGGATTAGCCCAGAACTACACGGCAGGACCTGGTCAATGACCTGAAGAGAGCTGGGACCACAGTCTCAAAGTAAACCATTAGTAACACACTACGCCGTCATGGATTAAAATCCTGCAGTGCACGCAAGGTCCCCCTGCTCAAGCCAGCGCATGTCCAGGCCCGTCTGAAAATTGCCAATGACCATCTGGATGATCCAGAGGAGGAATGGGAGAAGGTCATGTGGTCTGATGAGACAAAAATAGAGCTTTTTGGTCTAAACTCCACTCGCCGTGTTTGGAGGAAGAAGAAGGATGAGTACAACCCCAAGAACACCATCCCAACCGTGAAGCCTGGACGTGGAAACATCATTCTTTGGGGATGCTTTTCTGCAAAGGGGACAGGACAACTGCACCGTATTGAGGGGAGGATGGATGGGGCCATGTATCGCGAGATCTTGGCCAACAACCTCCTTCCCTCAGTAAAAGCATTGAAGTGGGGTCGTGGCTGGGTCTTCCAGCATGACAACAACCCGAAACACACAGCCAGGGCAACTAAGGAGTGGCTCCGTAAGAAGCATCTCAAGGTCCTGGAGTGGCCTAGCCAGTCTCCAGACCTGAACCCAATAGAAAATCTTTGGAGGGAGCTGAAAGTCCGTATTGCCCAGCGACAGCCCCGAAACCTGAAGGATCTGGAGAAGATCTGTATGGAGGAGTGGGCCAAAATCCCTGCTGCAGTGTGTGCAAACCTGGTCAAGAACTACAGGAAACGTATGATCTCTGTAATTGCAAACAAAGGCTTCTGTACCAAATATTAAGTTCTGCTTTTCGGATGTATCAAATACTTATGTCATGCAATAAAATGCAAATTAATTACTTAAAAATCATACAATGTGATTTTCTGGATTTTTGTTTAAGATTCCGCCTCTCACAGTTGAAGTGTACCTATGATAAAAATTACAGACCTCTACATGCTTTGTAAGTAGGAAAACCTGCAAAATTGGCAGTGTATCAAATACTTGTTCTCCCCACTGTATATCATACACACACACACACACATTTTTGTAATAATGACAATTGCAACTATACTGAATGAACAATGAACACTTTTATTTTAACTTAATATAATACATAAATAAAATCAATTTAGTCTCAAATAACATGAGAACATATGTTCAAACGAACCACCAGCTTTCATGGGTCTTCAATATTCCCAGTTAAGTTTTAGGTTGTAGTGCAAAAGCAGAGCTTGTCTGCATGGTCCCCTCCTCCGCGAAACACAGACCTTATTTGAAGTAGATCAAGACATTCTCTGTGGAAGACATAAACGGTAAAATAACGAAGGAACCCCTTTCAAGTTCAGCCGCAAGTTATTACAGGAATTATAACGCGTCAAGTATTTCTCTCTAAACCATATACCTTTGACTAATCCGGAAACTATCACCTCGAAAACAAAACGTTTATTCCGTTCCGTATTATTTCTAACAGGTGGCATCCATGAGTCTAAATATTCCTGTTACATTGCACAACCTTCAATGTTATGTCATAATTACGTAAAATTCTGGAAAATTAGTTCGTAAAGAGCCAGGCGAACCAAACTGTTGCATATACCCTGACTCTGCGTGCAATGAACGCAAGAGAAATGACACAATTTCACCTGGTTAATATTGCCTGCTAACCTGGATTTCTTTTAGCTAAATATGCAGGTTTAAAAATATATACTTGTGTATTGATTTTAAGAAAAGCATTGATGTTTATGGTTAAGTACACATTGGAGCAATGACAGTCATTGATTGATTGTTTTTTATAAGATAAGTTTAATGCTAGCTAGCAACTTACCTTAGCTTACAGCATTCGCGTAACAGGCAGGCTCCTCGTGGAGTGCAATGTAATCAGGTGTTAGAGCATTGGACTAGTTAACTGTAAGGTTGCAAGATTGGATCCCCCGAGCTGACAAGGTTAAAAATCTGCCCGTTCCTAGGCCGTCATCAACGTTCCTAGGCCGTCATTGAAAATAAGAATGTGTTCTTAACTGACTTGCCTAGTTAAATAAAGATTAAATAAAGGTGTAAAAAAAAAAATATATATATATATTTAAATTTAAAAACAAATCTGCAAATCGGCGCCCAAAAATACCGATTTCCGATGGCCGATTCCCTAATTAATCGGCCATTCCGATTAATCGGTCGACCTCTACCATGGAGCAGTGGGCTGAAAAGGTCACTGCATTTGGGTGGGGGAGGCTGTGATGCTCTGCTGCCATTGTTGGGTTTCACATGCTTTCTCACTTCACACCTCAGTGCTAATTGAAGTTTCAGCTGGGACATCTATCCTGTCCTAGGAAGCTCGTTAGCTTAGTAGCCTTATTAACTTAACATAATTTATATAAGACAATTACCTTGAGATTATTATTTTACTTTTTGCCTTCAGTGGTAGCTTCAGTGTGAACATTACTCACTCAGTTTTGGGTTGGATGGTATTTCCAGATTTCTTCTGTGTTTCTTCTGCAGGTTTTGGTTTGACAGAAGTTTTTTTCTGTATAGTCCTCGGTAGTAATAATCCTTCCAGGTAATTTTGTCCAAAATAATGTTTTATTATTTGTCTCAGAATCCATGTTTGTCTCAGTTTTTCCAACTCTAATCATGTGCAGAAGAGTTCAGGGAGCCCATCAGGTCATGACCCCCCCCCCCCCCCCCTCCTCCTCCATCATTGTCTGACCAGTTTACAGAGGAGTATAGAGTCCAGTGATGTGTCCTATAAGGAGCATTGGTGGCAAATCTGATGGTCGAATGGTAAAGAACATCTAGCCGCTCGAGAGCACCCTTACCTGCCAATCTATAAATTATGTCTCCGTAATCTAGCATTGGTAGGATGGTCATCTGAATCAGGGTTGATTTGGCAGCTGGGGTGAAAGAGGACTATTACGATAAAGGAAACCAAGTCTAGATTTAACTTTAGCCTGCAGCTTTGATATGTGCTGAGATGTGCTGACAGTGTACCGTCTAGCCATACTTCCAAGTACTTGTATGAGGTGACTACCTCAAGCTCTAAACCCTCAGAAGTAGTAATCACACCTGTGGGGAGAGAGGCATTCTACTTACCAAACCACATAACCTTGTTCTGAACACCTCCAAAACAAAAGGTAAAGTGTAGAGAAAGCTTGTTGGACTCTAAGAAAGCTTTGTTGTAGAGCATTTAACACAAAATCCGAGGGGCCAGCTGAGTATAAGACTGTATCATCTGCATATAAATGGATGAGAGAGCTTCCTACTGCCTGAGCTATGTTGTTGATCTAAATTGAGAAGAGTGTGGGGCCTAGGATCGTGCCATTGGGTACACCCTTGGTGACAGGCTGTGGCTGAGACAGCAGATTTTCTGACTTTATACACCGCACTCTTTGAGAGAGGTAGTTATCAAACCAGCCCAAAGACCCCTCAGAGACACCAATATTCCTTAGCCGGCCCACAAGAATGGAATGGTTTTCCGTATCAAAAGCTTTGGCCAAGTCAATAAAATAGCAGCACAATATTGCTTGGAATCAAGGTCAATGGTGACATCATTGAGAACCTTTTAAGGTTGCAGTGACACATCCATAACCTGAGCGGAAACCAGATTGCATACCAGAGAGAATACTATAGACATCAAGAAAGCCAGTCAGTTGACTATTGACAAGTTTTTCCAACACTTTTGATAAACAGGGCAAAATAGAAATAGGCCTGTAACAGTTAGGATCAGCTTGATCTCCCCCTTTAAATAAAGGACGAACCGTGCACCGTCTAGCCATCTCCAGGTCTTTAACTGTTTTTCCAGAACTTCTTGGTGTTAGACCCAGAGAGAGAGAACTGCTCCTTAAAGTAACTAAGTTTGGCCTTCCGGATAGCCTGAGTGCACTTATTTCTCATTTGCCTGAACGATAGCCAGTCAACCTGAGTATGCGTGTGCCGAGCCTTTCGCCAAATGCAATTCTTGAGGTGGAGTAACTCTGCAAGATCACGGTTGAACCAGGGGCTGCACCTGTTTTTAATTCTCATTTTCTTTATGGGGATGTGTTTGTTAACAATACCACTGAAAATATCAAAAAAGAACGTCCAAGCGTCTTCGACAGAGGGGTTCAAACTGATTCTATACTATTTTACAGAGGCCAGTTCATGAAGGAAGGCTTGCTCATTAAAGTTTCTTAGCAAGCGTCTATGACAAATCAGGACAGGTTGTTTCACTGAGCAGCCATTACGAACACAGGCTGTAAAACAGTGATCACTAAGGTCATTACAGAAAACACCAGACTGATACCCATCAGGATTATTTGTGAGGATCACATCGAGGAGAGTAGCCTTTTCTGGGTGTTTGGAGTCATACCTTGTGGGATTGGTAATAATCTGAGAAAGATTTAGGGAGTCCCATTGCTTTAGGACTTGGTCAGGTGGTTTAAGCATGTCCCAGTTTAGGTCACCAAGCAGGACAAATTCAGACTTAGTGTAAGGGTCCAGGAGAGAGCTTAGGGCAGGTAGGGTACAGGCCAATGCTGATGGAGGACGATAGCACCCAGCAACAGTCAACAAAGAGGTATTTTAAAGTTTAATGCTTAAAACCAGCAAATCAAATTGTTTGGGGACAGACTTGGTGGAGACAACCGAGCACTGAAGGTGATCCATGGTAAAGATTGCCACTCCCCCACCTTTGGATGATCTGTCTTGCCGAAAAAGGGTATAACCAGAAAGGTTAACCGTATTAAACAGTACAGGGACTTTAAAAGCCAATCCAATGTTTCATTCCCGTCCAAAAGTATTTAAACGATACCCAACACATGCAAAGAAGTCGGGGTGACAGAGGCAGATATCCTAGCTTAAGAGCGTTAACAGAAAGGTCGCTGGTTCGAATCCCCGAGCCGACTAGGTGAAAAATTGTCTGTACCCTTGAGCGAGGCACTTAACCCTAATTGCATTTACATTTACATTACATTTAAGTCATTTAGCAGACGCTCTTATCCAGAGCGACTTACAAATTGGTGCATTCACCTAATGACATCCAGTGGAACAGCCACTTTACAATAGTGCATCTAAATCTTTTAAGGGGGGCAGAAGGATTGCTTTATCCTAGGTATTCCTTGAAGAGGTGGGGTTTCAGGTGTCTCCGGAAGGTGGTGATTGACTCCGCTGTCCTGGCGTCGTGAGGGAGTTTGTTCCACCATTGGGGTGCCAGAGCAGCGAACAGTTTTGACTGGGCTGAGCGGGAACTGTACTTCCTCAGTGGTAGGGAGGCGAGCAGGCCAGAGGTGGATGAACGCAGAGCCCTTGTTTGGGTGTAGGGCCTGATCAGAGCCTGAAGGTACTGAGGTGCCGTTCCCCTCACAGCTCCGTAGGCAAGCACCATGGTCTTGTAGCGGATGCGAGCTTCAACTGGAAGCCAGTGGAGAGAGCGGAGGAGCGGGGTGACGTGAGAGAACTTGGGAAGGTTGAACACCAGACGGGCTGCGGCGTTCTGGATGAGTTGTAGGGGTTTGATGGCACAGGCAGGGAGCCCAGCCAACAGCGAGTTGCAGTAATCCAGACGGGAGATGACAAGTGCCTGGATTAGGACCTGCGCCGCTTCCTGTGTGAGGCAGGGTCGTACTCTGCGGATGTTGTAGAGCATGAACCTACAGGAACGGGCCACCGCCTTGATGTTAGTTGAGAACGACAGGGTGTTGTCCAGGATCACGCCAAGGTTCTTAGCGCTCTGGGAGGAGGACACAATGGAGTTGTCAACCGTGATGGCGAGATCATGGAACGGGCAGTCCTTCCCCGGGAGGAAGAGCAGCTCCGTCTTGCCGAGGTTCAGCTTGAGGTGGTGATCCGTCATCCACACTGATATGTCTGCCAGACATGCAGAGATGCGATTCGCCACCTGGTCATCAGAAGGGGGAAAGGAGAAGATTAATTGTGTGTCGTCTGCATAGCAGTGATAGGAGAGACCATGTGAGGTTATGACAGAGCCAAGTGACTTGGTGTATAGCGAGAATAGGAGAGGGCCTAGAACAGAGCCCTGGGGGACACCAGTGGTGAGAGCGCGTGGTGAGGAGACAGATTCTCGCCACGCCACCTGGTAGGAGCGACCTGTCAGGTAGGACGCAATCCAAGCGTGGGCCGCGCCGGAGATGCCCAACTCGGAGAGGGTGGAGAGGAGGATCTGATGGTTCACAGTATCGAAGGCAGCCGATAGGTCTAGAAGGATGAGAGCAGAGGAGAGAGAGTTAGCTTTAGCAGTGCGGAGCGCCTCCGTGATACAGAGAAGAGCAGTCTCAGTTGAGTGACTAGTCTTGAAACCTGACTGATTTGGATCAAGAAGGTCATTCTGAGAGAGATAGCAGGAGAGCTGGCCAAGGACGGCACGTTCAAGAGTTTTGGAGAGAAAAGAAAGAAGGGATACTGGTCTGTAGTTGTTGACGTCGAAGGGATCGAGTGTAGGTTTTTTCAGAAGGGGTGCAACTCTCGCTCTCTTGAAGACGGAAGGGACGTAGCCAGCGGTCAAGGATGAGTTGATGAGCGAGGTGAGGTAAGGGAGAAGGTCTCCGGAAATGGAATTGCTCCTGTAAGTCGTTCTGGATAAGAACATCTGCTAAGTGACTAAAATGTAATTAAAAGGGTGGATTCTGTTTGGTTCTGTGAATGCCTAGAGAATTGAACTGGAGTGGTAACAGTATGGCAGCTGCTAATTGTGTTAGCCTGACGAGGGGCTGCTGGGTGTTTAAGCAGGATTTCATGTAGAAGGTAATTAAGGGCCTGTTATTTAATCACTGTCTTGCAGAAAGGTGTAGAGGGCAAAGGAAGGCTCTCTCATTGTCAGAGGCTGATGACAAATCCCTTCCATCCCTTTGTCACAGTGTTCTGTCTTACTCCACTAGAGGGCAGTGGTAACACGTAAGCCCAGCAGGGCCCTCTGTCTCTGGGTTACATCAAGGTGTTACACATCACATGCCACAGCCTAGGCTGACTCTTCCTCTTCCTACAGTGCTCTGAAGCAGTCACATATAGCAACAGTTTAAATCAGAAATGTAGGTTGACTTAGCCTAGTAATACACTTCAGCTTTGTCTCTTGTTTTGTTCACAAAGGCTCCATCGGTTATCCAAGGGTCTGCTTTAAATTAATCAGGCTTTAGTTTCCTCCCTCCCTTTTCAGCTTCAGTTATGGCTCCATACACTACCATCTGTTTCCCACTGGCTGTTTGCACATTGCTGTCTCCTGAATTGAGCAGTTCATTTATGGCAGGTGTGGAGTCTCTGGATGATATAATTTGAATAAACATGACACTGACGTTCTCTGTGACCATCTGTCTGTGGACTGCCTGATATTTCCAATGCGTCTGAAAGAACCAAGTGTCAATGCAAATATTCTGTTTGTTATGCTGCCATTGTCAATCAGATTTAATAAAGCCATGCATAATGATATCAGAGGTGCTTTCAATTTGATTAAGTCACCATTGGGCCACTGTGAACTACACTGAGTGTACAAACATTAAGAACACCTGCTCGTTCCAAATTCATAGACTGACCAGGTGAAAGCTATGGCCCCTTATTGATGTCACTTTTTAAATCCACTTAAATCAGTGTAGGTGAAAGGGAGGAGACAGGTCAAATAAGGATTTTTAAGCCTTGAGACAATTGAGACATGGATTGTGTATGTGTGCCATTCAGAGGGTGAATGGGCAAGACAAAATATTTCCGTGCCATTGAACGAGGTATGTTAGTAGGTGCCAGGCTTCGGAAATCCGGTTTGTGTCAATAACTGCAACGCTACTGTGTTTTTCACGCTCAACACGTGTGTGTATATAAATGCGGAAGACACATTACAGTTGAATGCAGTATTGTACAATAAAATTTGAATCAATCACATTTATTTATAAAGCCCTTTTGTGACATCGGCTGATGTCAAAGTGCTATACAGAAACCAGCCTAAAACCCCAAACATCAAGCAATGCAGATGTAGAAGCACAGTGGCTGGGAAAAACTCCCATGAAAGGCAGGAACTTAGAGCCTGGTTCTTCTCTAGGTTTCTTCCTGAGGGGTGGCCAGTCTTCTTCTGGCTGTGCCGGGTGGAGAATTCTAACAGTACATGGCCAAGATGTTCAAATGTTCATAAATGACCAGCAGGGTCAAATAATAATAATCACAGTGGTTGTGGAGGGTGCAACAGGTCAGCACCTCAGGAGTAAATGTCAGTTGGATTTTCATAGCTGGTCATTCAGAGTTAGAGACAGCAGCTGCGGTAGAACAGAGAGAGAGTTGAAAACAGCAGGTTCGGGACAAGGTAGCCCGTCCAGTGAACAGGTCAGGGTTCCATAGCCACAGGCAGAACAGTTGAAACTAGATCAGCAGCACGACCAGGTTGACTGGGGACAGGCAGGTAGCCCCGAGGCATGGTCCTAGGGCTCAGGTCCGGGGAGAGAATACTTAAATTCACACAGGACACCGGATAAGACAGGAGAACTACTCCAGATATAACTGACTGATCCTAGCCCCTCGACTCATAAATACTGGAGGCTGAGACAGGAGGGGTCGAGAGACACTGTGGCCCCATCTGACGATACCCCCGGACAGGGCCAACCAGGCAGGATAAAACCCCACCCAATTTGCCAAAGAACAGCCCCCACACCACTAGAGGGATATCTTCAAACCACCAACTTACTACCCTGAGACGAGGCTGATTATAGCCCACGAAGATCTCCCCCATGGCACGAACACGAGGGGGGCGCCAACCCGGACAGAAAGATCACGTCAGTGACTCAACCCACTCAACTGGTGCTCTTCCATGCCTCCTAGGGACGGCATGGAAGAGCACCAGTAAGCCAGTGACTCAGCCCCGTAATAGGGTTAGAGGCAGAGAATCCCAGTGGAGAGAGGGGAACCGGCCAGGCAGAGACAGCAAGGGCGGTTCGTCGCTCCAGTGCCTTTCCGTTCACCTTGACACCCCTGGGACAGACTACACTCAATCATAGGACCTACGGAAGAGATGAGTCTTCAATAAAGACTTAAAGGTCGAGACCGAGTCTGCGTCTCTCACATGGATAGGCAGGCCATTCCATAAAAATTGAGCTTTATAGGAGAAAGCCCTGCTTCCAACTGTTTGCTTAGAAATTCTATGGACAATAAGGAGGCCTGCGTCTTGTGACTGTAGCGTACG
Organism: Salvelinus alpinus; assembly: GCF_045679555.1. Taxonomy (NCBI): domain Eukaryota; kingdom Metazoa; phylum Chordata; class Actinopteri; order Salmoniformes; family Salmonidae; genus Salvelinus; species Salvelinus alpinus. Next base: position 17,239,844 of record NC_092101.1, on the reverse strand, counting down.
TTAGGTATGTACGGCAGGAACAAATCGGAAAGATGGGTAGGAGCAAGCCCATGTAATGCTTTGTAGGTTAGCCTGTTGAGGATAGAGGGCGCTATTTTCACTTTGGGGAAAAATCGTGCCCAATTTAAACGGCCTCGTACTCTATTCTTGCTCGTACAATATGCATATTATTATTACTATTGGATAGAAAACACTCAAGTTTCTAAAACCGTTTGAATTATATCTGTGAGTAAAACAGAACTCATTTTGCAGCAAACTTCCTGTCAGAAAGTGAAAAATCTGAAATCGAGGCTCTGTTCCAGGGCCTCCCTATCATTTTGCTTGAAATTTATGACTATACATGCACTTCATACGCCTTCCACTAGATGTCAATAGGTTGTGAGAGGTGAAATGGGGTTTCTAGGTATTTCTATGGTCAAAAGAGAGAGCTTGGAATGACATGACCCCCGAATTCCTTTGTTCAGGAAGCGCATAAAGGTCTAGGAGTTTAGGCATGTTGCGTTCTTTGCGTTTGGTGACGAAGGAGAGCTTAGCGCCACTTGGCTAGTTTTGCTTGCTCATTCGAGAGGGAAAAATGCCATTCTAAAACCAAACAACGATTGTTCTGGACAAAGGACCCCTCGTACAACATTCTGATGGAAGATCATCAAAAGTAGGACCCATTTATGATGTTATTTCATATATCTGTCGAACATGTTTACTTTTAGTTTGCGCCCAGATTTTGGGCGCTCTCTCGCTATAACGTAAGCTGCATGTCGTAATGAAGTTATTTTTAGAATTCTAACACGGCGATTGCATTAAGAACTAGTGTATCTATCATTTCCTATACAACATGTATTTTTTAGTAAAGTTTATGAATAGTTATTTGGTCAGAATAGTTGAGTGTCAGAAATATATCCAGACATTCTGGGAAAAAGATGCTAAGTTTTCACAATGTATAACCACGGATTTCAGCTCTAAATATGCACATTTTTGAACAAACCATATATGTATTGTGTAATATGATGTTATAGGACTGTCATCTGATGAAGTTTATGAAGGTTAGTGAAAAAATTAATATATTTTGCTGGTTTATTCGCTATCGCTAACGTGCCTATTGCTATCGCTAACGTGCCTTGAATGAATGAATGCGGTTGTGTGGTAGGCTATTGTAGTAAGCTAATATAATGCTATATTGTGTTTTCGCTGTAAAACACTTAAAAAATCGGAAATATTGGCTGGATTCACAAAATGTTTGTCTTTCATTTGCTGTACACCATGCATTTTTCAGAAATGTTTTATGATGAGTATTTAGGTATTTCACATTGGTCTCTATAATTACTCTGGCTGCTTCGGTGCTATTTCTGATGGTAGCTGCAATGTAAAACTGATTTATACCTCAAATATGCAAATTTTTTGAACAAAACATAGATTTATTGTATAACATGTTATAAGACTGTCATCTGATGAAGTTATTTCTTGTTTAGTTTGGTTGGTTATGTGCAAGCTACCTGTGCTGTGAAAAATGTCTGTGCTTTTTTGTATTTGGTGGTGAGCTAACATAAATATACGTGGTGTTTTCGCTGTAAAACATTTTAAAAATCGGACATGTTGACTGGATTCACAAGATGTTTATCTTTCATTTGCTGTATTGGACTTGTTAATGTGTGAAAGTTAAATATTTCTAAAAAATATTTTTTGAATTTCGCGCTCTGCCTTTTCAGTGGAATGTGGGAGGAGTTCCGCTAGCGGAACCCCGGTGCTAGACAGGTTAGCAGTAAAACCTTGAAACCAGCCCTAGCCTTAACAGGAAGCCAGTGTACAGAGGCTAGCACTGGAGTAATATCATCACATTTTTTGGTCTTAGTGAAGATTCTAGCAGCTGTGTTTAGCACGAACTGAAGTTTATTTAGTGCTTTATCCAGGTAGCCAGAAAGTAGAGCATTCCAGTAGTCTAATCTAGAAGTGACTAAAGCATGGATTCATTTTTCTGCATCTATATTTGGAAAGTTTCAGATTTTTGCAATGTTACATAGCTGTCCTTGAAACAGTCTTGATATATTCGTCAAAAGAGAGATCAGGGTCCAGAGTAACGCCGAGGTCCTTCACACTTTTATTTGATAGGACTGTACAACCATCAATATTAATTGTCAGATCCAACAGAAGATCCCTTTGTTTCTTGTGACCTAGAACTAGCATTTCTGTTTTGTCCGAGTTTAAAAGTAAAACATTTTCCGCCATCCACTTCCTTATGTCTGAAACACAGGCTTCCAGGGAGGGCAAATTTGGGGCTTCACCATGTTTCATTGAAATGTACAGCTGTGTATCATCCGCATAGCAGTGAAAGTTAGCATTATGTTTCCGAATGACATCACCAAGAGGTAAACTATATAGTGAAAACAATAGTGGTCCTAAAACGGAACCTTGAGGAACACCGACATTTACAGTTGATTTCTCAGAGAACAAACCATCCACAGAGAGGAACTGATATCTTTCCGACAGATAAGATCTAAACCAGGCCAGAACTTGTCCGTGTAGACCAATTTGGGTTTCCAATCTCTCCAAAAGAATCTGGTGATTTGATGCTATCAAAAGCATCACCAAGGTCTAGGAGCACAAGGACAGATGCAGAGCCTTGGTCTGACACCATTAAAAGGTAATTTACCACCTTCACGAGTGCAGTCTCAGTGCTATCATGGGGTCTAAAACCAGACTGAAGCATTTCGTATACATTGTTTGTCTTCAGGAAGGAAGTGAGTTGCTGCACAACAGCTTTTTCAAATTATTTTTAGAGGAATGGGAGATTTGATATAGGCTGATAGTTTTTTACATTTTTTGGGTCAAGGTTTGGCTTTTTCAAGAGGCTTTATTACTTTTAGTGAGTTTGGTACATATCCGGTGGATAGGGAGGCGTTTATTATGTTCAACATAGGAGGGCCATGCACAAGAAGCTATGCCATGCACAAGTATGCAGCTTGAGGGTTTAGAGCCCATGACTATTTTTATCAATGTGTCAAGAGATCTACTATTAAAAAACTTGTGTCTCCCTTGGTCCTGGCAGTGTTGTGCAGACTCAGGACAACTGAGCTTTGGAGAAATATGCACATTTAAAAAGTCCTCTTGGGGAATGCTGCTTTTTGGTTAGCTTTGCGACAGTATACATTTTTTGGGGGGGGATTGTTGTTATTCGTCTCAATTAAGTTGGAAAAAATAGGATGATCAAGCAGCATTGAGGGCTCTTTATTTTTTATTTTACCTTTATTTAACTAGGCAAGTCAGTTAAGAACAAATTCTTATTTTCAATGACGGTCTAGGAACAGTGGGTTAACTGCCTTGTTCAGGGGCAGAACGACAGATTTGTACCTTGTCGGCTCTGGGATTCGATCTTGCAACCTTTCGGTTACTAGTCCAACGCTCTAACCACTAGGCTACGCTGCCGCCCCGGCTCTTCGATATTGCATGGTACTGTCTTTCCAAGCTAATCGGAGGACTTCCAGTTTGGTGGAGCGCCATGTCCGTTCCAATTTTTTGGAAGGTTGCTTCAGGGCTCGGGTATTTTCTGTTTACCAGGGAGCTAGTTTCTTATGACAAATGTTTTTTGTTTTTAGGGGTGCGACTGCATCTAGGGTATTACGCAAGGTTAAATTTAGTTCCTCAGGTGGTTAACTGATTTTTTTGCTCTGACGTCCTTGGGTAGGTGGAGGGCATCTAGGAATCTTTGGGGTGTACGAGAATTTATAGCACGGCTTTTGAAGATCCTTGGTTGGGGTCTGAGCAGATTATTTGTTGCGATTGCAAGCGTAATAAACTGGTGGTCCGATAGTCCAGGATTATGAGGAAAAACATTAAGATCCACAATATTTATTCCACGGGACAAAACTAGGTCCAGAGTATGACTGTGGCAGTGAGTATGTCCGGAGAAATGTTGGACAAAACCCACTGAATCGATGATGGCTCTGAAAGCCTTTTGGAGTGGGTCTGTGGACTTTTCCTTGTGAATATTAAAGTCACAAAAATGTGAATCTTATTTGCCATGACTACAAGGTCCGATAGGAATTCAGGGAACCGTGTAAATTAAAATGTGGTATCGTAAATGTTAGCAACACCTCCGCCTTTGCGGGATGCACGGGGGATATGGTCACTAGTGTAACCAGGAGGAGGAGAGGCCTCATTTAACCTGTTAGTGTGTAGGGGGCGCTATTTTCACTTTGGGAAAAAATCGTTTAAACGGCCTCGTACTCTATTCTAGATCGTACAATATGCATATTATTATTACTATTGGATAGAAAACACTCAAGTTTCTAAAACCGTTTGAATTATATCTGTGAGTAAAACAGAACTCATTTTGCAGCAAACTTCCTGTCAGGAAGTGAAAAATCTGAAATCGAGACTCTGTTCCAGGGCCATCCTATTCAATTGCTTGAAATCTATGGATATACATGCACTTCATACGCCATCCACTAGATGTCAACAGGCAGTGGAAGGTGGAATGGGGTGTCTAGCTTGATCTGAGGTCGAACAAGAGCTCTTGGAATGACGTGACCCCAATTTCCTTTGCCTGCCAAGGCGCGGGAAGGAACCCCAGATTGCCTTCTGAAAAGCTTTCGGTATAGACGGCTAATATCTCCGGCTTTGATTTTATTTGATACATGTGATAATATCATCGTAAAGTATGTTTTTTCAATATAGTTTTATCAGATTATTGAACGTTTATCGGGAGTTTTGGCGTTTTCCGTTCTCTGCGTTTGGTGAAGATGGACATCTTCGCGCTACTTGGCTAGCTAAGGTTGCTAATTCGACAGGCGAAGAGGACATTCTAAAACCAAACAACGATTTATTCTGCACAAAGGACTCCTTGTACAAGATTCTGATGGAAGCTCAGCAAAAGTAGGAACCATTTATGATGTTATTTCGTATTTCTGTGGAAAATATTTAGTTCTATTTTCCGCCCTCATTGCAGGCGCTGTCTCGCTATAACGTAAGCTGTATGTCGTACTAAAGTTATTTTTAAAAATCTAACACGGCGATTGCATTAAGAACTAGTGTATCTTTCATTTGCTGTACAACATGTCTTTTTTAGTAAAGTTTATGATGAGTTCTTTGATTAGATTAGGTGACTGTCCAAAATATCTCCGGATAATTTTGTGCAGTTTGGCTACGTATTCACATTGTAAAACCACGATTTGTACCGCTAAATATGCACATTTTCGAACAAAACATATATGTATTGTGTAACATGATGTTATAGGACTGTCATCTGATGAAGTTTGTCAAGGTTAGTGAATAATTTAATATCTTTTGCTGGTTTTTGCAATCGCTACATTTTGCTGCTGATAAATGCGTTTGTGTGGTTGGCTATTGTGGTAAGCTAATATAATGCTATATTGTGTTTTCGCTGTAAAACACTTAAAATATCTGAAATATTGGCTGGATTCACAAGATATTTATCTTTCATTTGCTGTACACCATGTATTTTGAATAAATGTTTTATGATGAGTATTTCGGTATTTCACATTGCTCTCTGTAATTATTCTTGCTGCTTCGGTGCTATTTGTGATTGTAGTTGCAATGTAAAACTATGATTTTATACCTCAAATATGCAAATGTTTCGAACAAAACATAAATGTATTGTGTAACATGTTATAAGACTGTCATCTGATGAAGTTGTTTCTTGGTTAGTGACTAATTATATCTATATTTTGTCGGTTTTTTGAAAGCTACCTATGCAGTGGATAAATAGCATTGTGTGTTTGGCTATTGTGGTGAGCTAACACAAATATATATTGTGTTTTCGCTGTAAAACATTAAAAAAATCGGACATGTTGGCTGGATTCACAAGATGTTTATCTTTCATTTGCTGTGTTGGACTTGTTAATGTGTGGAAGTTAAATATTTCTAAAAAATATTCTTTGAATTTCGCGCTCTGCGAAGGCAGCGGAATGTTGTGGGTGTTCCGCTAGCGGAACCCCGGGGCGAGAAAGGTTAACACCGTCAATTCATAAGGCTTAAGCCATGTTTCAGTCAGGCCAATCACATCAAGATTATGATCAGTGATTAGTTAATTGACTATAACTGCCTTGGAATGTGAGATCACAATCTCTTTCAATAATGACAGGAATGGAGGAGGTCTTTGTTCCAGTGAGATTGTTAGAGCGAACACCGCCATGTTTAGTTTTGCCCAACCTAGATCGAGGCACAGACACGGTCTCAATGGGGATAGCTGAGCTGACTACACTGACTGTGCTAGTGGCAGACTCCACCAAGCTGGCAGGCTGGCTATCTCATTGTGGCGCTAGAGAAGTTAGAGCCCTGTCTATGTTCACAGATAAGATGAGAGCAACCCTCCAGCTAGGATGGAGTCCGTCACTCCTCAGCAGCAGGCCAGGCTTGGTCCTGTTAATGGGTGAGTCCCAGAAAGAGGGCCAGTTATCTACAAATTATATCTTTTGGGAGGGGCAGAAAACAGTTTAACCAGTGATTGAAATTATTCGGTGAGCGAGTTTATTAGCAAGTGCATCGGTGATGTTGTACCCACTGCGACTATTAAAACCTTCCCCAACCAGAAACCGTGGATTGATGGCAGCAACTGAAAGCGCGATCCACTGCTTTTAATCATGGCAAGGCGACCGGAAACATGACCAAATACAAATAGTGTAGCTATTCCCTACGCAATGCAATCAAACAAGCTAAGCGTCAGTATACGGCTCAACGGGTCAGACACGAGACGTATGTGGCAGGGTCTACAGTCAATCACAGATTACAAAAAGAAAACCAGCCCCGTCGCGGACACCGACGTCTTGCTCCCAGACAAATTAAACAACTCCTTTGCTCGCTTTGAGGACAGTACAGTGCCACTGACATGGTCCGCTACCAAAACCTGCAGGCTCTCCTTCACCGCGGCCAACGTGAGTAAAACATTTAAACGTGTTAACCCTCGCAAGGCTGCCGGCCCAGACGGCATCCCTAGCCTCGTCCTCAGAGCATGTGCAGACCAGCTGGCTGGTGTGTTTACGGACATATTCAATCAATCCCTATCCCAGTCTGCTGTTCCCACATGCTTCAAGAGGGCCACCATTGTTCCTGTTCCCAAGAAAGCTAAACAACTATTGCCCCGTTGCACTCACTTCCATCATCATGAAGTGCTTTGAGAGACTAGTCAAGGATCATATCACCTCCACCCTACCTGACACCCTAGACCCACTCCAATTTGCTTACCGCCCCAATAGGTCCACAGACGACGTAATCACACTGGACACTGCCCTAACCCATCTGGACAAGAGGATACCTATGTAAGAATGCTGTTCATCGATTACAGCTCAGTATTTAACACCATAGTACCCTCCAAACTCGTCATTAAGCTCGAGACCCTGGTTCTCGACCCCGCCCTGTGCAACTGGGTCCTGGATTTTCTGACGGGCCACCCCTAGGTGGTGAGGGTAGGAAACAACATCTCCACCCCGCTGATCCTCAACACTGGGGCCCCACAAGGGATGCGTTCTCAGCCCTCTCCTGTACTGCCTGTTCACTCATGACTGCGTGGCCATGCACGCCTCCAACTCAATCATCAAGTTTGCAAACGACACTACAGTGGTAGGCTTGATTACCAACAACGACGAGACAGCTTACAGGGAGGAGGTGAGGGCCCTCGGAGTGTGTTGTCAGGACAATCTCACACTCAACGTCAACAAAACAAAGGAGATGATCGTGGACATCAGGAAACAGCAGAGGGAGCACCCCCTATCCACATCGATGGGTCAGTAGTGGAGAAGGTGGAAAGTTTTAAGTTCCTCGGCGTACACATCACAGACAAACTGAAATGGTCCACCCACACAGACAGCGTGGTGAAGGTGCAACAGCGCCTCTTCAACCTCCAGGAGGCTGAAGAAATTTGTCTCGTCACCTAAAACACTCACAAACTTTTACAGATGCACAATCGAGAGCATCCTGTCAGGCTGTATCACCGCCTGGTACGGCAACTGTTCCGCCCACAACCGTAAGGCTCTCCAGAGGGTAGTGAGGTCTGCACGCATCACCACTAGGGGCAAACTACCTGCCCTCCAGGACACCTACAGCACCCAATGTCACAGGAAGGCCAAAAAGATCATCAAGGACAACAACCAACCGAGCCACTGCCTGTTCACCCCGCTATCATACAGAAGGCAAGGTCAGTACAGGTGCGTCAAAGCTGGGACAGAAGCTGTTTTTCAGTCTCGATCTCAAGGCCATCAAACTGTTAAACAGCCATCACTAACATTGAGTGGCTGCTGCCAACATTCTGACTCAAATCTCTAGCCACTTTAATAATAAAAAATTGGAGGTAATAAATTTATGACTATTCACTTTAAACAATGCCACTTTACATAATGTTTACGTACCCTACATTACTCATCTCATATGTACTGTACTCTATACCATCTACTACATCTTGGTGGCACCTCTGACTGTCGCACGGCCATCGCTCATCCATTTATATGTTTTATATGTGCATTTATATTTATATGTGCATATTCTTATTCATTCCTTACACTTGTGTGTATAAGGTAGTTGTTGTGGAATTGTTTGATTACTTGTTAGATATTACTGCATGCTCGGAACTAGAAGCACAACATTTCGCTGCACTCGCATTAACATCTGTTAACCATGTGTATGTGACCAATGAAATTTGATTTGATTGAGTTGTGAGACTCTGCTGTAGAGCTCATCACTCCCCCTAACTGGGAGGGGGCCAGAGACAATTACTCGATGCCGACACATCTTTTCTAGCTGCTTTACACGCTGAAGCTATGTTGCGTGTGGTGACCTCTGACTGTTTCATCTTAACATTGTTGGTGCCGACATGGATAACAATATCCCTATACTCTCTACACTCGCCAGTTTTAGCCTTAGCCAGCACCATCTTCAGATTAGCCTTAACGTTGGTAGCCCTGCCCCCTGGTAAACAGTGTATGATCGCTGGATGATTCTTTTTAAGTCTAATACTGCGGGTAATGGAGTCACCATGCTTCGGCGTCTCAGACCCTGTAACGGGTGGAGGAGAGACCAGAGAAGGCTCGACCTCTGAATCCGACTTGGGAAAACCGGTTGAACATTTCTGTTGGCTGAATGAGCGACACCGGTTGAACATTCCTACAGCATTTCCTTCCAGAAGCCATGAGAAAGTTGTCCGGCTGCGGGGACCGTGCGAGGGGATTTATACTACTGTATTTATTTATTGGTGGCACAGATGCTGTTTCATCCTTTCCTACACGTAAATGACCCTTGCCTAACGATTGCGTCTGAAGCTGGGCTTGCAGCACGGCTATCCTCACCATGCGATCGTTCTCCTGTATATTATGAGTGCAGCGACTGCAATTAGAAGGCATCTACCAGCTTCGGCTGTCCAGATAAAGCGTCCGGGATGAAAAAGTTGAATGAAAATAGTTGAGCGAGGGGGGGAAAAGAATTCAAGTATAAAACAGTAATTAAAAAGTAAAAACCGTAAAGTTTGCAGGTAGCAAAGTAACGTTATCAACAAACCGCACAGCAGTACGTAAACAAGTCCACAAGTTGTGACCGGAAATTACATCAAAACTCCTAGCTGAACCAGTCTTAGTCCTGTCACCTGACTAGGTATCCCCCTTTCCCTTTATCAATGATGGTCTACTAACCAAAGGACATCCAGCCAACTTGACACAACTGTTGGAAGCATTGGAGTCAACATGGGTCAGCATTCCTGTGGAACGCTTTCGACACTTTGTAGAGTCCTTACCCCGACAACTGAGGCTGTTCTGAGGGCAAAAGAGGGTGCAACTCAATATTAGGAACGTCTTAATGTTTTGTACACTGTGTATGAGACACTTGGCCCCACCTTATGAAGACTAAGGTCAAAATATTGACTTCTATGTTTTTATACTGATAAATGTGCATTCCTAACTTTGAACTTCAAGCAAATAACATATATTACCTAAAGATGGTGATCAACACTTGTAATCGATCCGTTGCCTTTACCCCCAAGGCACTTGTCATCTGGAAGTAGGTCTGGATATTTCAAATAAATATGGCAAAATTCTACTTTTTAGGGAATACTGTGTATTTAATAACTCAACCCATTGTGTTTCCTGGCCTGTCCTCAGGGTCCTGCGTCAGATGGAGGAGGATGGCCTTCCTGTGGACGAGCTGTTCAGTCACTGTGTGTTCAGGCAGGACGAGAGGGACATGGTGCTCAGAGCCATCCACACCGTGCAACCAGACTTCCAGCCCACCATCAACACTATCCTGCAAACCTGCTCCTCACCACTAGTCAAAGACTTCTACACAGAGGTAGGACACAAGTTGAACTATGAGTAAAGTAAAGTAGACACCTCAAGCCACGAGGAGAGTAGACACCTCAAGCCACGAGGAGAGTAGACACCTCAAGCCACGAGGAGAGTAGACACCTCAAGCCACGAGGAGAGTAGACGCCTCAAGCCACGAGGAGAGTAGACGCCTCAAGCCACGAGGAGAGTAGACGCCTCAAGCCACGAGGAGAGTAGACTAGAGTTAAATAGAATAATTATCACATCTATAGTAAGTAGACTGGACTAGAATGACAGAATAGAACACTACTTCCATTGTTGGAGACAGAAATGTCTCTTTGGCCCTCTGCCATGCTGTCTGACACAACATGCTTCTCAGTCCATGCCTGGAGCCCTCTCTGAAAGCAGTGGTTGGACTAGGTCGTGTTTTTATGTCCTATAACAAGCTCTATGAAATCATGGTGCATTAGCTACATGTATTTTTGAACATAATGTACACTTCTTTTTAGACCTCATGTTGTTGTCCTACATACAGTTCATTGGTAGAGCAAAGGAAATCAACATTCGGGAACAGAGAAAGCTTGATGAATTTATTGATGATGACATCATCATAGAAAAACAACAACTGACAAAGTAGGGTTCTAGGAGTAGTGATGAAGTGGGTGTTAAATAGGTGCTTAGCTGACTGTAGAGTTGGAGCAGCAGTGTGAATGAGGAATATGCCAGCCAGGAGACCCTAGCACTAGCAGCATGACTATGAATGATATGATTGTCACTCCTCCTTTCAGACAGGTATCATGATATCCATTTTTAGACGTGGTGGCAAAACGCTGCTCTCTATCTGGGGGTGCTGCTGTGCTGTGCTTCCTCACATGATTCATTTCCAGCCTTTTTACAGTACACAGTTATGTTTTTAGCAGTGCTGGCCCACGTTCATTCTCTTTTATATTTTGTGACTGGAGAAAAAATCGATATAGTTACATATCGGGATATTATTTTTGACGATCTATCGTATTGTTTTGACAATATTGCAATATTATTTTTGCGCTTGTTGGCTGTACCTGCACCAAAACTCCAGTATTTTCCTTCATAGCTTGTTCTCCATTATCTTTTTAAATAGGTAGCCAATTTGCTTTCAGCACTTCTATTTCCATGCCTTATCAACACTTTTTATCTTGGCTCCCTCTTGTTTGGAACATTGATCACAGTATCGAATCACAATACATATAGAATCACAATACATATAGAATCACAATACATATAGAATCACAATACATATAGAATCACAATACATATAGAATCACAATACATATAGAATCACAATACATATTGAATCGCAGTACATATCCTAAAGGCACCAGAGTATTGAGATGATATGGTATTGTGAGGTCCCTGGCAATTTCCAACCCTACTTACATTATTTGTCAGGCTGACATATTGCAGGGTGCCATGCCAGTAAAGATATGCCTGGCTCTCTTCCTGTTAAGTCTCTGACGGTCTTGGGATTTGATGTTACGGTAATTCGCTAGGCCAATGTACATGGGCACCAACATAACTGTGGATTTTCTCTGCAACTTCACTATTACAGTTACACTTAGTTATTATCAGTAGCATTTCATTATTATTATTTAAGTTATTACCTCTAAATATTAGTCTAGTATACAAATTAAGAAATCTCTGAATGGAGAGGATTGTAAAAATGTTGTATTGACACAATTTAACACATAGGCTATCAGACTCAAAAGAAATGTGGAATTTCACTATTGCATTACACTTTGTTGCTGATTTTTCCTTTTCTTTCCATTTAAATTTTTTCCCCCCGATGTGTCCATTTTGTTTAAATGTATGTTACAGTTTGTCTTAGGCCTGTATGGCCCTATGTAAAAAGAGGACTTCACAATTCTTTGTACACTTGATTACATGCATATACTTAATATAACCTTTTTGAAACAAGCCATTACACTTCGTTATTATCATGGCATTTCATTATTGTTATTCAGTTTATTACTTATAAATATGTATCTATTAAATAAGAAATGGCAGGTTGGAAAGGAGCTATCGCATTTTTCATATATGGAGTCAAAATAAAGATATATGCCTATCTTGCCCTTGTCTGTTGGCTTTAATGAAAAAAACAGATCCTATTTTGACGCACAACTCCATTCACATGAAGTCCGATGGTTTCTTTAAAATTTCCCAAAATATTTGCGTAACGTCACAAACCCTGCTGCTGTGGTCATTCAATGGCAGTGGCCTTGGCATATGTTCCGTCAGAGAGGACGCCGTAATGAGAGAAATGATGTAGCCTAAGTGACTGAAAACAGGCCTTTTACAAGATTAAATCATGACAGGAGTGTTTGATTCTTATTAAAGAGTTGGAGTCCAGACAGGCTACTTCAGGAACATTTCTGAATGGACTTACACTACCCCGGTCAAAAGTTTTAGAAAACCTCCTCATTCAAGGGTTTCTTTATTTTGACTATTTTCTACATTGTAGAATAATAGTGAAGACATCAAAACTATGAAATAACATATGGAATCATGTAGTAACCAAAAAAGTGTTAAACAAATCAAAATATTTTTTATATTTGAAGGACTTCAAATAGCCACCCTTTGCCTCGATGACAGCTTTGCACACTTGGCATTCTCTCAACCAGCGTCACCTGGAATTCTTTTCCAACAGTCTTGAAGGAGTTCCCACATATGCTGAGCACTTGTTGGCTGCTTTTCCTTCACTCTGTGGTTTGACTCATCCCAAACCATCTCAATTTGATTGTGGAGGCCAGGTCATCTGATGCAGCACTCCATCACTCTCCTTGGTAAAATAGCCCTTACACCGCCTGGAGGTGTGTTGGGTCATTGTCCTGTTGAAAAACAAATGATAGTCCCACTAGCCCAAACCAGATAGGATGGCGTATCGCTGCAGAATGCTGTGGTAGCCATGCTGGTTAAGTATGCCTTGAATTCTAAATAAATCACAGACCGTGTTACCATCAAAGCACCCCCACACCATAAGAGTTCCTCCTCCATGATTTACGGTTGGAAATGCACATGCGGAGATCATCCGTTCACCCACACTGCGTCTCACAAAGACACAGCAGTTGGAACCAAAAATCTCCAATTTGGACTCCAGAACAAAGGACACATTTCCACCGGTCTAATGTCCATTGCTCGTGTTTCTTGGCCCAATCAAGTCTCTTCTTATTATTGGTGTCCTTTAGTAGTGGTTTCTTTGCAGAAATTCGACCATGAAGGCCTGATTCATGCAGTCTACTCTGAACAGTTGATGTTGAGATGTGTCTGTTACTTGAACTCTGTGAAGCATTTATTTGGGCTGCAATTTCTGAGGCTGGTAATTCGAATTAACTTATCCTTTGCAGCAGAGGTAACTCTGGGTCTTCCATTCCTGTGACGGTCCTCATGAGAGCCAGTTTCATCAAAGCGCTTGATAGTTTGTGACTGCACCTGAGGAAACTTTCAAAGTTCTTGAAATGTTTCGTATTGACTGACCATGTCTTAAAGTAATGATGAACTGTCATTTCTCTTTGCTTATTTGAGCTGTTTTTGCCATAATATGGACTTGGTATTTTACCAAATAGGGCTATCTTCTGTATACCCCCTACCTTGTCACAACACAACTGATTGGCTGAATTGCACTAAGAAAGAAAGCAATTCCCCAAATTAACTTTTAACAAGGCACACCTGTTAATTGAGATGCATTCCAGGTGACTTCCTCATGAAGCTGGTTGAGAGAATGCCAAGAGTGTGCAAAGCTGTCATCAAGGCAAAGGGTGGCTATTTGAAGAATCTCAAATATAAAATATATTTTGATTTGTTTAACACTGTTTTGGTTACTACATGATTCCATATGTGTTATTTCATAGTTTTGATGTCTTCGCTAATATTCTACAATGTAGAAAATAGTCAAAATGAAGAAAAATTAGCTGTTCTAAAACTTTTGACCGGTAGTGTATAGGCCTGTAGATAGAATCAGCGAACTCACACACGCACACCCCCGTAAAAGGACCCGTCAATCAAAGCAACCAGCGTTTCAGACACAAGCACAAATTTATTCTTTCCTTAAAACTTATGAAAAAACCTAGGCCTACCTTAGGCTTTCCGAAAGTACGCTATAAGATAATGAATTGACAAGGGAAGTATGAAGGGGAGAGAGACAGCTATGTGATTCGTATGAAATTGACTGTCATTAAAATAGAAACAAATACATGTAAAATTTCCATTGCCTATTTATCAGCATTTCATTGGGCTATAAATTAAGAAAATATTCTGTATCAAATTCTACCATGCCAGGTGGGAAAGGTTTGGCGCGTTGTCCATTTGACACAACAGTAGGGCATTCTAGGCCTCAGAGCCAGAACAATCTTGTCTACTGCTGTTGAATCATTTTTGAAAAGTCACACATCCAATTTTTTTAATTTTTTTTTTTAAAGAAGACTGATTTTTAAAATGTTTTATTATGTATTTTCATGAAGGTCTTCATCCATAACCGTCAGTTACACAGGTATTCTATTACCGACACAGCCCTACTTCCTGTGTAGCTAACAGGGCTGGGTAGGGTGTACCAGGAGAGCATATGATCTATCATATCCAGAAAAGGTCAACAGAACACTGTGCAGCTGACTACATGTAAAACAGGTCAAACGACATACAGTTGAAGTCTACATACACTTAGGTTGGAGTCATTAAAACTTGTTTTTCAACCACTCCACACATTTCTTGTTAACATACTATAGTTTTGGTAAGTCGGTTAGGACATCTACTTTGTGCATGACACAAGCAATTTTTCCAACAATTGTTTACAGACAGATTATTTCACTTATAATTCACTGTATCACAATTCAAGTGGGTCAGAAGTTTACATGCATTATGTTGACTGTGCCTTTAAACAGCTTGGAAAATTCCAGAAAATTATGTCATGGCTTTAGAAGCTTCTGATAGGCCAATTGCCATAATTTGAGTCAATTGGAGGTGTACCTGTGGATGTATTTCAAGGCCTACCTTCAAACTCAGTGCCTCTTTGCTTGACATCATGGGAAAATCAAAAGAAATTATACAATTGTAGACCTCCACAAGTCTGGTTCATCCTTGGGAGCAATTTCCAAACGTTCATCTGTACAAACAATAGTACCCAAGTATAAACACCATGGGACCACTCAGCCGTCATACCGCTCAGGAAGGAGATGCGTTCTGTCTCCTAGAGATGAACGTACATTGGTGCGAAAAGTGCAAATCAATCCCAGAACAACAGCAAAGGACCTTGTGAAAATGCTGGAGAAAACAGGTACAAAAGTATCTATATCCACAGTATAACGAGTCCTATATCGACATAACCTGAAAGTCCGCTCAGCAAGGAAGAGGCCACTGCTCCAAAACGACCATAAAAAAGCCAGACTACGGTTTGCAACTGCACATGGGAACAATGATTGTACTTTTTGTAGAAATGTCCTCTGTTCTGCTGAAACAAAAATAGAACTGTTTGGCCATAATGACCATTGTTATGTTTGGAGGAAAAAGGGGGAGGCTTGCAAGTCGAAGAACACCATCCCAACCGTGAAGCACGGGGGTGGCAGCATCATGTTGTGGGGGTGCTTTGCTGCAGGAGGGACTGTTGCACTTCACAAAATAGATGGCATCATGATGAGGGAAAATTATGTGGATATATTGAAGCAACATCTCAAGACATCAGTCAGGAAGTTAAAGCTTGGTTGCAAATGGGTCTTCCAAATGGACAATGACCCCAAGCATACTTTCAAAGTTGTGGCAAAATGGCTTAAGGACAAACAAGTCAAGGTATTGGAGTGGCCATCACAAAGCCCTGACCTCAATCCTATAGAAAATTTGTGGGCAGAACTGAAAAAGCGTGTGTGAGCAAGGAGGCCTACAAACCTGACTCAGTTACAGCAGCTCTGTCAGGAGGAATGGGCCAGAATTCACAGAAAAAGACAGCCATTTTTCCAGCCAAAGAGAGCAGTAACAAAAAGCAGAAATAGAGATAAAATTTATCACTAACCTTTTGATGATCTTCATCAGATGACACTCATAGGACTTCATGTTACACAATACATGTATGTTTTGTTCGGTAAAGTTCATATTTATATCCAAAAATCTGAGTTTAGGCGGGACGCTACTGTCTCACTTGGCAAAAAGCCTGAGAAACAGCAGAGCACCAAAATCAAATTAATTACCATGAAAATTACTATAAAATCAAACTTTCATTAAATCACACATGAAAGATACCAAATTAAAGCTACACTGTTTGTGAATCCAGCCAACATGTCAGAATTCAAATAGGCTTTTCGGCGAAAGCATACGATGCTATTATCTGAGGATAGCACCATTGTAAACAAAGAGAGAGAAGCATATTTCAACCCTGCAGGCGCGACACAAAACGCAGAAATAAAAATATAATTCATGCCTTACCTTTGACGAGCTTCTGTTGTTGGCACTCCAATATGTCCCATAAACATCACAAATGGTCCTTTTGTTCGATTAATTCCGTCGATATATATCCAAAATGTTCATTTATTTGGTGCGTTTGATCCAGAAAAACACAGCTTCCAACTTGCTCAAACGTGACGACAAAATATCTCAACCGTTACCTGTAAACTTTGCCCAAAAATGTCAAACTACTTTTGTAATACAACTTTAGGTATTTTTTTACTTTAATAATCAATAAAATTGAAGATGGGATGATCTGTGTTCAATACAGGATTAAAACCAACTGTAGCAAGCTTTCTGGTTACGCACTTCTATCTAAAAGGAAACGTAATGTGACTCTCGTTCAAGATGGCCGTACTTCTTCATTACACAAAGGAATAACCTCAACCAATTTCTCTAGACTGTTGACATCCAGTGGAAGCGGTAGGAACTGCAAGCATGTCCCTTAAATCTGGTTTCCCAATGAAAAATCATTGAAAAGAGTGACCAAAAAAATAATAATTCTGAATGGTTTGTCCTCTGGGTTTCTCCTGCTAAATAAGTTATGTTATACTCACAGACATGATTCAAACAGTTTTAGAAACGTCAGAGTGTTTTCTATCCAAATCCACTAATAATATGCATATCTTATCTATTGGGGATGAGTAGCTGGCAGTTTAATTTGGGCATGCTTTTCATCCAAAATTCCAAATGCTGCCCCCTACCCTAGAGAAGTTAAATGTATTTGGCTAAGGTGTATGTAAACTTCCGACTTCAACTGTAGGCTATACATACCAAGTGGCATCCTATTCACTGTATAGTGCACTACTTTTTGACCAGGGCCTTGGGGCTCTGGTCAAAAGTAGTGTACTAAATAGGGAATAGGCTACGGTGCCATTGCAAACACACCAGAGGTCTGCAACATTTACAATCTGCTTCTGCTTTCATAATTGAGTACTGGCTGAGAGAGAGAGAGTTGTTGTTTACTCAGTGCCAAGGTTTCATAACACTGTCTCATGAGAAGTCTCAATTACTGTCGGCATAAGCTCATTAAAATGTTATTTGTGTAATGTACTATTTGGAAAATGTATGAAGTTTTAGCAAATGCAGTTTGATCTACTATTTAGACATTGTCATTGAAGATGTTGTGTTTTTATTCTTATAAAGCACACAGCCTTCTTAGTGGTCATTCATTTTGATGCCCTCCTGGGCTGTGGCTTAGCTGACAGATAAGTCTTTGCCAGGGGCCCTTGAAAACAGACAGTGAGGAGGAGGAGGAGGAGGAGGAAGACAGTGGGAGAGGCGTGGTAGTTGTCCCATTCCAGCCTATGCTGATAGCTGGGAATCGCATGACACTGCTCCCTCTCTGGACAATCTCACAGCCCCTGGGCAGCAACAAGCATCTGACTCACTTCTTCTCACGCAAACAACAATACACATGAACAAATGCTTATTATTCAGTCCCCTCTCTTGGCCCAGCATGAACTGCCATAGACACGCTGAAACACAATGTCTGAGACCTACACAGAGATGTGTCTATGTACGTCAGTGTATATACTGTCGTTTTTCAGCAGCAAAGCTTGCTCTTAAAAAAGATTAAGAGCCCATCTACTCCACAGAGAAGGTAGTATTTTCCCATGATGTAGTGCAGCAGAGCCAATGCCCAAGTGATTTATCTCCCGGGTAACCTTTAGCTTTGTTTTGGCTGCGGTCCAATAGCATGCAGTCTCTTCTCTTGAGGACAGATTTAGTGTTTGTCTCCTGGGTTAATAAAGCATCAACCCCTATGTAATATGTTTACTGATAATACCCAGGTGTCCTTGCACAGGCCACTGACGTCCTCTTTCAAT
The DNA here is from genome assembly GCF_045679555.1 of Salvelinus alpinus. Taxonomy (NCBI): domain Eukaryota; kingdom Metazoa; phylum Chordata; class Actinopteri; order Salmoniformes; family Salmonidae; genus Salvelinus; species Salvelinus alpinus. The sequence goes on along the minus strand of NC_092101.1, from coordinate 17,221,303 downwards.
AATAAATGACAACATGTAAAAGCACACCGGACCTCTCAGTATGTAGGCCTACTCCGTACTCTTCCTGCTGGACCACTTAGCCAGCTCTGTATTTATATAATGAGTGTATATGGGTTTTTTAATTGGGTGGCTGCCATACCTTTGGTGCTGGTTAAGCTTAAAGCAGCAGCACATAACGATATAAGCATATTTATTTTTTAATTAGCCACAGGGAGGGTGATGGGATGGAAGTTAATTTGCATATCTACTGGCCGTTAAATTAAGGCTTTGCGAGGTTTGGTTTGCATTAGTTTGTGCCCTCGTTTACTCCGTATTTGTCTCTGTCAGGTGACTGCAGGCACAGGGGGAATGATGGCATGGGCCTTAGTCCATTTAGTGCCATCACTCCAAGCACTATACACACCCACCCTGTTGGGCCAGTGAGCAAAAGGTTGCTGGTTCAAATCCCTGAGCCGACAAGGTGAAAAATCTGTTTGTGCTGTTGGGCAAGGCACTTAATCATAATTGCTCCAGGGTCGCCGTTGAATGGCAGACCCTGTCTGTGTCCCCGCTCTCCGAGGGCGTCTCAGGGAGAGTGGGATATGCAAAAAACACATTTCCAAACCACACACGTGTATTAACACCCACTTGTACATGTGTGAAATATGACAAATATAAGTACACACCACACACACACACAGAGAGAACTACATTGATGTTAAATGTGTTACCATCCAATTCTAGGTGTAAGCAATATCCACACTCCTATGTAAAGACGTATACTGTAGTTAGATTTTCACTTTGGCATTTAATTTCCGAGATCAATCGGTCAAGGTACCAGCTCACAGTAATACAATTTGATGGAGCACACAGGACATGACTACACGTTTTAACACCGAGCATAATGAGCCATTTGTTTTGCTTTATAGTCTTGTGGAGCTGAGCGTCTTGTGATTAAGGCTGGGTAAGGCTCTGTGTGGGTAAGGCTCAGCACCCTGACCTGACAACCCTACCCATCAACACAGTCCCTCATTATTCAGCACACACACACATACCCTCTCTTTGGCCAGGATTGCACACACACACTCTCACACACATACATACACATTCTAAAATGTATCAAAGCAATGTGTGTATTCTCCACAAGGAAACATTGATGTACCAGAACTATTAAGTCTAATAATATACTTTAGTTTTAATGTAGGCTCCCTTCTAGTGTGTCTCTCCTATGATGCAAGGTAATAGTCTCTCCCTGGAGATCCCAGTCTGTTTATGCCCCCACCCCCCCTGATCCTCTGCTCTGTCTGTGTGTTTCAGAGAGCGGATGCTAAATACCCCAAGATGGCCTTCAGCCTGGAGGAGCTGCGGGAGAGGTTCAGCCGTCAGCTGAGCATGGAGCAGGCCAGCACAATCACCATTCACTCTGTGGAGGCCATGAAGCCCGTCACCTCACACATGGCCAAGATGGTAAACAAACTGGCAACCTACACGTATAATCTGGCCTAGCTGGAGTAACACTGAAATATACTACTATAGTAATACAGTATGGAATAGAAATGCACTATAGTAATACAATATGGAATAGTAACACACTGAAATATACTACTATAGTAATACAGTATGGAATAGTAATACACTATAGTAATACAGTATGAAATAGAAATACAGTATAGTAATACAATATAGAAATACAATATAGTAATACAGTATGGAATAGTAACACACTATAGTAATACAGTATGGAATAGAAATACACTATAGCAATACAATATGGAATAGAAATGCACTATAGTAATACAATATAGTAATACAGTATGGAATAGAAATACACTATAGCAATACAATATGGAATAGAAATGCACTATAGTAATACAATATAGAAATACAATATAGTAATACAGTATGGAATAGAAATACACTATAGCAATACAATATGGAATAGAAATACACTATAGTAATACAATATAGAAATACAATATAGTAATACAGTATGGAATAGTAACACACTATAGTAATACAATATGGAATAGAAATGCACTATAGTAATACAATATAGAAATACAATATAGTAATACAGTATGGAATAGAAATACACTATAGTAATACAATATAGTAATACAGTATGGAATAGAAATACACTATAGCAATACAATATGGAATAGAAATACACTATAGGAATACAATATGGAATAGAAATACACTATAGGAATACAGTATGGAATAGTAACACAATACTACTATAATACAGTATGGAATAGAAATACAATATAGGAATACAGTATGGAATAGTAACACACTATAGTAATACAGTATGGAATAGAAATGCACTATAGTAATACAATATAGAAATACAATATAGTAATACAGTATGGAATAGAAATACACTATAGCAATACAATATGGAATAGAAATACACTATAGGAATACAGTATGGAATAGTAACACAATACTACTATAATACAGTATGGAATAGAAATACAATATAGGAATACAGTATGGAACAGTAACACACTATAGTAATACAGTATGGAATAGAAATGCACTATAGTAATACAATATAGAAATACAATATAGTAATACAGTATGGAATAGAAATACACTATAGCAATACAATATGGAATAGAAATACACTATAGTAATACGGTATGGATTAGTAACACACTGAAATACACTATAATAATACGGTATGGAATAGTAACACACTGAAATACACTAATAATACAGTATGGAATAGTAACACACTGAAATACACTAATAATACAGTATGTAATAGTAACACACTGAAAAACACTCTAGTAATACAGTATGGAATAGTAACACACTGAAATACACTATAGTTTATTGCCTGCACCTAGCAAACAGTTTTTTAAATGATTTCGAACGGCAAGCCAGGCATAATTAAACGGGCCTATTTATATAATGAATATGAATTTGGAGGGCAGACATTATTAAAGTAATAAAGGAAAATATATATATTTTTAAAGTGTGTGGTGTGTGTTTAAGCAATACGGCACGAGGGGGTGTGGTATATGGCCAATATACCACGGCTAAGGGCTGTTCTTAGGCACGACGCAAACCGACCTCAAAAAGCACTAATCGCTCAGCACTACCAATGACAACATTTTTTTAATGTTCAGTCAGTGTCATCTGTGAGAAAAGTTTGTGTCCAGACTTCAGTCAAAACTTTGAACATTATGCATTGAGGCCACCAGACATCAGCTATATTATTCCTGCGATGTGTCCCTCTCCCCATATCTCAGTGGTCTGGGGCCAGGCATTGGCATTTACAGTTTAAACTCTCCCTGCATTTCCAGACAATGTTTCAGACTGGAAGCGGGAAGACGAGGGTCCCTGGTGGTCCTGCAACATTTACAGCAGGCAGAGCAGCATGATAATATATTGTAATGAGGCTCTCCTGAGGAGGGAGCTGAGTCACCTTTACAGGCCAGGCCAGCATATCTGCTCGGTGTCAGCTGGGCTCTCTCCTCCTGGAGAGATGGGGAATATGACAGTCTCCTGGATGCTGACCTGGTTTTACAACCTGGCTGGAGACTTCTGTTCTCTCACCATCTCTGAATCTGAACACATACTTACTGAACACATACATACTATTTTACTGCTTGCATGAGTTACTTGATATGGAATAGAGTTCCATGTAGTACTATGCACCTCCCATAGTCTGTTCTGGACTTGGGGACGTTGAAGAGACCTCTGGTGGCATGTCTTTTGGGGTATGCATGGGTGTCCGAGCTGTGTGCCAATAGTTCAAACAGACAGCTCGGTGCTTTCAACATGTCAATACCTCTCACAAATACAAGTAGTGATGAAGTCAATCTCTCCTTCACTTTGAGCCAGGAGAGAATGATATGCATATTTTTAATGTTAGCTCTCTCTACATACAAGGGCCAGCCGTGCTGCCCTGTTCTGAGCCAATTGCAATTTTCCTAAGTCCATCTTTGTGACACCTGACCACACGACTGGACGGAAGTTCAGGTGCGACAAAACTAGGACCTGCCTTGTTGATAGTGCTGTTAAGAATGCAGAGCAGTGCTTTATTATGGACAGATTTCTCCCCATCCTAGCTACTGTTGTATCAATATGTTTTGACCAAAACAGTTTACAATGGAAGGTTACTCCAATCAGTTTAGTGTCCTCACCTTGCTCAATTACTACATTATTCATTACAATATTTAGTTGAGGTTTAGGGTTATATTTAGGACTAACTTATTCCTTTCCACCCATTCTGAAACTGACTGCAGCTCTTTGTTAAGTGTTGCAGTCATTTCAGTCGCTGTGGTAGCTGACGTGTTTAGTGAGTAATCCGCATACATAAGCATACATGGCATGTCGTTAGTAAAGATTTTAAAAAGCAAGGGGCCTAGACAGCTGCTCTGGGGAATTCCTGATTCTACCTGGGGGGGGGGGGATGCAGGGTGGTATGCTGCTGGCTTAATAAGTGTAAGTGCTTGTTGAATGTCCTTCCCTTTAAGCGTGCTGACAGTCTGTCAATTTGTTTACTGAAAAATAGCATTGGATCTGGTCAAACACATCCAAATGGTTGGTAACAGGCTGATTAGTCGGCTATAACTTTTGCTTCCCTCCATGCCCGAGGGAACACATTTTCTAGTAGGCATAAGTTGAAGATATGGCAAAAAGGAGTGGCAATATCGTCCACTATTATCCTTAGTAATTTTCCATCCAAGTTTTCAGACCCGGTGGCTTTTTCACCTCTTCCACACTTACTTTACGTAATTCAAAATTACGACGCTTGTCTTTCATAATTTGGTCAGATATACTTGTGTAGTGTCAGCGTTTGTTGCTGGCATGTCGTGCCTAAATTTGCTAATCTTGCCAATTAATTATTATTTTTTTTAAAGTATTTAGCAATATCAGTGGGTTTTGGGATGAATGAGCCATTTGACTCAATCAATCAATCAATCAAATGTATTTATAAAGCCTTTTTACATCAGCCGATGTCACAAAGTGCTGTACAGAAACCCAGCCTAAAACCCCAAACAGCAAGCAATGCAGGTGTAGAAGCACAGTGGCTAGGAAAAACTCCATAGAAAGGCCAGACCCTAGGAAGAAATCTAGAGAGGAACAGGCTCTGAGGGGTGGCCAGTCATCTTCTGGCTGTGGCGGGTGGAGATTATAACAGAACATGGCCAAGATGTTCAAACGTTCATAGATGACCAGCAGGGTCAGATAATAATAATCAGCGGAGTTTTCCTTTTTGCCCAAAATGTAATTTAAGGTGCTCCAAAGCTTTTTACTATCATTCTTTGTCATTTATCTTTGTTTCATAGTATAGTTTATTCTTCTTTTTATTCAGTTTTGTCACAATTTCTCAATTTGCTGTATGTTTGCCAGTTAGTTGTACAGCCAGACCTCTTTGCCATTTATTTAGCTTCACCCTTCTCAACCATACAGTTGCACCCCCTTTTGCCATCAGAACAGCCCCAATTCGTCGGGGAATGGACTCTACAATGTATCGAAAGAGTTCCACAGGGATGCTGGTTAATGTTGACGCCAATGCTTCCCACAGTTGTCAAGTTGTCTGAATGTCCTTTGGGTGTTGGTGTCACGTCCTGACCATTGTCGTGTCTTTGGCATCATTAAAACTGAAGACTTATTTATCAAATAACTCTGTAATTATTATTACGCGATTTAAACTGATTAATCATGTAACTGTAATTAACTAGGAAGTCGGGGCACCAAGGAAAATATTTAGATTACAAAGTTATAATTTTCCTAATATAACTTTCAGATATTTTAATGTCTGATCACTTAGTCTTCTGAATAATGAGTTATTCTTTACCTCACGTTCTTTACCTCAAGTCTCATTCCAAACGTCGTAAATGGTTGGT